>NC_009047.1:0-371471 GCF_000209165.1 Scheffersomyces stipitis CBS 6054
ACCGCAAGACGTGAAAAGATCCATACCGCAAGACGTGAAAAGATCCATACCGCAAGACGTGAAAAGATCCATACCGCAAGACGTGAAAAGATCCATACCGCAAGACGTGAAAAGATCCATACCGCAAGACGTGAAAAGATCCATACCGCAAGACGTGAAAAGATCCATACCGCAAGACGTGAAAAGATCCATACCGCAAGACGTGAAAAGACCCGTGCCGCTATTATACATCCGTGCCGCAACTATTAACTCACACCCCTTCGGTCACGTTATATCCTATTTGGGTCGCCTCAATTAACTTCCGTGCCTCAACCAATAGCACGCATCAGTGGTCACGTTATGTCCTGCCCGTGCAACAATCCTAATATCTCGTATCTTTGGTCACGTTATGTCCTATTTTGGGAGTGTTAAATACAGGACTGTTGGTCGAACTGATCTAACCATATCTCCGCTGCAGCAATAGATACGAATCTTGTCAGGTCACGTGAAAGACGCTTTTTCCGCGAATCGGTGCAGGTCTGCTGCGAAGAATGTCGTAGCTCACATTCCTTCCTCGCATAGAATACCGCAATACTTATGAAAATGAGATAACATAGACCCTAGGAATGTCCAGCTATTGAGGACTATGAATTGTTCATTCCTTATATCTTCTTATATTATGTTATTCCCTAAAAATCAAGAATATCCCCCTTCAAATGAACCATACTTTGTTTAATTATAAACTTTAATAATTTTTTCAAACTTTGGGGATCTCGCCTCTCTTTTATACCTCTCAGATCTCATTTTGGTAATACACGCACATCAAATGCGCCTATACTTGTATCCACGTCTATATTGACTGCACATAATTCCCTGTCAATCAATTCTACTCATGTGATTCTAAATGGATAATCCTCCCTCCAAATTCACAACAACTCAATAAAATACAACCCAATATAATACAATATCACTTTCACATTAATCCTACATCATGATATCCACAATAACTAACATTAAATATCCATATTCTTACAATCTTAACTTTTCCCTTACCTTTATTACTTCTCTCAATTTTCTTGTATACAGAGATGTACTGATTGTCTTTCTGGAAAGAATGTGAAAAATAATATAAAAATATTTATTGCTGCAAAAAATTCCACTTACACTAAAAGTAGTACCATTTGAAAACCCTCATTAAATCAAGAAAGAATTCATCACATTTGAATCTTACAAAATTCTAATGCTCTAATGATAACCATTTAGAATATGGTCACATAGTTCTTGGTCACATGACACAACACACTAATATTGGAGCCCAAATGTCTTTAATGTTGTTAGTGCACGAACATTAATCCTGCACCAGTTAAGAGTATCGTCAGAGAATGTTCATTACAATCCTACTTAGGGCGGTTATGGACATACACTCTGATTAAAGGGATCCCATTGGACAGTTGAAAACCAGTGAAAAATTTTCAAGATGGACTCTGCCTTGCGACAGGCCCTATATTTAAATTGTAGCGACTAGCCACGTCTTGGTTCATCGATCGGAACAAACAACGAGCCACCTAGGTTCATCGATCGAAAAACTAGGTTCATTGATAGGAATAAATAGACAGCGAGAAGAGAAGGTTTAAGATTAGGCACATTTTTTAACGTCAACATTACAATTCTGCAAGTAATTTATGTATTATTCCCGATTAGGTGAATTCCCTAAACTCTTTGTATATATGGCCCAAAATCCCACTTTTCTGCTTTATTTTATTAATAATCAATCTCTTTTATAATTGAAACAGTGGCGACTTTAGTTACAACTTCAAGATCATCCTCCAGACCTTCCTGTGTTCAAATTAGTTAGTAACGTATACTAAAAGTAGAATGAATACTCAAGCACCAGGCTATTCAAGTCATAATCCAATAACTTTGGATCTGGGTCTGGACCTGGACCTGGACCAGAACTTCGAAGATGCTCTAGACGACTTCAGCCAAGTAGATATCAAATGCGAAAACTCCAATCTCGTTTCTACCGATGAGCATATTTGGTCGAGCCCTCAATCGTTTAGACGGAGCCTGCCATGTTCTTCAATGCAATCTACTCCAGCGAGGACAAATGTCAAAGACGAACTTGACTACTTGGCCAAAAATTACTTTGTGTTTGTTGAGTCTCTAGGATACTTCTATCTGGAAAAAAGGCATTATTTTATCTCTTCGGATTCGAAATATGCCAGCTCCAAATTATATATAAAGTCAAAGCAAAGATTTCTTGACCTCATTAGCAAACTAACAAAACAATCACCTTATTACAACCAAATAGAACGCGAGTCAAATATTGTGAATGTGGCTACCATTCCAAGCCCTATCCCTGGCATTGAAGCCGAAGAATTTGCCTTCTGTGATTCCTGTAAGTACACCAGAAACATTGGTCACCTCCCAGTGAAATGTGCAAGTCATGGATACATGAGAAGGGGAGAAGGCTATAGAGTGGAACTGGGGGGTTTCTTTCTATTGAAGGAATTCCCACGTATGCCTTCTTTACCTGCTACTCCTCCACCAAGCACTCCAAATGTGACTGCCCTGAGTCCAACCATACCTTGCTCTTCTCCCATCCATCGTCGATCTCGCTTCACCAATAGAGACTTAGAAGTAGAATACAAGGGCCCTCTTATCACCAAAATCTGTGTGAGAGAATCTGAGAATATGACCGCTGATGCCTTTTTGCAAAAATACGCCAATATCATATACATTCCTGATATGGGGTTGTACTGGCACGAACATGAACGTGTGTTTTTGGATAGAAACTCCGAAATTGTTCACAACTCGTTGTCTTCTATCATTGACAAATGCAAGTTTCTTGAAACACACATGCATGCAGTAATGCTGAATTCCTACTACTGGTTTTTGTTAGCCAGCCCTAATACGCTGTCCGAGGTACAAATATGTCTTGAATGGTTGAAAGAACCCCTACATGGCTTATCACCTTCAAAGATCCAGTACTGCCCTAATTGTATCAATTCGGCTATCATCGATGACCATTGTGATGTCGATAACCTTAATGTTCTAACTGGGATGGGATACAGAATGGAGCTGGGGACTATTTTCTTATTAGCACTGGGTGGAGGAATGACAGACATTTTGGAAGATCAACGAGAGGAGGCTCCCGATCTCGAATATTATGCCTCTGATTCTGGTGCTGTCTTCCTGAGCGATGAACAAGAAGCTGAGGGGTCAGTAGACTATGCTTCTGATATGGAAAATCTCACAGTAGATGGTCAAGAAGGTGACGAATTGACAGCAGTAAATGGAGAATCTGAGTCGGATACTCTCTTAGAAGATGAAGTTCAAGAAGGTGACTTTAGATCATTTGACGATTCTTCTGATTCGGATAATCTCTTTGTAGATGATGCACAAGAAGATGATGAAGAAATGATTGACATTGCAATAGATAATGATACTGAATCGGATAATGACGAATCAGACATTTCAGCTTATGATACCTCCGATGATGGTCTTGATAATGAATATGAACCAGAAGCAGATTTATTATATGACGAAGAAACTGTTAGGATTTCCACTGTTAGTGGATGGTCTCAGTTAAAAAAGAAGGGTATTTGTCAAATTAACAATCTTCTTTGGCTGAGAGGACAACAACACTTCCTTGACATCACCTCCAGGGCTTTCAGGTCCTTTCTCATGGGAACAGTGTCAAATGCACAATATACCCAGATGTTGGAAGATGTTGAGGAATGGGTCGATCTTATGCCTCAGTACTATAGAATTCCAATAGATACCAAGGGTAGAACATTTGAAATTCTCCGTCCCTTTCCCAGGCTTCCTCCAAACATACATACGTACTGTTCGGAATGTGGCTTTGTAATAGGATTCAACGAGAACAATGAAAACTTAAGAAGCTCTGCCCGTCATGCAAAGAATACTGGTCATGATAGATTCATCAGTCGAGAAGGGTATGCAATCAGGGCCGCAACGGGATTCAATCTCTTGGTAATATTGGGGTCAAGCGAATCAATCAGTACGTGCGAATCGGAGGATGGCGATTATGATGACGAAGATATTGTTATTCCTTCATTCGACGATGGACTGGGTTCACCAGTCACACACCCTGAATTCATAGTGGAGCCGTATTCCACAGACGAAGAGGCCAGCGACTACGAACAAGAACCTGAATCTCTTCCACCTCCATCCAAGGAAGAAGAAATCGAGGTCTCTGAACTATTGAGATACTCCCATGGGTTAGTTTACGATCCTATCTTCTACTTGTACTACTACATAACAGAAGAGCGGTATGTTGACGTGAATTCAAAGTTTTTCAAAAACACATTGGAAGATATTGGTGACCACAAAAGCCGTATTCGAAACTTGGTGGACCGTGTCATTAGCACTCAAATCATTGACTCCAGCAAATTCGAGAAGAAAGTAACCAGAGGACACATCCACTGGGCCAAAGAATTGTCCAAAGTAGCTTACTCGAAGAAACTATGCTTTTGTAAACAATGCTATCAGATATTTAAAACAAAAACTGCGTTTTCCAGGCACAGGCGTGATTATGCGAGCATGGTCGGAAGAGAACATGCTGGTCATGACACAAGTGCGGATTTCAAAGGATACCTTTTGGAGCGACCAAAGGGCCTCTACTATGCAATAGGTATTCCAGATGATGTTGCTGAAGCCGAAGCTGCAGCTACTGTTGAAGAAATTACAGGTCTGAGTTCACAATGGGTTATGGGTGGGCCTGGGTGGACGGCGGAAGAATATGAAAGCAAAGTGAAATGGTTAGAGGTCAAGCTAGGTATGCTCCCCGACCAATTCTTGGCCAAGCACAACTACTTGCTAGTGAAGGAGCTTGGCTTATACTATGATTTCACGCAGAAGTGGTTCCGAAGTATAACACACAGGTTGCTGAGGAAGGTCTTCTTTGCCGACTTAGTGCTGAGCGTGAGGAGTGAGTTAATATCCTACATGCTCCACAATATGGATAGAAAGTATGAATACATGTTGGCACCCCGTCACCAGCAGCAAGTTGCCACTTTGCAAGCAGCAGTAAAATATGACGGTCCAGTGGTGGCGGTGGAAAATGGCAACGGAGAGCATCTCGATTTCGAGTTGGTAGATAACTGCATACAGCCAACTAAATACTACATGTGTCATGTGTGTAAGTTCATTGCCCACCACTCCAGCGTTACCGCTCATATCAAACAAGCCAAGCACCAACGAGAAGAGGGACCTGAAAAGCATGTTGTGTATGGTTACAGTGTTCGGAATGTAGAGGCCAAGACAAACTACTTCCGAATTCAACTGAACCTAGCCGCTGGGTTTCACGAACCAACAGATAGCTCTGCGGAATTGCAAATTGTAGATCCATTTTTATCCAGATACAAAGCGCATGAGTATACAAAGTTCCGCTCATTTTTGAACATGGCTAATGACAAAAGATGGCCACGTTTGGTACAATTGTGCAAGAAATATGTAACGAAGAAAAGATTAGCTTTGAGTACCGGATCTTCTCTCTCAGCGCTCATCGATAACCCCAGGTTCTGTAGCACTCCAAACTCTGCCCTGCGATATGGACTCGCGCTAGCCAGATTCCTCTATGTTGCCATGAAAATGTGCGAGTTGAAGGAACACAAAGCAATGGAAGCGTTTGATCAAGTATTCTGTGCCAACAAAGAACAGGGATTACGAAGATTTTTCGGTCAAATGAAGATATTTGGCGCGTTCTGGTTGTTGTCTCCGGTGCTAGTGTTGCAGGAAGACGACCTAAACTACATGGACGATATCTTTATGAGCAGTCTAATGGTGTGTCTTCTTGATGAAGGAGGAATAGGATTCAAAATTAAGTCGTACCGCTGCGATTTCTGCAGTGGCCTATCCTTTGCATTCAAATGTATAGCTGTGGACGTGATGAAAAAAGACAAGTCTTATGTCCATCCTTTTGTTGAGGATTGTAACAAGTCTGCTTCCATATCACTCAATTTCGGCCGATTTCGCAAGTTCAGTGCCGATGTACACTCGTTGAGTCCTCGAACATTTGGAAGGACCATGAATGTGCTACGTGTTGGAGACATAATAAGAATAAATACATTTGAAGTTGGACTCAACGACATCAAAAAATGGGTCTATGATGCCATTCAGCAATATGTACTTGAAGTCGAGGAACTTTTCGTGGACATCAACATCACGCCAACTATGGCCATGCATGAGATGCTGGCAGCACAAAAACCAAGAGTTGTTGGAATGCCTCAAACTAGTTACAACTGGGATCAAAGGGACATCGACAGATGCTTGGAAATTAATCTGGTTGATAAGTATGATGTCAAAAGTCTTCAGTGTTTCCGTCGCCGACTCTCTAGATTGAACAACTATTTTTTTTGTATGATCTTGTTGACGTGTGGGTCTCCGTATCGTTTAACGGAATTATACCTGGTTCTTATTCGTAACGAAGAAAGATTGGGAAGTAATGTATTTGTTGCTGATGGGATGCTTGGCCTCTTTACCAACAATGGAAAGAACAGTATGAAATATAGTCGAGAACGTCCTATTCTCAAGATGTTGCCCGAAGAGGTGTCAGAATGCTTGGCTCACTATATCTATTTTGTCCGGCCATTCGAATACACTCTTGTTGAATACCAAGAACAAACCGGTTCATTGAGCCTCACAGAGTTTAAGAAACTAAGTGATAAATACAAGCTCCATTTGTTCATGGGAGAGAAGGGAATCAAAAGCAGTACTACTCTTGGAAAATCGTTCCGTAAGTTCATAAATAAAACAACTCCAAAGCTTAGAGGAATCATGTACGGTGAAATAAGACAAGTGCTTTCATATTTTGTTGGGGCGAACGTCTCTGGGATGATTGGGTTACAGATCAAGATTGACAACACCCTTGCCGAACAGGCTGGGCATTCGTTTAGTAGGTTTGTCGAAAGTTATGCCACAAATAGAGATGGCTACAATCATGTCATGCTTCAAAGAATGAGAGACTGTCTGGCAGCCTGGCATACCTGTTTGGAGATGAGGACTCTTCAGATATTTACGCCTAGCATATTTACTAGGAACGAACCACCGAAATTGACAGGAGAGGAACTCTTGGAGGCAGGCAGAAAGATATTTGGACAACAGTTTAGGTTCAAGGAGGGCCAACAACAGGCCACATCGGATGTAGCTAATTGCTTCAGTATGATGGTGGCTATTAATCTGGGAAAGACGACTTGTTGCATTATTGCGATGTTGGCAGAGCGTACTAACAGTCTTCGCCGGACCAATCGAGGTAAAAAGACTCACTGTGTTACGATATTTGTGGTACCTTATATTTCTACACTCAACTCCACCATCCGCCAATTAACAGAAAATTTCAAGGTGCATACGTATGATGGTTCTGTTGGACAGGTCAACAATTATGATGTTCTTTTGATGCTGCTTGAAGACGGCCACCTTAGACATCTTGATTCGGTAGTCAGACATATTCAGTCTACTAATTATCGAGGCAAGACCTATCTCCGCCGGGTGGTGGTTGATGATGCACATATTTTGCAAATGAAACAATACGTGATAGAAGGAAACAAAAATGTACCAATAGTATTTTTGACGTCATTCCTTTCACAGAAGGAAGACGATACGTTGAGTACATTATTTAATCTCGAATCCTTGGTGAGGGTGTCGTCACAGGAACCACTCTTGCCTCATAAAGAGTTCACTCTTTTCAAGAAGCCTAGTACCACGTCAATATGTCAGACGGTTATAGACAAAGTTAGGAGTTTGGGTTCGGCAATTGTGATTGCCGAGTCTTCTGATAAAGTGTCGTACTTGTTAAATAGAATGGCCGTTGAGGTTCCAAGTATAGGTATCTATGGATCCCCAGATGCCAGAGCAGCTGCTTTAAATAAGATAGCCAGTGAGAATATCAGGGTTGTGGTTACTACGGCAGAGGCGATGGTTGGTCTTCATATGTTCAAACATACAACCGTCTTGTTTGCATATTCGATTAACAACCCGATAGAATTGCTTGTTGGCAGTCAATTGAGCAGTGGGAAGGTAGAAATGGTATTGCTCAACTTTTATTCGACTGAGTTTCAACGAGACTTATTGGACACTTGTGTTAATTTAATGATAATGAGACATATGCGTTTAACTGAACAAACTTGTTATGAGGCTGGTAAGGAGCGGTGTCATGCTTGTGTCAACAAGAGAAGACATGCATGAAGTGTATTCGTTTTCATAATCGTATGTATGCTATTCTAAATAAAAAACCTCTTCTTTCGGTAAAAACAACTCAATCTTTTTACAACATTCATTGAAGATTAGGTACGTAAGTAATACTACTGTCTCTGTCCCAGGGTGTTCAACCTCAATTGCATAATTATACTGCCACAGCGTGAAACGTCAACACTGCAATTTGAAAGCCGTGCCAACGGAGCGCAAAATTTTTCAAAATGTCAAATAGACGCAAGCGAGATTGTGCAACCTCGCCTATCGCAACGAATTTGTATGCGCCATAGTTAAATTATCCACATAGTGTGCAGGCGAGGTGCGTAGTGCGCCTGTCACGGGCAAAAAATCACACTTGCTGTGCAGTTCCGAGGTGCGTACTTTTGCCTGTCACGACTCAAAAAATACGACATTCCGCGACATCCACAACATAAATGTCGTTTCGCACCCATTATTTAGCGCATACCTTACGTCACTTCCACAAACATCCATGAAAACTTGGCCCGTCAGATCCATACCGCAAGACGTGAAAAGATCCATACCGCAAGACGTGAAAAGATCCATACCGCAAGACGTGAAAAGATCCATACCGCAAGACGTGAAAAGATCCATGCCGCAAGACGTGAAAAGATCCATACCGCAAGACGTGAAAAGATCCATACCGCAAGACGTGAAAAGATCCATACCGCAAGACGTGAAAAGATCCATACCGCAAGACGTGAAAAGATCCATACCGCAAGGCCCGTGCCGCTATTATACCTCCGTGCCGCAACTATTAACTCACACCCCTTTGGTCACTTTATATCCTATTTGGGTCGCCTCACTTAACTTCCGTGCCTCAACCAAAATCTTACATATTTGGTCACGTTATGTCATGCCCGTGCAAACAACTAGTATCTCGTAAATTTTGTCACCCTATGTCCTATTTGGGTCGATTCCATACAGGACTATTGGCAAAATATGACGTAAGCATTTTACATCTGCAGAAATAGATAAGACAACACTCCGGTCACGTGAATGGCTGCTTTTGGGCGATCCGATACTTCTACTGCGAAGAATGTCTTAGGTCACATTCCTTCCTCGCACAAAACACTGGAATACTTATGAAAACTTAGATAAAAATATCCTACCTCAAAGCCTTCTTCATACAACTGGTTGTCAATACACAATGGAGCAGTCTGTTCGACTGGATCAAACTTGTCCAACTTTTCGTAGGAGTGACGAGTTTTTGAGGGGTATCAATTGTTCAGACAATATTCTCTTGACCTGTCGCTACTGTTCTGACCACCGATTTACCTATGGCAATGCTTTGCTAATTTGGTACATCTGCTAGACAAGACGCCCACCTGGTCTAATAGAATCCTACTGTTGAACATTATGTAATTCCATAAAAATCCAGGATATCCTACTTCAAATGAATCAATTGATGATCTTCATAATTATTTTCAAACTTTGGGGATCTCGCCATCCTTTTATACCTCTCAGTTCTCATTTTAGTAATACACGCACATCAAATGCGGTTAAATTGTTTCACCTCTATATTGACTGTACATAACCCCCTATCAATCAATTTCAGTCATGTGATTCTAAATGGATAATCCTCCCTCCAAATTCACAACAACTCAATATAATACAACAATATCACATTCCCACTAAATCATACATCATCCTATCAACAGTAACCAACACCAAATATCCATATTCTTACAATCTTAACTTTTCCCTTACCTCTATTACTTTTTAATTTTCTTGTATACATGAACTGCTTGTCTCTCTAGAAAGAATGCGAAATATACTGTAAAAATACTAATTGCTGCAAAAAATTGCACCTGTCCTAAAAGTAATACCATTCGATTACCATCATTCAATCAAGTAAGAATTCATCACCTTTGAATCTTAAAAAATTCGAATGCTCTAATTATATCTACTTAAAATATGTTCACATGGTATCCGGTCACATGACACAACACGCAAATATGGCAACCCAGAAGTATAGCTATTCTGAAGAAGTGTCCGAGTGCTTGGCTTACGGTATCTGTTCGAACATACTCTAGTTCAGTACCTAGAACAAACTGGTTCATTGAAATTCACTGAGTTTGAAGACCTCAGTGACAAATACAAGCTCCATTTGTTCATGGGAGAAAAAAACATCAAAAGCAGTACTGTCCTTGGAAAGTCGTTGCGTCAGTTTGTGGCTTCAACAACTCCAAAGCTTAGTGGAATAAAATACGGGGAAATAAGACAAGTACTTTCATATTTGGTTGCGGAGAAAGTGTCTGGGATGGTTGGATTACAGAACATTATTGACAAAACCCTTGCCGAACAGTCTGGGCATTCTTTTAGAAGGTTTGTCGAAAGTTATGCCACAGATAGAAATGGTTACAATAACGTAATGCTACAACGAATGAGAGACTGTCTGGCAGCCTGGCATACGTGTTTGGAGATGAGGACTCTTCAGATATTCTCGCCTAGTATATGGATCGAGGACGAACTACCGAAATTTACGGGCCAGGAACTTATAGATGCCGGCAGACAGATGTTTGGGCCACACTTTAAGTTCAAGAGGGACCAGCAACAGGCTACTTCAGATGTGGCCAATTGCTTCAGTACGACGGTGGCTATTAACCTGGGAAAGACGACTTGTTGCCTCATTGCGATGTTGGCGGAGCTTAATTTCAGTCGTCGCCAGTCCGATCGACACAGAAAGATTTACTTGGTTACGATATTGGTGGTACCTTACGTTTCTACACTCAATTCCACCATCCGGCAATTAACAGACTTGGGGTTCAAGGTGCGTACGTTTCATGGGGCTGATGGACTGGTCACCGACTACGATGTTCTTTTGATGCTGCTTGAAGACGGCCACCTTAGATATCTTAATCAGGTAGTCAGACATTTTGAGTCCGTTGCTCATCAAGGCAGGACCTATCTCCGGCGGGTGGTGGTTGACGATGCCCATATTTTGCAGATGAAAGATTTTGTGGTTGATGGAAACAGAAATGTACCCGTCGTATTTTTGACATCATTCCTTCCCCAGGTTTCAGACAATTCGATGCGTACATTATTTAGTCTCAATCGGTTGGGAAGGGTGTCGTCACAGGATCCAATATTGCCTCACAAAGAATTCACTCTTGTCAAGAAGCCGAATGCCGCGTCAATAAATCAGACGATTTCATACAGAGTTAGGAGTTTGGGTTCGGCGCTTGTACTCGTTCAATCTTATGAAAATGTGTTGTACTTGGAACATCGGTTGGCTGAGGAGGGGGTTCCATGTATAGGTGTCTGTGGAATTCCACAGCGCAGAACAGCTGCCTTAGAAAAGATGGCCAGTGAGAATATCAAGGTCGTGGTTACTACGGCAGAAGCCATGGTGGGTCTACATCAGTTCGAGGCTACAACCGTGTTGTTTGCATATTCGATTAGAAACCCTATAGAATTGCTTGTAGCCAGTCAATTTAGCAGTGGGAAGGTGGAGATGGTTTTGTACAACACCTGTTCGTCTGCGTTTCAACGAGAATTGTCAAACAATTGTGTCAACTTAATACTAATGAGACACATGCGTATGACGGAAGAAACCTGTTATGATGCTGGCAAGGAGCAGTGTCATATTTGTGCCAACAAGAGAAGAAGAGGATAGACACTGTCTGTTTAGACGTCGCTGATCCGGCCACTTACTAGCAGATTAATATATAATAACTATAGTTCCTCTTCCCTGTAACTTAAGTCTAGCTTACGCCTGTATTCAGACGCCTCAAAATGCTTTGGCTAGAGAACAAACAGCCAGAGGCACCGTCGCTCGTGACCCGTCAAGTGTGATTTGCGATAGCTTTTGCCTGTATCCAATCAAATAATCAACGCCTCAAAATGCTTTGGCTAGAGAACAAACAGCCAGAGGCCCCGTCGCTCGTGACCCGTCAAGTGTGATTTGCGACATTTCTATTTCCTGTCTCTAAGCAGTCCATCCTGCCTGTAAGCAGTCTGTCCTGTCTCTAAGCCATTTTCAGGGTCCTCAACCTCGACCTCGTCACCGCACGCCATAGTTAAGGCCCATAGTTAAGCGACCGAAGTGTGAAACTGCCCGCCTGTCCTTTCGCAGGTGGGGCGAAAGTACAGAAAATACGACTAACGAAAGAAGTAAGTTTTGGAACCTCCAAGATGATAAATTCAATAATTTTAGACAATGTGGAGAAGCATCAACAAGATAAAAGTAATTGGAGATAGGTGAATCCTGATCGCTCCTCCAACAGCAGCAAAAACGGTTGGAATAGAAGGGGCATACGAAGTTGTGGAGGTTGCCAAAGTAGTCCCTGGTATTGTGATTACAGGAGTAGAAGCAATAGGTCCTTCATGCCCGGAATCAGAACCAGAACCTGAACCAGAACCTGAACCAGAACCTGAACCTGAACCAGAACCAGAACCTGAACCAGAACCTGAACCAGAACCTGAACCAGAACCTGAACCAGAACCTGAACCAGAACCTGAACCTGAACCAGAACCAGAACCTGAACCAGAACCTGAACCTGAACCAGAACCAGAACCTGAACCAGAACCAGAACCAGAACCAGAACCAGAACCAGAACCAGAACAAGAACTAGAGCCACTAGTTTCAGAAGTACTTGTGCCTGTTTCCGTTTCAGAAGTTGAAGTAGTGCCAGAGGATGGACTTTCTTCTACAACTTTCAAACTTACTGGAATGCATCCACTGCTGTTGACAAGTTCTAAAGCAGGTGCAGTATCTGGGCATGCGTAGAAAACATCTTGACCATTCAACAGGAGTGAATCACCATCTTCTCTCTTGACCAAAGCAGCAGGAGAACTAGTCTCTTGCCAATTGGCAAACGGTTCATTACTTAAGTGAAACCCATTACTATCTGCAGTAACATAGAGTCCACCAACAGTAAGGTATCCAGGTGGAAGAGATAAATGGAATGTATCACCTCCAGTATTGGTAAAGGTGATGAATTGGCCATCATGTGTAAGGAATTGTTCAAAATCAATATCTGGGTTGATTGAGAATGCAAGCAATCTAAAGTCGTTCTCTTCCACAACAGGTGATGAACTTGTAGATGGTAGTTCACTTTGAGAAGTAGGAAGCGAACTCAATAAAGAAGGTGTAATAATTTCACTTGGGGAAGTAGCAGAAACTGAAGCCAAAAATGCTGATTCCGAAGAACTTGGTAATGACGATGATGTAATTGTTATAACTGACGATGTTGAAGATAAGGTATAAGTGGTCTCGGAAATCGAGAAAAATGATGACGAAGTATTGCTGTAATATCCGAAAGATAAAGAGCTCATAGAAGATACGACAATGCTTTCTGAGGAGTATTTCTGAGGTAATGTACTTGAACTGACGATGGCCGAGATACCTGATTCAGATTTGGAGATTGAACTAACTTCGGACACGGAAATAGCCGAAGAGCTTACCGCAGATGCAATGCTCGATTCAGATACGGAGCTTGAACTAACTTCGGACACAGAAGTAGTCGGAGAGTTTACCGCAGATGCAATGCTTGATTCAGATACGGAGCTTGAACTAACTTCGGACACAGAAGTAGTCGGAGAGCTTACCGCAGATGCAATGCTTGATTCAGATACGGAGCTTGAACTAACTTCTGAACTCTCTGATGTGACGGATTCCGTACTGGATATGCTGGATGATGATTCGGAGCTTGAACTAACTTCGGACACAGAAGTAGTCGGAGAGCTTACCGCAGATGCAATGCTTGATTCAGATACGGAGCTTGAACTAACTTCTGAACTCTCTGATGTGACGGATTCCGTACTGGATATGCTGGATGATGATTCGGAGCTTGAACTAACTTCGGACACGGAAATAGCCGAAGAGCTTACCGCAGATGCAATGCTCGATTCAGATACGGAGCTTGAACTAACTTCTGAACTCTCTGATGTGACGGATTCCGTACTGGATATGCTGGATGATGATTCGGAGCTTGAACTAACTTCGGACACAGAAGTAGTCGGAGAGCTTACCGCAGATGCAATGCTCGATTCAGATACGGAGCTTGCACTAACTTCTGAACTCTTTGAAGTGACGGATTCCGTAGTGGATAGGCTGGATGATGATTCAATCGAAGTGCTGATTGTAGAGCTCAACTCAGACGAAGAAGATTGCAGTGGTTCAATACCGTCTATTAGTAGCTCAACTTCTTCACAACCTATGGTATTAGTAAGCGACAAGGGAGAGCTTTGATCTGGACAGTAGAAGAAGGTAGTTGTTCCGTTGATCAGTAATGTACCTAAATCTGCTCGCTTGATGAAGATGTTGCTAATTGAGGAAATGCTCCAACCTCCAAATGGAATCTCACTCAAGTAAATTCCACTATGGTCAGCATGAACATATAACCCATCAACGATAAGGTGTCCTTCAGGAACATTCAAATAAAATGTAGAACCGGCGTGCTCTGCGACAGTTATTACGTTGCCATTGTGAGTAAGGAACACGTCCAAACCTGTATCTTCATCTTTAATTTCTATCATAAATCCATCACCCAGTGGCACTGGAAGTGTATATGTGGGTGATGTTTCTGTGTAAATGGAAGTAGTCGTGTACCAGCTTCCCGAATCGTCGGTAGTGACAATCACTTCACCAGTCACAGTGCTTCCGTCGTCCTGGATGACAAGAGTGTTGTACTCAGTTTCTGTGTAAATGGAAGTAGTCGTGTACCAGCTTCCCGAATCGTCGGTGGTGACAATCACTTCACCAGTCACAGTGCTTCCGTCGTCCTGGATGACAAGAGTGTTGTACTCAGTTTCTGTGTAAATGGAAGTAGTCGTGTACCAGCTTCCCGAATCGTCGGTAGTGACAATCACTTCACCAGTCACAGTGCTTCCGTCGTCCTGGATGACAAGAGTGTTGTACTCAGTTTCTGTGTAAATGGAAGTAGTCGTGTACCAGCTTCCCGAATCGTCGGTAGTGACAATCACTTCACCAGTCACAGTGCTTCCGTCGTCCTGGATGACAAGAGTGTTGTACTCAGTTTCTGTGTAAATGGAAGTAGTCGTGTACCAGCTTCCCGAATCGTCGGTAGTGACAATCACTTCACCAGTCACAGTGCTTCCGTCGTCCTGGATGACAAGAGTGTTGTACTCAGTTTCTGTGTAAATGGAAGTAGTCGTGTACCAGCTTCCCGAATCGTCGGTGGTGACAATCACTTCACCAGTCACAGTGCTTCCGTCGTCCTGGATGACAAGAGTGTTGTACTCAGTTTCTGTGTAAATGGAAGTAGTCGTGTACCAGCTTCCCGAATCGTCGGTGGTGACAATCACTTCACCAGTCACAGTGCTTCCGTCGTCCTGGATGACAAGAGTGTTGTACTCAGTTTCTGTGTAAATGGAAGTAGTCGTGTACCAGCTTCCCGAATCGTCGGTAGTGACAATCACTTCACCAGTCACAGTGCTTCCGTCGTCCTGGATGACAAGAGTGTTGTACTCAGTTTCTGTGTAAATGGAAGTAGTCGTGTACCAGCTTCCCGAATCGTCGGTAGTGACAATCACTTCACCAGTCACAGTGCTTCCGTCGTCCTGGATGACAAGAGTGTTGTACTCAGTTTCTGTGTAAATGGAAGTAGTCGTGTACCAGCTTCCCGAATCGTCGGTAGTGACAATCACTTCACCAGTCACAGTGCTTCCGTCGTCCTGGATGACAAGAGTGTTGTACTCAGTTTCTGTGTAAATGGAAGTAGTCGTGTACCAGCTTCCCGAATCGTCGGTAGTGACAATCACTTCACCAGTCACAGTGCTTCCGTCGTCCTGGATGACAAGAGTGTTGTACTCAGTTTCTGTGTAAATGGAAGTAGTCGTGTACCAGCTTCCCGAATCGTCGGTGGTGACAATCACTTCACCAGTCACAGTGCTTCCGTCGTCCTGGATGACAAGAGTGTTGTACTCAGTTTCTGTGTAAATGGAAGTAGTCGTGTACCAGCTTCCCGAATCGTCGGTAGTGACAATCACTTCACCAGTCACAGTGCTTCCGTCGTCCTGGATGACAAGAGTGTTGTACTCAGTTTCTGTGTAAATGGAAGTAGTCGTGTACCAGCTTCCCGAATCGTCGGTGGTGACAATCACTTCACCAGTCACAGTGCTTCCGTCGTCCTGGATGACAAGAGTGTTGTACTCAGTTTCTGTGTAAATGGAAGTAGTCGTGTACCAGCTTCCCGAATCGTCGGTAGTGACAATCACTTCACCAGTCACAGTGCTTCCGTCGTCCTGGATGACAAGAGTGTTGTACTCAGTTTCTGTGTAAATGGAAGTAGTCGTGTACCAGCTTCCCGAATCGTCGGTAGTGACAATCACTTCACCAGTCACAGTGCTTCCGTCGTCCTGGATGACAAGAGTGTTGTACTCAGTTTCTGTGTAAATGGAAGTAGTCGTGTACCAGCTTCCCGAATCGTCGGTAGTGACAATCACTTCACCAGTCACAGTGCTTCCGTCGTCCTGGATGACAAGAGTGTTGTACTCAGTTTCTGTGTAAATGGAAGTAGTCGTGTACCAGCTTCCCGAATCGTCGGTAGCGACAATCACTTCACCAGTCACAGTGCTTCCGTCGTCCTGGATGACAAGAGTGTTGTACTCAGTTTCTGTGTAAATGGAAGTAGTCGTGTACCAGCTTCCCGAATCGTCGGTAGTGACAATCACTTCACCAGTCACAGTGCTTCCGTCGTCCTGGATGACAAGAGTGTTGTACTCAGTTTCTGTGTAAATGGAAGTAGTCGTGTACCAGCTTCCCGAATCGTCGGTAGTGACAATCACTTCACCAGTCACAGTGCTTCCGTCGTCCTGGATGACAAGAGTGTTGTACTCAGTTTCTGTGTAAATGGAAGTAGTCGTGTACCAGCTTCCCGAATCGTCGGTGGTGACAATCACTTCACCAGTCACAGTGCTTCCGTCGTCCTGGATGACAAGAGTGTTGTACTCAGTTTCTGTGTAAATGGAAGTAGTCGTGTACCAGCTTCCCGAATCGTCGGTAGTGACAATCACTTCACCAGTCACAGTGCTTCCGTCGTCCTGGATGACAAGAGTGTTGTACTCAGTTTCTGTGTAA
This sequence comes from Scheffersomyces stipitis CBS 6054, assembly GCF_000209165.1. Taxonomy (NCBI): domain Eukaryota; kingdom Fungi; phylum Ascomycota; class Pichiomycetes; order Serinales; family Debaryomycetaceae; genus Scheffersomyces; species Scheffersomyces stipitis. The sequence continues at coordinate 17,258 of NC_009047.1, forward strand.
ATGGAAGTAGTCGTGTACCAGCTTCCCGAATCGTCGGTAGTGACAATCACTTCACCAGTCACAGTGCTTCCGTCGTCCTGGATGACAAGAGTGTTGTACTCAGTTTCTGTGTAAATGGAAGTAGTCGTGTACCAGCTTCCCGAATCGTCGGTGGTGACAATCACTTCACCAGTCACAGTGCTTCCGTCGTCCTGGATGACAAGAGTGTTGTACTCAGTTTCTGTGTAAATGGAAGTAGTCGTGTACCAGCTTCCCGAATCGTCGGTAGTGACAATCACTTCACCAGTCACAGTGCTTCCGTCGTCCTGGATGACAAGAGTGTTGTACTCAGTTTCTGTGTAAATGGAAGTAGTCGTGTACCAGCTTCCCGAATCGTCGGTAGTGACAATCACTTCACCAGTCACAGTGCTTCCGTCGTCCTGGATGACAAGAGTGTTGTACTCAGTTTCTGTGTAAATGGAAGTAGTCGTGTACCAGCTTCCCGAATCGTCGGTAGTGACAATCACTTCACCAGTCACAGTGCTTCCGTCGTCCTGGATGACAAGAGTGTTGTACTCAGTTTCTGTGTAAATGGAAGTAGTCGTGTACCAGCTTCCCGAATCGTCGGTAGTGACAATCACTTCACCAGTCACAGTGCTTCCGTCGCTTGTAAATGTAGTAGTGTACTCAGCTGGATTGATTCCAGGTGCAACTGGAAGAGCCTGACATTGACAAGATGAAGATGTGGGCCATTTTAGTGTACCTATGAATTTAATTCCCAGCTTCGTAGAGTATGACCAATTCGGGTTTGTAATGGTGCCGGTATTGCCATAGCCTGTTCCAATTATGAAATCTACATAATGAGTAGTTAAATAATAAACTCTTAAGGTTCCTGCAGCAGCTCCAGCAGCAGCTCCATCAGAAGCAGTACTATAATAATAAGGTGCCGTACTCAGAAGTTGGCTCATAGTAATAGTATTCAGATTACCAAAACCTTGTATAGGAATTGGATTAGGAGTGACATATCCAGAACCGGAAGGTGCAGTTACATTGATCATTGAGAGCAGATCTAAGTAGTAGGTCTGACCAGAAGTCGTATATGGAATGATAATAGTTGAACCTCGGTTTGCAGAAACACAGCCACCTGAACCTGAAATAGTACTACTAAACGTGACACTGTTGTAGAAACACATTTGACCACTGTTTGTTATGGCTCCCATGGTAGCCCCTGAGCCACTTCCTGCGAAATACATTGTCCCACCAGCGTTGTTTGTGATGGAACCAAGAGTATAGGTCACGCCCGTTAAAAATGAAACAGTACCAGTATTAGCTAATGACCCTGATATATTAACAATTGAGCTTAGAGCATTCACAACTGTTACATAAAACAGGTTAGCAGAGTCCACAGTGAGACTACCTAAGCTAACCAGACTCACATCAACAATGGAAAGATAAGTACCACCTGTGCCATCTATAGTAAGAGGTCCAAGAATAGTGAAATCAAATTCTCCTCTATAGATTGTGCTTTCCGAGATAGTAGCAGGGGTTACTAGGCCAGCCAACAGCAAAACTACTGCCGTTATGAACTTGCGGAATAACATTGACTATGAGATAATTTGGCTATATGGGTTTTCCTTATTCTTCACTTCTTTTGAGGAACCAGTGATTGATATAACTATTTTGAGGAGGAGAAATTGGCGAATGTAGCACCAGCTTCAATTATTTTATGCAATAAAACGGTCCAGGAGTACCAGAACATTAGCAAAATATCTTCTACGACCATATTAAGCTACTGTGTGCAATAATCAGTGTAGTGGGCTTGATATTTGGTGAAGAGAAAGGAGACGGAAGTGGACTAAATTTCAGTCAAAGGCAAATATTAAATTGCATGCACGATTATTCTTTAATGTAAAGCATAATCTATAAATAGTGCAATCTCATGTAGGACATATTTCTAAGATAATAATCTTATTATGATACGAAGTGTTTTATTTTTATGCTTACCAGAAACGACGAATAATAATTTTGGTTTTACTACCAGGCATTTTATACTGGGGCTAATTCATGTTGTACAGAGTTATCTGAAGACCATTAGAAGATGTACAACGTATACTCCACCCATTCTAGTCGTCCATCTATGTCTGTGAAAGGAGAGCCTCTTCTAAGTTATTTCTTGAACGTTGTAGTAAAATTCAGAAATCGGTGTAGTCCACAGGAAATATAAATTGATTTAGAAGGAACACGAACCTACGTGCAGGACACGTATTGCAACATCCATCTGCTTATCATACCTACATTGCGTCTTGTCGCAGAGAAGATCTCCAAGTTTTTTGATAGACCTACTGTTGGACGGTCATCAAAATGAGGAAATGGATAGTCTGTAATTTGTAGTTTTTGATACTTTTTCCATCCTCTTAGATAATATCTTGGATATTTATTACCGTAATTCTACGTTTGTAATTTACATTAGTCTCAATGTCAGGATTCTGAATGTTTTGAAGTATTATTAGATCCCAAGGTATTCTAAGGATCTAGGGACTCTAACAGATATGACTAAGAAAAATTTAGCGAAAACCTCAGGGTGTTGTACAGGTGCAAAACATTTTCTGATCCTCCGTACATAATAAACCTGTGTTTGTTGAAGACTGGGGCTGGAATAATATTCTCCATCTACATGAAAAATATTATTTATGCAGGATAGATGAGATCATTGTAAGTTGGAAAACTGAGGTTGAGGATGGGGATGGATACAGAAAGAAGAGTAAAGGGACAATTAGGAGTCTCTAAAGATGCGAAGCATAGACTAAATTAATAAATTAATTCATTACATTACATAGATGATATATTTATACGAAAGTGGGTAGAAGAATACTGTCATAGTGAGATACGTATGTGAAGTTGGCACAAGTGCCATATTGTATTCATTTTGCCATTGAACAAAGTGGTCAAATTGGACATCCAATCAATCTTCAGCTTCTTTTCGGTAAGGCATTAGGGTGTATTCGTAAATGAGATGCACACCACCTTCGGATCGTAACGCAACGCTTATTTTAGGAGTAATAATACAATTGCTACTCGTGATAATTTCTGTCTTGGAAAATATTCGGCTCTTTTGTTGTATCACTTGGCTATTTATACGAAATCGATAATGTCCAGTTCGTCTTGTAAAGTGAGAGTGGACAAATTTATGCAACCGTCAGACTTCCTGACGGGTTCAGACCGTGGTTCTGAACACCACAGATCTCCCTTGGAATACAGATATCTTGTAGCGACACAGATTTTCGGTTCTGTTCCAGTTCTGCCTAAGAAAGCTCTAGAGGGATTTGCAATAGAGGCTTCATACAACGTGTATGCACATTATTAAAGTTGGGGGTAGGACGCGACATTATGGTTATAAAATATAACAGCAACTCTTCGGACAAAAAGATCAACTTTCCTGAAATTTTGCTCCCGACTTTCGAAGACCATTGCTCCGTATCGAGAAAGCCGGGCAGCTCACAAACCCCACACTTTCAGGAAAATGGCACGCCGGAAATACTCCCTACAGAACTTGAACATCTCCTATCATAATGTCACAAGCACTGGGTTCTGAGCCTAAAACAGAATTGGGTTTACAGCGGGCCCTTTCTGTCAGACAAGAATAACTTGTGTGTTTCGTGCGTTCCAAATAGTACACAATTCGAGAAAAAAGTTAGAAGATAATGAAACAGTATACAGGAAACATTTTTCAAAAGCGCCCGGCAAAATTTCCAGTAGGTCAAAAACCAATCGCATTGTTCCAGAACGAGAGTTTCCTTCAAACAGGTTACCCTTCTTATCTGACAACAAGCGCGTTAACGTAATGAGGGTGTGACAACTAATGATCGTAGCTATAGTCTTTTTTCAACGTGTTCAATTTCTTTGTTTATTTGAGACAGAACTTTAATTTAGTTACTTTCAAGTTTACTGCTACCCTCGTTAAAGAGACTAACGTTTAGCACATCCTGACTAGAGTTGAAAGTTTAAGAAAGTATAAGCTTCTTAGAATATACTTTCAGTACTTCAACCAAATGTAACTAGGATAGAATGTTCCGAGGTCGCATTGGAGCTCGCCAACTGGAGTTTTCGAAGGTGAAGTTTCATATCGTTAAAGTACTGAAGATCTATACCAAAATAAGCACATAGTATAATTACAAGAGAACCATAATACGTTTGCATGTTTCAATAATGAACGGGAATATTGTAAATTTTGACTTGAATTGAAATAATTTTTTTGAAGTTGCGAAATTTAAAGTCAAATGTTTTCTACATTACTTGTATATAATAGTAAACAACAAGAATTCAGTCCGATCTATGAAAACTCATATCTGATTCTTATGTATTCAACCAAATGCTGAATTCAATTGTAATGTATATAGCGTGAAATTAGAGACTCTTTGCATGCAGATGCTCGTAGACGCCTTTTTAGATGTTATTCGGATGAAATTCGAGCCCCATGTTATCAGTATATTGATCTTTCCCTTCCCATAGTGATCCCACTTCATAAATTGCCTAACTTTTCGATTGAGATATATTAATAAGCTACAAAATTCAAGAAGAAATCTTGCAAATTACACGAATTTTTAGCGTAGAGACAAAATAATCTAACTCAATGCATTGAAACTGAGAGAAATTGTAGCTTAAATATATACATCACTCAACCATTATTTGGTAATAAAAGAGAAATAATATTTACACATTTTCTGTCCGAAAATAAATGAATACAAACCACAAAAGGCAATCTTTATCCACCACTTAGGAAGACCATGCCAATAATATTTTCTACTTCAATGGAGCAAGTGTTCAACATCAGAGGCTTATCAAATAGGGGGGGACCAAGAAAGGTCTGTTAAAAATATTTTTGACGCAAATAACCTTCTGGAGACAATTTTTTTGTAATGTCGCAATTCTCTAATACGAATCCAGTTTCGACAGGTTATCACTTGGTAACTACAAAATATTAGCAAAACAAAACAGGAATCGCGTCCAATCATAGGAAAGAAAGTTCTAATGGAAATAGTATCGTACCACTCGCACCATCAGCGGAAGACCCAAGTCTTTCTAGTTTGATATACGGAGCGAAGCTATCAACTGCAAAATGCATTTCCAAGATACATATCGCTTGTGTACCTTTTTCTTGGCGTGGAATATGCAGTTGGTGAAATGGATGGAATCTACGTTGAGTGCGACAGTACGAGATAAAATTGAAAAGCTTTAGCTGCAGCAAAAGATATGGTGGCATACTTTTGTGACTCTATTGCATCGCTTTCATTCTGTCATTTAGTTTCCTATCATCTTCGCACCCCCATTAACAAGATGTCGCTCAAGTCACCTAAATAAAGATGTGATACTACGAAGGGTCTGTTTCTAAATAGAAGAACAATTCTTTGCTACAAGAAAGTGACATACAATATGAACAAGTAGGTAATGAATTATTAATATTGGGATTATATATATATGTTTCGTTTCAAAATTCGAATTCTTTCACAATTGAAGGCTAGAAAAGATTCTCTGAACGAACGAAATCCGAGATGTCGAAGTTAATGATGTGGTTGCAAATGGAACTAATATTTACTAACCATCTATGAAATATATACATTTGGATTCATAATCTAAGCGCTTATGAAGAGAACAGCGAACTGAGATATTTACTTTGCTTCCTTCCTCGTGGCAATTTCAAAACAATGAAGAGATAAAATGAAAGATATATTCACTTGGGATTGTATTTACAGCTTCACTGATTCGTTTTGTTAATATATATCCTTCTGTAGAATCTCACTCTTTTGATTCTCCTTTTCAATAAAATGAAATACTATTCAATTGGAATCAATTGTGGGGAAAATTGCGGAAGAAATACGCAAGGTTCTACTATTCTGCCGATGTTTTCTATTTATGTTTTGGAGCTTTATCTATAACCAATTATGAGTTCACGTATTTAGAATGCTTACTTAAAATAGAATGAAATAACTTGCTTCCAAAGCAGCATATAACGTCCCGTAAGTGGTCTCTTTTTCTCCTTCCATTTTAAAATATAATACCACCGCAGACAATGATCAACATCGTCAACATACTTGCCAACGCCGAAGAAGCTTAGCTGGGCAATATGGTCGTACCCAATAGATAGCTCGGTATTTGAAGTTCCGTAAGCATCCCTTCTTCATCTGAGAACATTCTCCTAACAGACTGTCCTCTAGTCTCCGTTCTTGAAAGTGTAAGACAAGAGGAAATAGTTCAAATTAGTTGCATTCACGTCAATTTGTACTGCATAAGAGCATTGTACCAAGGAAGTTTGTAGTATTAGTAGACAAACAAGCAAAGCTAACATCTTGAATTGGCCATTGCGTTGAGCGTATTTGTAAATGTATTATTCCAAGAATGTTATCAACAGTTCGAATAAAGCTAGGTACTAAATATTACAACGAAGAATTCTTTATCAAAATACAAAGTAACTGAAACATACTTATACATCAGAACTGATGGAAAATAAGATACAGGATTCCAGGTAATTCAGATATCCGGAGACTTCCTCCCGAGGAATGCTCCCGAATATCCATGGTATCCGGGGTGAGTCACCCCGGATTGGAGAAGTCTACTATAAAGAGAAATGGTTCCAGATTTTTGTCTCCACTTCAGTTTGTTGGCTAAAAGAAATTACTCAACACTCATGAGAAAGGAGGGGTTACCAAAGTATATAACTACCAGCAGATTGCTGCTGAGTTGAACAAGAATTTAGATACTTTAGTGATTAATACAAGTCCATATCCATTAATCCAAAACCCTAGTCCAAAAAGGAAAACCGGTCCCAATATACAGGTTTCCCGTCAAGAACCGGAAGTCATGTGCCACATTTTATAAAATTGGTAGTGTGTGTAACCGAGGTTTTGTTTGTATGTCCTTCTAATGAAACTAGCTATTCGCTATCGCTTTGAACCTAGAATGCTTTTGGCAACCGTCGATCCCCTCAGTTTGGTGTGGTTTGCCCGAAACTGTCATCTTTCTGGGGATCGTGACGCTGTCCCAATCTTATCTCGTCACTTTTTCAAATCCAACTATTTTATTGTTTAACCGAATAATTTAGCCGGATAGTTTAGCCCACTCTTCGAGCGGAATGAGACAGCTTACCTTGTCTAAAGTCCGTTACAATCACGTTTACTTGGTCACCTGATTGCATCTTAAATGATGGAAAATAAGATACAGGATCTCTAATAATGGTTTCCGAGGTGACCAACCTCGGATTGGATCCGATAAATATCCGAAACAGAAATTCTACATTTCTTTTGTTGAATAACGCAACAAACTACAGAGATGAGATGAGGATGAAGAATATATAAAGCCCAGAGGATTCCCTCTAGTTTAAACAGATTTTAAATAGTTCTTCAGTGATTAATATAACTCCATATCCATTAATCCATTTCTAAGTCCAAAAGGAAAACCGGTCTACCCATATACAGGTTTCCCGTCACTTAATCGTGCTCTTGTTTCGTTGATGTAACATAAGATACAGGATCCCTGATTATCTGCTTAGGATTGCACGTATATAAGTGCCCAAGAGAATTGATGGTATTCGCTGGTCATAACTTGTTAAATCACCCAAAAAATTGAAAAGCAAGAAGACATGAAATTCATTCTGGTTCAAACAGAATTAAATAACTCTTTGGTGATTAATATAAGGTCCAAATCCATTTCCTTATATAAAAGGAAAGCCGGCCGGTTGTCCATCGTTTGTTGTATTCTCCCTCCAAAAATACAACACATCAATACTACTGGCACCTCCAACAACACATTCACAAGAAACCTATGTCTATGATATTAATACTATGTGCATGTACTTCTCTTTTCTCTATAATTTGAAACTGCTCTCATTCGAATATCTAAAAACTCACAATTTTCCAATTCTAACTTCTCCAGAATCAATTAACTCCACTACCAATCTTTCAAATCTGTAATAGCTCAATTGCTACCTTTTATCTACTTTGTGCTACATTATGCAATCATAACTTTTGCCTTGCATTTATAACTCTTCGCAATTACTGAATAATATGTACTGCTAGTCTTTTTAAGAAGAATGCGAAAAATACTTAAAAATCACTAATTGCAGCAACAATTCTATTTCTACAAGTAATACCATTCGATTGTCCTCATTCAACCAAATTTTTGAACTTTGAATCTTACAAATTTTAATGCTCTAAACTTTTAAATTATGGACATATGATCAAGGTTCACAAGATACTAAGGCTCATTCAATTTAAATGCTGTATTGGCCTGTTTCGAAGATCTTTCTTATTATCAAATGCACTCACATGTAACCCCCATATTCTTACAATCTTAACTTTTCCCTTACTTTTATTACTTCTCTCAATTTTCTTGTATCCAGAGATGTACTGATTGTCTTTCTGGAAAGAATGCGAAATTTACTATAAAAATACTAATTGCAGCAAAAAATATACAGCTCTTAACTACCAGTTTCCGAAGCACCTGCTGCACGTAGTGAGAAAATAATGCGACAGGATTCATCTTTAATTTCGTGGCCGGTCACATATTGAGTTCTATAATAAGTATAATCATGAAAATTGAAATGAAAGCACCTTTTTTATGTCAATTCTTGTAAACTTCTGTTCTGATGAAATATTTTTGGCAAAAATTGGAGTCCTCCAACAATATTTCATCCGAGTATTAACTAATTGTACGAAACTGTTTGTGCAAGAGATGATCTTATATGTAATGGATTTTGTTGTAAGTAAACCACACTAATCTAATATCTAATTTAATACATCCATATTCTTGCAATAAAAATAGCTCCTCTCATTCAGAAAAATGCGAATCACTATTTAAATTTGCCCAATGTGTTCCGGACCATTATCAAAAACAGAACGTAGCTTTGCCTGAGACAGAATGAGCTTGTGCAGGATTTTGCACACCCTGTCATCAAAAAGAGTCTGTATTGGATTTAAGAAGCACAAGTTGCGAGTAAACTACGGCTCTGATCCAAGCAAATGTAATAACCTTTGTGCTGCTGGGAAGCTGATATGTACAATTTCTATAGGGCCTTTTATTAATATCTCACTTATTTCATTACAGGGTAGAATTCTTTTCACTCCGGCACTGAAAGAATGTCGCCAGAAGACAACAAATAAATCTTCAGAGTGTATCCAGAATTTAAAAGAATGCAATTGGATTTGCCTATTCCGTTGTTTACTGAACAAAATTCTCCGGATTCGTCGATCCTAATTCATTCTATAGCAAAGTTTGATAAGAAATGTGCGCATAAATACTGCTATTAATTGGATATAAAAATTACTTACAGAAAATAAATAGATTAGGAGAAAACGCAATTGCTCCGATATAACAAGTCGGTAATGTTTAAAAGATTTAAAATCATGAAATCAAAAATGGAATCTGAAGTCGAAAGCGATCGAAAGCGAAACTGCACTAGAAGAACCTAAAGTACCCTTTAGTCTTCGTTTCTGTAACTGTAACAGTTGGGAGTGTTGTACGTGCTGTGGTGGTAGTTGTTTCGGTAATATAAACTGATGTCACTGTATAAATGGTATCTGTCGAATGTGGTGGTTTCATAGTTGGACAACTAGTAACGGTGACTGTGTCAATTGGCTCTGCAGTAGTTGTGACTGTTACTGTAATGTAAGATGGAACACACGATGCTTCTACAGAACTTGAAACTTCTGTGTCAGAGCCTGATGGCGTTTCAGAAGTAGATGGTCCCTCAGAAGATGGGCCCTCAGAAGTAGATGGACCTTCAGAAGATGGGCCTTCAGAAGTAGATGGACCCTCAGAAGATGAACCTTCAGTGTTTGAACCTGATGGACCTTCAGAAGTAGATGGACCTTCAGTGTTCGAGCCAGATGGACCTTCAGAAGTAGATGGACCTTCAGTGTTCGAGCCAGATGGACCCTCAGAAGATGGGCCTTCAGTGTTCGAGCCAGATGGACCCTCAGAAGATGGGCCTTCAGTGTTTGAACCTGATGGACCTTCAGAAGTTGATGGACCCTCAGAAGATGGGCCTTCAGAAGTAGATGGGCCTTCAGTGTTCGAGCCAGATGGACCTTCAGAAGTAGATGGACCCTCAGAAGATGGACCCTCAGAAGATGGACCCTCAGAAGATGGGCCTTCAGAAGATGGGCCTTCAGAAGTAGATGGACCTTTAGTGTTTGAACCTGATGGACCTTCAGAAGTAGATGGACCTTCAGAAGATGGACCTTCAGAAGTAGATGGACCCTCAGAAGATGGACCTTCAGAAGTAGATGGACCCTCAGAAGATGGACCCTCAGAAGATGGACCCTCAGAAGATGGACCCTCAGAAGATGGACCCTCAGAAGATGGGCCTTCAGAAGATGGGCCTTCAGAAGTAGATGGACCTTCAGTGTTTGAACCTGATGGACCTTCAGAAGTAGATGGACCTTCAGAAGATGGGCCCTCAGAAGTAGATGGACCTTCAGTGTTTGAACCTGATGGACCTTCAGAAGTAGATGGACCTTCAGTGTTCGAGCCAGATGGACCTTCAGAAGTAGATGGACCTTCAGTGTTCGAGCCAGATGGACCTTCAGAAGTAGATGGACCTTCAGTGTTCGAGCCAGATGGACCCTCAGAAGATGGGCCTTCAGTGTTTGAACCTGATGGACCCTCAGAAGATGGACCCTCAGAAGATGGACCCTCAGAAGATGGGCCTTCAGAAGATGGGCCTTCAGAAGTAGATGGACCTTCAGTGTTTGAACCTGATGGACCTTCAGAAGTAGATGGACCTTCAGAAGATGGGCCCTCAGAAGTAGATGGGCCTTCAGTGTTCGAGCCAGATGGACCCTCAGAAGTAGATGGGCCTTCAGTGTTTGAACCAGATGGACCTTCAGAAGTAGATGGACCCTCAGAAGATGGACCCTCAGAAGATGGGCCTTCAGAAGATGGGCCTTCAGAAGTAGATGGACCTTCAGTGTTTGAACCTGATGGACCTTCAGAAGTAGATGGACCTTCAGAAGATGGGCCCTCAGAAGTAGATGGACCTTCAGTGTTTGAACCTGATGGACCTTCAGAAGTAGATGGACCCTCAGAAGATGGGCCTTCAGAAGTAGATGGACCTTCAGTGTTCGAGCCAGATGGACTTTCAGTAGAGGAGATTTCAGAAGTGAATTCAACAGAAGTGGAGTCTGAAGGGACCGAAGAGTTACTTTCAGTTGCGGATTCATCAGAACTGGAACAAGGGATCACAATAATGACTGTTTCGGTAGATCCCTCAGTTTCACTTACAGTAACTGTTTTAGTTGTGTAGCCTGTCCATGTGGTAGTTACTGTAACTTGAGTTTTCTCAGTGCACGGAACTTCCACAATGACAGTATCAGTGCCACCCTGAGTATCAGTCTCGGTGATGGTAGTGGTGTAAGAACCGGTCCATGTAGTGGTAACGGTGGTTTGAGGGTTTGGAGTAGATGGAACCTCTACAATGACAGTATCAGTTCCACCCTGAGAATCAGTCTCGGTGATGGTAGTGGTGTAAGAACCGGTCCATGTAGTGGTAACGGTAGTTTGAGGGTTTGGAGTAGAAGAAGCCTGATCGTTTCCAGATGTTGGAACTTCCACAATGACAGTATCAGTGCCACCCTGAGAATCAGTCTCGGTGATGGTAGTGGTGTAAGAACCGGTCCATGTAGTGGTAACGGTAGTTTGAGGGTTTGGAGTAGAAGAAGCCTGATCGTTTCCAGATGTTGGAACTTCCACAATGACAGTATCAGTGCCACCCTGAGTATCAGTCTCGGTGATGGTAGTGGTGTAAGAACCGGTCCATGTAGTGGTAACGGTGGTTTGAGGGTTTGGAGTAGATGGAACCTCTACAATGACAGTATCAGTTCCACCCTGAGAATCAGTCTCGGTGATGGTAGTGGTGTAAGAACCGGTCCATGTAGTGGTAACGGTAGTTTGAGGGTTTGGAGTAGAAGAAGCCTGATCGTTTCCAGATGTTGGAACTTCCACAATGACAGTATCAGTGCCACCCTGAGTATCAGTCTCGGTGATGGTAGTGGTGTAAGAACCGGTCCATGTAGTGGTAACAGTAGTTTGAGGGTTTGGAGTAGAAGAAGCTTGATCGTTTCCAGTACTAGTTGTACATTCAGTAGGTACAACAATGATGACAGTATCAGTACCTCCTTCAGTTTCACTGATAGTAACTGTAGTTGTGGTGATTTCAGTCCATGTGCTTGTAACTGTGATCTGACTATTACACGATTTAGAAGATCTGGTAGAGTGCTTCTTTGTCGATGTTGTACATGGTGTCTTGGCAGTAGTCTGGGATGTTGTATGAGGACCATCTGGAACAGAAGGTACTGGCTTGCATGGTCTACATGCAGATGGGATACTCAGGTTTGGAACTGGGCCATTATATTTCAAAGCGCCGTTAAATACACTCAACAAACCAAGACTGGAATCAGTAGTAATTTGAAACTTCTTTTTATCGTATCCAGTACCGATTATGAAATTGTGTGCAAGGTTTCCAAGTGCTCTAAGAGTCAAAATACCTCTCTTCTCATCATAACCCCAACTACCAAGAATTGGAAGCGAAATAAGAGGAAGATCCAAACCAATCTTGTTTCCATTACCAAACCCATACACGGTATAGGTCTTTGACTTAGAAATTGCTTTTGCTCTAATGGAGGATTGGGAATCAGCAAGGTAGAATGATTGCTTTGGATCGATCTCCAATAAACAATTCGATAAGAAAATAGAAGAATTCTTATCAGCAGTGATACAACCACTACCAACAATGTTCGTTTCTTGCTTGAACAATTCGTTATGCAAACAGATTTGACCATCGTTACGAATCGTTCCTAGTGGTTTACCAAGCGAAACAATTGCACTAGTTCTTGAGTTTTGGTAAAAGACCAACAAACCTGAGTTTGTCCAAGAACTCGACGTGATTGCAGTTAAACTTCCAAGTGCTCCATTGGTGGCCAAGAACATTTCACCTGAGTTATAGAAAGAAGAACCAATAAGCTCATATTTGGTTGCAAGTTTGCAGAAGATGGAGTTGAACACAACAGTACCTTCGTTCTTTATGGAATTTTGACCAAATGCAAGTGTAACGGATAAGTTTATTAACCTGTCTGTACCTGTAATATAGAAACCGGCGCCCTTTTTTACCCAGAGTGAACCCTTCAAAGCAGACACAGAGTTATCAAAGATAGACCAATAAGAATTTTCTTCGATGGTTATATCACCAATGGACAAATTAATGGGGCCCTTATCGACTTTTGATCCAGTAATAACAACATCTCTAGTAGCATAGACAACAGAAACAAGAACAAGTATTCTTGCTAGAAGACTTGAAAGTAACATGGTCGAGCTGATGGGTTGTATGGAAAGGAGATTACAAACACTTGACTTATTCGTATCGTTTTATACTTCTTGATGTATCCAAAAGGCTCCCTCCATTACTGCAAAATTTCCAAATTGAATTGAATCATATGTTGGGAATTTGCAGCATTCCGAGGAGTTCGCTTGCATTCAAGTTTGTCAGAAATGTCAATGTAAGGCGGTTGATGTCGCCAAGAAGCAATACTTTCCCAATTCAATACACTTCAAATTTCCGCATTTTCGACTTCTCTTGGGAATTCATAAAGTACATACGGAAGCAGAACTATTCGTGAATCAACTGGTCTCCATTACTCATTCACAGTTTAGTGCATTCCTATCAAATACATCAATTCATTACATAAAAACTGTTGCGCTGGTTTCTCTAACGAGATAGCTTTCACAATGGTATCATCTTGACTGATCTCTGACAGCTGAAGACTAGATCTGAGAGATGTTCCAACTCTTTCATAATACACAGCATTATTCTGTCCAGCAGACAAACAATAGTCGGCAACATACTCGTCATATGTTCGCGTAGTAACGGCAAACAACGCGTGTGCCTCAACAATGCCATTGTAATCCGATAATTATTGATAAAACTTTCGGAATTTTGCAGTTTCTATGAAAATGCAGGAGAATCAAGACATTCCTTTCCCTATCTTAAGAGCATTAGGCGTTCAACTATTAGAAACATAATAGTGATGGTAATAGCCCAACCAGCTTCCAAAACGCTTTCGCAACATAAAAATTATAAGTCTTGTGGAATTACTTTGAACTCGATCAAGGTCCCTTTTTTTATAATTCAGAATCTAATAACAACCCAAACAAGTAATTATCAATGATCTTTTTCTGGACTGATTTGGAACATTAATTCTCTATATTAAGTGAGCTGCTGTAAGTTGGAATACGGTTCGGCTGGGGGAGCCTTTGCTGGGATTTATTTTTGCGTATCTGCTGGCAGTACCAAATCATCTTGATTCCTGTGTACTCAAGATTTTATTGCATTGACACTCGTTTCTGGTCTAAATTCCCCCCTTAAAAATAACTCAACAAGTTTGATGTACGCAACATTTAAAGAATTTCTTAGTCTAGGACTTCTTCCAATCGAACATATGCAAGCAGACCCTGAGTTTCAAGGCAGAGTTCGTGGGTTCATATTTCACATGAATGAAACTGAATGTTACAAATCCTGTGTACCGTAGGGTGTTGAATTTTGCAATAAACACCTTGGAACTAGGCGCTCCTCTTGCATCCAAAAGGGAATGTTCTGCCAGATTGTTACAATGCGCTATGGATTTAGAGCACCCCGACCTATAGAATCGACCTATAGAATGCGCCAGACACGTTGAACAATTGCCAATAATTATAAATTATCAAAAGCAGGGGTTGCTATCTTTTGGGGACAGCAGAACAATGAACATTTTGCATTCCTTTCTACATATTGTATTCTCGAATTTCATATAGAAAATACCTATTGTCTCTATGGTAACGCAATTTCAACTACTTCGCATCCAGTATAGTTTCCATACTAAAATGGCATAAATATACATAATGTTGGACAAAAATGCGCAGTTTGCCCGTTGGAAAACATTCTGTGCATCGAAAATTTATGAACCATAAAATAAAAGTCATAATAGCGCGTGCACATTTCGGACGTCCCCTCCGATACCTTCACTAAAGTTTACGATTGAGTATTTACGATTGAGTGGGCTCAATAGACTTAAATTCCGGTGGAATAATTCTACTACTCTTTCTACATTCACTGATGTAAAGTCATATAAAAAAATAAGGAATTCATAGATTGTGTAATGAATAAAATACTGCACTATTTAGAGGATCAGTCGCAGTCTTAGATAATTTGAAATTAGACACCGAAAGATGCCAACTGCTTTTGACCCTCATCTGTAAACAAAAGCTTACCGCTGCTGTAGCCAACAAAAGCAATCATTGGGTAACGCCAATGAAACCAAAGAGGATGGTCAGATGCCCCAAAGAAATGAAAAACAAGATCTAGATTGTAGCAGAGAATATTGCACCCGCCAAGGACAAGAACGCTGATAACCGTCGTTAAGTAAATTGCCTTTGAACCATAGTATTTGTCAACAATAAAAACATTGACTATACCTCCCATCGCTCCTCCCATTCCTAGCGGGCAAAAAACAAGGGTCCATAAAACTTTGTTAATAATATCATCAGTTCCGGACATGATAAAAATAGCGACCAAAAGGAATACCACCTCTGCTATTAACGAATTGACGTAGAAAAGCAAGAAGGGACGGATATAGATAGCACGCCTCTTTTCATTTTGCAATTTTTCATCGTCGCTTACAATTATATTCTGGTTTGTGGAAGCTGTCATTTTTCACTTTTATTGTCAGTTTAAGTTGTGAGCTTAAAAAAGTAGTTGAGCAAATATAATTACCTGCAACGAACAAGGGATACTTATACTTTTGCTCTCATGGTTAAGGACTAATTGAATACCCGGGGAAAGAGACAATATAGCTACCCCTGTTTTTATCTCTAAAAGTTGCTTATGACGTACATTCAAAGTAGCGGTTGTATTTTTCTGTCTTCTTGCATAAAAGTGGGGCTCCAGAAATTTTGAGTAAGCGATTTTCTATCATATGTCCGGTTGGAAAATTTCTTCTAAGATATATTATCGCTGTGGTTGCCAGTCCATTCAAGGAAGTACATGGGTACTGTCACTGATATCTCTTCTCATTCGTTTTGAACTACATTATTCTGGCAATCATGATTGGGCAACCCTGTGAAACTATCATGTGGACTGCGGGGTTGTACCTTTACATTGAGCCGATCAGTGAGAATTTGCCAAAATGAAATTTTGTATTTCCGACAATTACTCTTGCTTGAGATGAGATTTCGCAAGTAAGTGTCTCACATAAATAGCTTCGCAACAAACAGTGAATAGAATATTCGCCCAATTGATTTGTGCTGTATTTCCGACATTATATTCTTGGTTGGTACATGATTTCTTAAAAAATCACAGTATTGAGGCTCATCTCCTTGCATGAAGACAAAAATATTGTCTCCAATTGACGGTACTATTCGTTCGTTTTCTGGGTTCTTTGGCAGAGGTTAACTATAAGAACTTCGAGCATCCGACTCAATATGGGGGGAATGAGATCGGAAGCAACCAGTACCTTTTAATTCAAGCAATGTACAAAAGTGGAGATAGTTGACTTGGCAAGTGATGGTACCATGAATATAGTAGTCTCCACCTGCATGTGTTCTAAAGATCAAAAAGTGTACAAAATTAGTATTGACATTGAAGAATCAACTGCGGACGACAAGCTCGGATATTTAATATACGTCTGAACTCGCATGAGAATTTGCGACAGTACGTTAATGTCTTAGTATAGAAGTTTATTCACTCTTACTTGACGAAAACATCATCAAAAATACGCGAGTGCTCAGAAAGTTCTGATTGAAGACTCTGGCACCAGATATACACGTATAGCCATTTCATCAAAAAGCAGTGGTATTAACTCGGCTGATCATATATAGAGTTTTAGTATTGTAACCGTAACTTTTGGTTATCATTCAAGAAATGCAGAAATAATGTAAAGGAATGTTGAGAAGGTAATGTAAGATTAATTTCTACAGTGAGAATCTTTCCGATGAGCTAGAGATAATTTGTGTTAATCATTAATGTCCCACAGAGTATAGCACCATGTATATCCAGCTCAATTGCCAGCGTAAGTAGTTCAAGGTACAGTATGGTTGCGCATACATTTTCTTCCTAATTGGGCAATGGAGGATGATGACAACAGGGGGTGCGGACTTGGTAAAGCCGGCCATCATTGGCCAATGTGCTTGTCAAATAACACAAATAGAAACAAGAAAAAGACTTATTCCTGCCATAGAGTGCAAGGGCAACAAATTCTCGACATATTCAGGTCGTATTCGTCCAATCATAGTTGGTTCAGTGCAAAGAGCGGAAAACTAGGCTTGCAACCACAAGCTAGCCACTGTACATCAGGTGACTACCTTCAATAAGTGCGGTGCAGGAAAACCTGGTCAATCCACACTAGGGGTGCAGAGACTTAATCAATGGAAAACATGGTTTGCTTCCGAAGTTCGCGTATTAGGTGTGAAACTATCCACTGGAACGACTTAGCGACTGAGTAGAAATGCACCAAACGGAGAGCACAGCACAAAAAAAAAGACAGCAACAGTGTAGACATCAAAGGAATGTAGTACTAATAAGCAGTAAAGTCTTGTGATTGCAATTGCAATTGCAATAGCTTCAGCAGAAGTACTAGCAGTACCAGCAGCAGCAAATGTCAATAGTCGTTGACATTTCGCCGTACCTATGCAGTGTTCCCTAAGTGCACTATCTAGGCAAAACCAGGCGCAACCTATTTCTTGACCTTTTACGTTGTAATACTGTACATTTTCCCCATAGTAAGTGTTTGCGGCATGGGCCTCGCGCTCGTTGAGTAGCATTTTTTCCTCGTTGGCTCAATCGATAAATTCACCAATTTGTTTGTCTACTCTGGTTCTTTTGACCTGTTTTCACCACGTCTTCCCCAAATAGACGCTAATCGGCTCAGGTAATCCATCTGTCAATATCGACACTGTGATAGTTGTGCACATAACCCCGTCCATCGTCGGATACTTCGTTGTCAAGAAATCCCCCCAGTTCCTTCACTCACACTTGGTTCAAATCTCAATTTCAGTATCGCGAAATTTGACTTGACTTTTCGTGACTTTTTTCCACACAGACAATTGAACTAGTGATGTCCGTGTACGCATCGAACTCGGCCGCCGTGGCAGCCCAACAGCAGCAGCAGCAGCAGCAACAACAGCAGCAGCAACAGCAACAACAGCAACAGCAGCAGCAACAGGCGGCCGCACAGCAACAACAGGCTGCCCAGCAGAGACAGCAGCATCAGCAAAGATTGAACGAGTTGTTGGACGCAGTCAAGCAGGAGTTTGACTATGCATTGACAGAAGCATCGTCGTTCAAACAGGTCAAAGAGGACTATGACATTAAATACAATCAGCAAACTGCTGAGATGCAACAAATAAGACAAACCGTTTACGAGTTGGAAATGGCCCATAGAAAAATTAAGGAGGCCTACGAGGAAGAGATCTTGCGCTTGAAAACGGAGTTGGAGTCCCGGGACAGACAGGCCCAGATCCAACAACAGCAAGTAGCTGCTCATCAGACAGCTGCCCAGCAGCAGAAGCCCAATGGATTGTCGTACTCAGGCTACCAACAGCAGCAACAGCCTCTGCAACCAGCAGCTATTCAAACCCCATCGCAGCAGGCATTGCCTCCACCTATCAAACAGTCTCCCCCCAAACAGGAAATCAAGCCTGTTTCTCCTCAAGTCGCCAAACCCGAAGTAGAGACTCCAACCACCCAGTCCAAGCAAGAAGCCACCACTTCTGTTTCAGCTACTGGAATCACCAACGGAGGTACTACTTCTGTTCCCGAGACCTCAACTGCATTGACTGTCATCGACAAATCGCAGTACATTGTTAACCCCACCCAAAAGGCTCTACACGTCAAGGAGATTCCCCCATTCTTGTCAGACTTGGATGTTTCCAAAGCGAACCCAGACTTCAAGAAACAGAAGTTAGACTATTATGTCTTGTACAACCCGGCCTTCGCTCGTGATTTGGATGTCGAGTTGATTCACTCGTTGGACCACTCTTCGGTAGTTTGTTGTGTGCGTTTCTCCAAGGACGGTAAGTTCATTGCTACCGGTTGCAATAAGACTACACAAGTGTTCAACGTCGAAACGGGAGAATTGGTGGCCAAGTTGATCGACGACAACAACTCATCTGACGCTGCTTCTGGTGCCAATGCCACTAACGGAGAAGGTAAGAACGGCGAATCCAGTGAGTCCACTGATGCTGCTTCTTCCGCAGCCGTTGCCGCCGCTAATGGTGACTTGTATATCAGATCCGTTTGTTTCTCTCCGGATGGGAAGTTATTGGCAACCGGCGCTGAAGACAAGTTGATCAGAATCTGGGACTTGAACACCAAGAGAATTATCAAGATCTTGCGAGGTCACGAACAGGATATATATTCGTTGGACTTCTTCCCTGATGGAGACAGATTGGTCTCTGGTTCTGGAGACAGAACGGTGAGAATCTGGGACTTGAGATCGTCACAGTGCTCGTTAACTCTTTCCATTGAAGATGGAGTGACCACGGTCGCTGTTTCCCCAGATGGCCAATTGATCGCAGCTGGTTCTCTTGACAGAACAGTCAGAGTCTGGGATTCTACTACTGGTTTCCTTGTTGAAAGATTAGATTCCGGAAACGAAAACGGCAATGGAAATGGCCACGAAGACTCTGTCTACTCTGTTGCTTTCACAATTAACGGCAAGCAAATTGCTTCTGGTTCTTTGGACAGAACCGTTAAGTTGTGGAACTTGGAAGGAAAGCAAGACCCACAAGGGAACAACAGCCCAGGTAAGAAGTCCAGCTGCGAAGTGACCTACATTGGACACAAGGACTTTGTTTTATCTGTCTGCTCTACGCCAAAAAATGAATACATACTTTCTGGTTCCAAGGACCGTGGTGTTATTTTCTGGGATCAACTTTCTGGTAATCCATTGTTGATGCTTCAAGGACACCGAAACTCTGTCATATCGGTTGCCGTTTCCTTGAACTCCCAAGGCACTGAAGGCATTTTTGCTACCGGTAGTGGAGACTGCAAGGCAAGATTATGGAAATGGACCAGAAAATAATTCTAATAGAGAGAGACTGATTAAAATTTTATTTTATCTCAGAGGCATTGTATTTTAGCAGTTTTGACTATCGAGTACGGTAAAATGACTCCACTGTCATTTCAAACCGAACTGGATTGCAACATTTGAAGACATGAACATGTTCCTGTATTTATGAGACTTTCCTTCACAATATCTTGATTTGTTTGTTCGTTCTTGATAATATAGTTGTTGATTACCATTATTTTTCTTTTTATCACTTGTTTTTTATTTTTTTATTTATATGTATGTATTGTAATAGTATACCGATTGTGAAAGCGATGTAGAGATTTTCCAAATTATATACATTAACATTCCTTAGTGTAAGCTAAGTAAAAAGTGTGACGAACCATAGAGTAGTGTTTCTGATCATAGGTACTATAAATAAAAGCGGATACTTAAAAGACACCATGTATTTATTCCTTCGTTGTGGGTGATTCAAAACACACAAGTTTGAGCTTGATTCACGGTGGTAAACGGAACATGATTAGCCAATACGTTCTCTCACTTACTGGTACAGGATACGGCCACGGTGTTCAGAACCAAGGAATGATCCGTCAAAACACGGACACCTTGTTTCTTGAAAGTAGCAAAATTATCCAAAGATGTAGTTAACGTTGAGCACTTGATTACTTTCAGACTACTTTAACTATATAGAGAAGAAACATAAAATTACTACAAATATCTACAACAATAGTTAATATTGCCTATAATAGTTAACCTATACCATATACCCATTCATGTCGAAATAAATCACTGCATTGAATTAGGGGCCTGCTCTAGACATTTCAGCCGTACCCTTATATTAGTTGCATCACGTGCAAGATCACACCTGACTGTATACGACAGAAAAATTATCCACCGACTAGTCTATATTGAAGAACTCTGGAAAGTATTCCAACCAGTATTACACGTCCTTTTCCCAACCAAAAAGTGCACCACTGCAATGTCAATCTTCACCGCTTCCTCAACTGCACCCGTCAATATAGCGACCTTGAAGTACTGGGGAAAGCGCGACACTCTCTTGAACTTGCCCACGAACTCATCGATCTCAGTTACTCTCTCTCAGAATGATTTGAGAACTTTGACCACAGCCGCAGCCAGCGAAGCTTTCGAAAAAGACCAATTATGGTTGAACGGCAAGTTAGAATCTTTGGACTCCGTCAGAACTCAAGCGTGTCTTGCAGATTTGAGAAGATTGAGAGCTGAAGTCGAGACAAGCGACGCTTCTTTGCCAAAATTGTCTCAATTCAAGTTACACATCGTTTCCGAGAACAATTTCCCAACAGCTGCTGGATTGGCCTCGTCGGCTGCTGGATTCGCTGCTTTGGTCAGTGCCATTGCCAAGTTGTACAAGTTACCTCAGAACATGTCAGAGTTGTCCAAAATTGCCAGAAAGGGTTCGGGATCTGCTTGTAGATCATTGTTTGGAGGATTTGTCGCTTGGGAAATGGGCGAACTAGAAAACGGCGAAGACTCCAAAGCTGTTGAAGTAGCACCTTTGTCGCATTGGCCAACCATGAAGGCTGCAATTTTGGTGGTTAGTGATGACAAGAAAGATACTCCTAGTACGTCGGGAATGCAACAGACTGTGGCTACGTCCGATTTGTTCCAACACAGAATTACCGAAGTTGTGCCAAAGCGTTTTGAAGAAATGAAACGTGCCATCGCGGCTAATGACTTCGAGACGTTTGGCGAATTAACGATGAAGGACTCCAACTCTTTTCACGCTGTTTGTTTGGACTCATACCCTCCTATCTTCTACTTGAACGATACTTCAAAGCAGATCATTAAGTTAGTACACAGGTTGAACGAACAAGAAGGTAAGATCATTGCTGCATACACCTTTGACGCTGGTCCCAATGCTGTCATCTACTACGATGAAGTCAACGAAGCAAAAGTGTTGGGCTTGCTCTACTCCTACTTCGGTGCTGTTGGAGGATGGGAAAAGCATGAAGAAGTCGCTGCCTATAAGAAGGTAACTATTGATGGCACCAATCCCGACATTTACAAGGGTATTTCTAGAATCATCTTGACCAGTATCGGCACTGGTCCTCAGGAGACTGAAGAATCGTTGATCAATGCTGACGGTACTCCAAAAGTAGCATAATGATAGAGTAGATAGCTAATAAATAATATTCGTGTATGTCTGTCACTCACAATTGCAGCAGCTTCGTATAGTTCTTCTATTACTGTTACTATTGTACCTACGGCTCCATTTTTCTCGGTCTACGACTCAGTTCCGTACTGTAACATTCATTCATTCTATAAAATACAATCTATCAATCATGAGATATCTTTAATGTCGATCTCATCTATATCCTTGTTGATAAACTTCCGTAATACCGATAATTCCTGGTTTCCGTCGTTGAGGTGTTTGACTATAGTCTTATTGTAGAACTCTACAAGTTTGTTGAGTTTCTTTATCTTTTCCTGGTCACGTTTGTATTGGCTCTTCATCTTCGAGATGTTGCCTTGGAGCTCTAGCTGTGCCTGCTTCTTTCTCTCTCTACATTTAGAGGCCGCTATCCTATTTCTTTCCAAAAGTCTTTCTTTCTTCCAGGCTGCAGTACCGGGAATAGGTCCATTGTTAGGGTTGTAGATAACCTCGTTGTTGTATATGAGCTGGTGGTTGGGAGGAGGCACTCCGGCTACACCTGTGAGTTCTGGCACAGCGGTGGAGTTTTTGCGAGAGTGGGATTTAGAGAGTGATTTCTGTGGACTTGCAACAGGTGTTTGGGGATTTGGAGACACGGATATGGATGTCGAAGCTGGAGCAAATGTAATCTGCGGTTGATACTGAGGCGGAACCGCCTGGCTGTTGAAGTTTCCGGGGAATACTTGTTGCGGCTGTTGTTGTTGTTGATCGGCGATGGCAGCAATCAGCGTATTGGAATTCATACTGCTGAGTTGCGCCTGAGGAGGCGAGCTAATTTGCGAATGTCCTTGACTGTTGCCGAAGCCAGTGACTCCCAAGTCTGTATCGAAACCAGAGTCGTCCTCAAAGAGAGCTTCGTGGTTGACGATCTGGCCAATCTGCCCATTGGAGATGGATATTCTTCTTCTACGTGGGACCCCATCGTTTGAATAGAGCGGGAGGAGAAGGGTTGAGTCGAATATGGGTGGGTTGGTAATGGGGTATGACTTAAAGTCGAACGGGTTGTGGAACGCAAAAAGCGACGATGTGGCATTATTGCTGTTATTGTTATTACTATTCAAATTGGAGTTCGTGTTGTTGTTATTGGTATTGTTGTTCATCTGGTGAACGTTTGCGAGAGTAGCCAAGTCATCTGCCAGAAATGGTTTGGAAAAAGTGAGCGAACCATGGTTACCATTCCTGTGGCTTTGGATTTGATTTTGATTCTGGCTCTGGCTAACGGAGTTCTGTTGGACGGGATCAATACCCAAAGAGTCTATTTGCATACCTACCGAGTTTGTGGAACTCGACGTAGACGATGCTGTAGCGTGCTGCAAGGGAGCCGGGACTTCGGCAAGGTCTTGCGATGAGGGATGGCGGAGTTCGTTTAGGAAGTCAGCTGTGTCAGCATCAACACGATCACCTCCAGTGGTGGAAGGATCAAGGTTAGCTGCAAGGGGGTTCTCGTAGAGAACGTCGTTGGACGAAATGTAGTTCATATTGTCAACGACTATGGTAAATAGTTGGGTTAAGGAGAACTAGCGTTTATAAGCAGTGAAGTTCTAGGGTTGTGCTACTAGTGGCGTATAGGTGGTGGTGTGTGGACGATGGGTTAGTGGTCTGTAGTATTGACTAATTATTACTTTGGAATTCTTACTCTTTGGTAGTGGTTCAAGTGTCCATCATGAAAAAAATGTGATAACTGATGATTAAATTTATCAGTTAACGTCAACCTGCGTGGGGAAGATTTCGCTAGCGGTTCTAGGGGGAATGAGAATGTCCCTCGATGAGAAGCGAAAAATCCTGCTAGTATGGCTGGAGGAAATAGGTTGGTTATATAGACGTTCAGTAGCAGTAGTGATCTGACACAGAATACGTCTTAGTGTGGCTCGTAATATCAACTTTCTCTTGGAACAAGAATATCACTAAATTGCTTTCAGCAAAGAATGGCGACGCTAGGGAGAACAAAGGAAAGTTTAGGGACTGGCTTTGGCGAGCAACGACAAAAAGTATCTTTTTTTCGACTGCACACACTGCAACAAGAAGTTTTTATTGGGTAATTTCGCGAGGGAAATTAGAGTTTTGAGATGAGGACCTGCGTTGCAATGGATAATACAGACGCCGATAAATATCTTTCAATCGGGGTGGAATTTATTGGTTGTTGAAATATCGTTTGATATAAGATATATTTCAGTATTAGTTGTTTCATAGTGATAATCACCAGCGAATCACTTATCTTATATGATCTTTTATGTCTCCCACTGAGCCTCCAAGCGATGCCTTTTGTCCCGTGACGATCGCAGAAAATGGCATGGTTTGCGAGATATTATCTTGGCACTAGTCACGTTCCATACATGGAAACTACTGCCTCGTCGCGTGAAAAGTGTGGAAAAACCAAATTATAATCTTGACCCTTTCTTGGCTACTCGGATTTCTACTCGGATTTCTACTGAGTGTGACAATCGCAATAAGAGCTATATACGACTAATTACGATCGGCGATCGGCAACCACTTGCGTCCTGGATTAACTATTTTTGCATTTGAAACATATTTTTCAGCTCTAGCGGCCTGAGAGTGGTGCAGCACATAACGAATGTCGAGATCTTCCAGATCTTCCAGATCTCCTAACAATCCTGGATCTCCTAGATCTCCTAGATCTTCCAGATCTTCTACTTAGTCCGAGAAATACGCTATAATTCACAGTGAGGACTAATATCTTTAGTGGATGCATTATAGATCCATGACTTTTCATCAACCTTGTGTTTCTAAACGCGGTGTCTCTCTAGATTCAGCAGTGCCATTTTGAACGCACTGAATCACTTGCGCATTGATAATACCCCCAGACAATAAAGCAAGACCAAAGCATCCAATAATGACTGAAATAATTCGACCTCAGGATGACCAGCAGTTTCGTATCTGCAGAAAATACAAGGTTTTCGGCTCATACTTCCAGGAACAATCAGCGACCAGGTCATAGCCATGACATGCGCACCTTTTATTTTTCTGCAGCTTCTGCAGCTTCTGCAGCTCGGTAGAATGGCATGCAGATCTGACACAAAGCAGGTCCGTTAACTGCATTGTAGACTCTAGGAAAAAGATGTTAGGGTCAGTCTGCTACTATTTTGCAGCATGTAGAAGGCCGAGTTGGGAAATGCAGTTAGATTCAAAGCAAGCACAAGCTAACATTTCTGGAGTTACAAGTTTAGTTTTAGACCGCCCGCCTGCCTTCTTGTGATTCAGCGTGAGCAATTCTTACCACGTCGTCATGTCGACAATGCAACAATTCCTTTGGAAAAGATGTGATGCTAATGCAAATAGCAAACTAAAAAGTATAAAAGGCACCAATTCATATTGGGAGAAGTCAATTCTTTCGTCCGCTCCTTCATCAATCAATTATCACAATAATTAAAACAAATATGCTTGCAACACTACTATTCTTCCTATTTTTCTCGTTGGTCCAATCAGCAAGAATCGACTTCATCCCCCCGGGATGGGATTGGTGGACTTCTGGTTGTACAGCACAGAAAGACTGGTATTTGTATAAGTGCCCTCAAGGAAATGCACAATCCCCAGGAAACCCAGAATTCTACTCCAACTTCCAAGATCTCTGGTGGATACAAGGCAATACTTACAGAGCCGAATTTAACTTTGGATTCAATGTTGACATGAAAAGTCAACATCTAGACTACTTAGCCTTAGAAGGGTTACCTTCACCAGACCCTCGTGTCATCGATGGTACTCTAGTCTTAGTGGACAAAGCCAATGGAATTAATTTGTTTACTCAGAGCTGGAACCGTCTTTCATTGACTCTCCTTATGTTAATTGACGCAGTTCCAGATGATACCAGACCTGAGCCAAGACACTGTACACCACCTTTTAATGTTGTTGGAAGATGGTGCCAAACTCCAGAAACTCAAGGTGGACAATGCGATACATGGAAGTACAACAAGGAATTTACTATTGTCGTCGACTGTGCTGCTCAAGACTGTAACATATCTCAGAAGTGTTTCAATAAGCATTGTCCAGGAGGAACACCATCATTACCTCCCGTACCCGACCCAACACCAGAGCCAACAGAAACGGATCCAGAAGAAACCGAAACTAAACCTACATCTGAACCAGAAACTGAGACACCAACAGAGACAGATCCAGAAACTGAGCCTACATCTGACCCAGAAACTGAGACGCCAACAGAAACAGATCCAGAGGAAACTGAAACTGATCCAACATCTGATCCAGAAACTGAGACACCAACAGAGACAGACCCAGAGGAAACTGAAACTGATCCAACATCTGACCCAGAAACCGAGACACCAACAGAGACAGATCCAGAAACTGAGCCTACATCTGACCCAGAAACTGAGACGCCAACAGAGACAGATCCAGAGGAAACTGAAACTGATCCAACATCTGATCCAGAAACTGTGACGCCAACAGAGACAGATCCAGAGGAAACTGAAACTGATCCAACATCTGATCCAGAAACTGAGACACCAACAGAGACAGACCCAGAGGAAACTGAAACTGACCCAACTTC
The DNA here is from genome assembly GCF_000209165.1 of Scheffersomyces stipitis CBS 6054. Lineage (NCBI taxonomy): Eukaryota > Fungi > Ascomycota > Pichiomycetes > Serinales > Debaryomycetaceae > Scheffersomyces > Scheffersomyces stipitis. The sequence continues at coordinate 44,028 of NC_009047.1, forward strand.
TGACCCAACTTCTGACCCAGAAACCGAGACACCAACAGAGACAGATCCAGAGGAAACTGAAACTGATCCAACATCTGATCCAGAAACTGTGACGCCAACAGAGACAGATCCAGAGGAAACTGAAACTGATCCAACATCTGATCCAGAAACTGAGACACCAACAGAGACAGACCCAGAGGAAACTGAAACTGACCCAACTTCTGACCCAACTTCTGACCCAGAAACCGAGACACCAACAGAGACAGATCCAGAGGAAACTGAAACTGATCCAACATCTGATCCAGAAACTGAGACACCAACAGAGACAGATCCAGAAACTGAGCCTACATCTGACCCAGAAACTGAGACGCCAACAGAGACAGATCCAGAGGAAACTGAAACTGATCCAACATCTGATCCAGAAACTGAGACACCAACAGAGACAGATCCAGAAACTGAGCCTACATCTGACCCAGAAACTGAGACACCAACAGAGACAGATCCAGAGGAAACTGAAACTGATCCAACATCTGATCCAGAAACTGAGACACCAACAGAGACAGATCCAGAGGAAACTGAAACTGATCCAACTTCTGACCCAACTTCTGACCCAGAAACTGAGACACCAACAGAGACAGATCCAGAGGAAACTGAAACTGATCCAACATCTGATCCAGAAACTGAGACACCAACAGAGACAGATCCAGAAACTGAGCCTACATCTGACCCAGAAACTGAGACACCAACAGAGACAGATCCAGAAACTGAGCCTACATCTGACCCAGAAACTGAGACGCCAACAGAGACAGACCCAGAGGAAACTGAAACTGATCCAACTTCTGACCCAACTTCTGACCCAGAAACTGAGACACCAACAGAGACAGATCCAGAGGAAACTGAAACTGATCCAACATCTGATCCAGAAACTGTGACACCAACAGAGACAGATCCAGAAACTGAACCTACATCTGATCCAGAAACTGTGACGCCAACAGAGACAGATCCAGAGGAAACTGAAACTGATCCAACATCTGATCCAGAAACTGAGACACCAACAGAGACAGATCCAGAGGAAACTGAAACTGATCCAACATCTGATCCAGAAACTGAGACACCAACCGAGACGCCAACAGAGACAGACCCAGAGGAAACTGAAACTGACCCAACTTCTGACCCAACTTCTGACCCAGAAACCGAGACGCCAACAGAGACAGACCCAGAGGAAACCGAAACTGATCCAACATCTGATCCAGAAACTGAGACACCTACCGAGTCAGAATCAGAAGAATCAGAAACTCCTAGCAGGACTTTGGAAACGGTCACGACCACATCGACTATCACATTAACCACTGTTGTCCCTTGTCCTACTGGCGGCGAGGAAACCATCACTGTGACCGAAGTGACAGTTATTACAACTGAAATTGAAAAGACCGTATCCTCACCCACAACTATTGTTACCGAGACTATTACAGGTCTTCCTGTTCCACCTGAGACGTTACCAACCGAAATTGTTACTACAGTTGTAACCTCAATTCTACCAGTTGTAACTGTGGATACTATTACTACTACTTCAACCATTACTTTGACTACCGTGGTTCCACATCCTACTGGCGGTGAAGAAACAATCACTGTGACTGAACAGTCAGTAATCACTTCTGAAGTCCAGAAGACCGTATCTTCTATTACAACCATTGTTACAGAAACCGTCATACCGAAGCCATTGCCAACTCCAATTACCATTGAATCTGTCATTGTGACTCCTATTACCGTTACAGTTACTAATGTTATAACAAACACTGTTGTCGTTCCATGTCCAACGGGAGGATACACCACAGAAGTCCAATTGGAAACCGAAGAGATCACCACCGAAGTTCTGAAAACTGTCGTTGTTACTACTGTAGTTACCAAGACCGAACAACAATCCACAATGGAAACTGTCATCGTTTCCCAGGCAGGAAAAGTTACTACTACCAAGTTTATAACCCAAACTGTTACTGAGTGTCCAGAAGTTATACAAACAACAATTTTCGAGACAATTGCCGGCGAGACAGTCACAAGAACAGTTGATCATTCCGTTTGTGAGACCTATATAGTTGTATGTGTTGAAGAGCCAACCAAAGAACTTGTTGAAGAAATCATTGATGACGTTGTCCACTCATACACCACTGAGTACACGAAGACTTCACTGTTCACGTTAGAACAATTGGTTACTGATGAAGCTGAAGAACAACAACAATTACCATATGAAGATCACATTGATGAAGAAGACCAACTAGTTGAAGAAAGTGGAACTTATTCAATCGAAGAAGCCTTGGAAGGTGCTGGTTCACAAATGGATCCTGCGATGAATATGATCATGGCAATAATTGCTTTATTAGTATCTATCTAAATGTCTGTATATTTGGATAGTTTCTCAACAAAATTAGTTCTAGCAACTGATTAATGAGATACGTGTGAAAGAAAAAATCAAAAAGTTATAAATAATTTAATCAAATATTGTTGCTTTATCGTCGTAAGTCAATGTAACAAGACTTCTAAGTATAGCAAGATGAGAAAGTGTGAGAGTTATGAGAATATCCCTTTATTCGCAACTGCACGCCTGGCGGCATTGGGACAACGAATGGCTCTTTTCAAAAATGATTTTTTTCAAAACAAGGTTTATACAATGGATGAATACGCAGAAAGATTTTCTCCTGAAAAATATACATTTTGCAGATTCTGTGGATTCTGGGTTGGAGTATCAATTTTCTTGACTCGCCGAGAGGGATTCTATTATTAACATCACTGGGCAGCTTATGTCTTTCTAAAACGGTATGTCATGTTTCTGTTCGTGTGATATGCGCTAAAATATTTTGACACTTTTCAAAGCCCATAAAGGCTGGGCTGCAACAGTGCGATAAAATATTTTTGCGCCTACAGCTGGCATCGGTCACCGTTGCGTACGTCAACTCGAAATAGATCTCCATGGGAATAATTACGATTAGTCATCTGTGATCGGCAGAATTGGTTGCACTTTATACGATAGTATTTTCTGACTTTATAGCTGTTGGTATTGGCGCAGAAGGAGTTCGAGATTTTCAATGTAGTTCAACAGAAGTGCAACGGACCCCTGTATTAATTGCATTGTAAATCTGTCTAATTGATTTCCCTGAATATATATTATCCAAAAGTAGAGATTCTAAATCCATATATTCATTCTTTACATACCCTAAGACTCGAGATGGGCACTTTACAGTTGGGAACAGTACAGTTGGGAGCAGTTCCACTATTTGAAGACTGGATAAGCCTATTTCCAACAATGTGAGCATGCGGAGGCGTCATGCATGATTATTTTGACACACTTCCGGAAGCATCACGAAATCGACGTCATCAATCTGATGTCAAAAAAATGGGACATGCACGTTTATGCACCTCGTCATAATAATTTACTTCGCAGATCCCACCATCTATGTCCAGCACGGTTTTTTTGACACTGAAATACGTTCACTATCTATGTCCATTCGTTTTTTTTTGACACTGTTAGGCGACTCCATCTTTTAGTATTTTCGTACGTCGTAACTGTGATATAAGCGACATATAATCAGTAATCGTTGTAGACCGTATTCTCAGCTACAACCATTCAGAGACCTATGCCCTTTTATATGATGAACAAGCCAGCAGAAAAGTAATTGAAAATAATCGTTGACGATTTTCAATCTATACCGCTGAATGCAAGAAGAACTTACCAATCACATTAGAAAATTCAGATACTGAAGACTTTGAAAAATTGCTACGAATATGAACCAAGTCGAAGTTTATGATGAATCAGCACAACAGCCAAGTGACAAAGAAGTTACTACAAGAAGATTATGGTGACAAAGACCAGCAATCGTACAAGCATTAGAAGGCAGGGTGTAAAGCACTGAGCCATGAGATAACGCCAAAATTGGCCAAAATTGCTTTATTATCTATTGTATAGTTTTATGATTGTTTAACAAACTTTAATATGTATTTAATATGTGAAATAATGAATGAATGAATTTACAACAGAATGATGTATACTTCTGTACACTGTATTGAGCGTAATTTATTCAACATAGAAAACAGTCAGTGTCTATCAATATAGAATGTAGACCTCATTCACCAATCATCGTCGTCATCATCTTCGTCATCACTGTCGTCTCTGGTAGCACCCTGTCTCTTCTTCAAGGCATCAGCTAAAGAGCCAGCCAACGTAGTTTCTTCAGTCTTTTTGGCCCTCAAAGCTTCTGCCAACCCATTACTCAAGCTTCCGTTCAGAACAGTCGATGCAGGCGTGCTACTCGAAACAGCAGCACTAGCAACCGTCGACTCTCTGGATTGGACCTTCGGCTGTGAAGGTGCAACTGGACGAGAAGGAGGGTTAGCAGCACCGAACAAACTACTAGGTGGTTCGCATTGAGATAGATAATCAATTGGAGACCAGCCTTCTTTAGACTCGTCCAAAGTCTTCACCAAACCCCACTTTCCATTAATGCTCTCTACATAGTAGACGACATCCTTAACGAGAGGTATAGAACCAGCTACTGAACCATCGTAGTCATACATTGCCTTGTAAGTCGGGAACTTGGGCTTAGCAGGTGCTGACAAAGCTGGAGGTGGCGGAGGTGGTGGGGGAGCAGTTTTTCTTACTGGAGGACTTGGAGCAGTTTTCTTTACTGGTCTTACAGGCTCGATAGCTTGAGGCTGTCTTTGCGGTTGATTCTGGACTACAGGAGCTGGCGGAGGAGCTTTACGTTGAACTGGCTTAGCTTCTTCTGGGCGTGGAGTCTGGTAGGCAAGAACTTGAGGCTGGTAAGACTGTTCTACTGGACTTTTGTATGAAGGTTGAGATGCAGCAGTAGGTCTTGCAGAAGGTACAGGGAACAGTTTCTTGACTCCTCGGTTATAATACTTGGAATAATCGACCTTTCCAGACTTTCCTCTTGGACGTTTTGGATTTCTACTGCTAGAAGGTAAACCTGGCTTGACCGTGACCGTACCAGACTTGTAAACATCTCCGTACTCAGGTACATCAGATGAATTACCACTGATAAACTTGACCGTGTGAAATTTGCCTGGCTTTTTCTGGTACTGAACCGTAGTACCAATATTAATGGTCAACCCAGGATTGATTTTCTTCAAGTGGGTGACAAACTCGGTCTTGAAATCTAAGCTAATGAACACATCAGGTGTAGAAGGGGTAGGTGAGTGAAGTGACAAAGCAACCCAATTATCTTGCAAATGAGACAACGCAACGTAGTTCAAGCCAGAAATAGGAATCTTGAATTCTGATTGCAATTGCAATCTCTTCTCAATCAAGACTTCAGCAATGATAAATATGGTTGTTCTGGTGACAACAAATATACGAGGCAATCTCTTTGACGATCTACCAAATTTGGACAACAAAATCTCGCCTCTCCCCGAGAATACAACTTTTTCGTTAATACCTGTCTGGGTAACAATGAATCTACCATATCCACTGGTATCGCTACATCCCAAGTAGTCACCCATGAAAGCACGCGATCCCAACATGGACATTCTACGACGTTCTTTTCTGCCCTGGACGAGACCATTACCATAATCACGAAGCTGTTCAAACTGGTTCCCGTGCTTCTTGATTCTCCAGGCACTCTGAATTGTACGAGCAGCATCTTCCTTACGCTTGACGTATCTCCTCCATGCTCTTTGGATTCTAGCAGCCATGTTGTGCCAGTACTTGTCTCTCATGTCTTCTAAACCAAATAAGGTTTCTGGTGTCTTGATGAATACCTTGGTCGTACCAAGCTGATACTCAGTAGCAGGAATGAAACAAGATTTTAAGATCTCTTTGACAGCAGAAATGTCGTCTCCACGCCAGATATAGTCACCAGCATAACCTGTAGCGGGAGAGAGCAAATAGAAACGTTGGACAAATTTCTCAAACGTTGTACGGAAAGCAAAACCGGCTCTTCTAATTCTCACATTTTCCTTCAAACCTAAGTATTTAATCTGGTGAAGAACTTGTTGGTTTTCGTATTCCTTAGGACGTTTGGTCTGATTTGGCTTGATGGTTCTGATATATGAAGGCTGACATTTTGATAAGGTGCCCACCAAATCGTTGGCACTTCTCTTGATCTTGTCCGACGCTGTTTCTGGTCTCTTCTTTGAATCAGTGATCGATGCCAAGAGCAGAGGAGGAAATAAAACTTGGTTGACGAATGGATTGGCTGATGTAGATAACAATTCCACCAAATCACGCAACAACGCATCCTTGTTCTTGTCTGTCATACCTGCTACTTCATAGGTGACATCACCAGCATAATGTTTGATGATAAACTTGCCCTTACGATCTTCAAAGTGACGATTGCTGGCTCCCACCATGCTTAATCTTTGGGCAAACACCTGGTCGGCAGCATCTGAGTCAGCGTGAGCCGTTTTGATAGAATCGTTCAAAGCTGCAAACAAGCCCGGCTGAGGTCTCGTGGCTTCAATCAAGTCACAGACAACCTTGTTGTTGAAGTAGTCGATAGGTGTCCACTTGATTTGCTCTTTGACGTATTCGTCTTGTTCTGCCTTCAATGTAAGCTGGATAAAGATCTGTTGCAACTTCTCATTGACATAGTTAATACAAATTTGTTCAAAAGAGTTGTGTTCAAAGATTTCGAACCCGTAGATATCCAAGATACCGATAGTCTTGGACGATTGCAGTGCCCCCTTCAACGAGACATTGACTCTCTCTACGATCCACTCGAATAAATTGTTATAAATACCCTTGGCAAGAGCATCACGAACCGACGTAGCTTGTACGATATTCAAGGGTACATGGTAGGTAGAGCCCCTTCTCATGCCATGGGTTGTCTCTATAACCCTTTCTACTATGGCCTTCTTTAATATCTCTGGGTTTACTTCCAACAAGTAAGCAACAAATTGGGTGACACTATCATCTCTAATGGCGGCATTTCCACTTTCATCCTCGACAAACGACACGTTACCAATCCACAATATCAGAGCGATCATTCTGAAAATGTTGTTCTGCTCAAGTTCCGTTAAGCCGATGATCTTCATTGCGCTCAATGTTTCGTCCAAGTCCTTGGAATCGTCGATTCCGTCTACATTGATACATTTGGCGCTAGAAGTATACACGTAAGTCTCCGGTCCTTGAATGCCGAACTGCTGTTGATACTGCGTCGGACAGTGTTTGGTGAACTGATAGAAAATGTGGAAATTACGTTCATTGGTAATCTGGGAAACGACTCTCTGCTTCTCCAACAAGTAATTTGTAATATGGGCGGCGATCGGCTGGTGGTTTGACTCAGAGAATTGGATCTCGAGGTACTTGCCATGTCTTGATGAGTTGTTGTTTCTCAACGTCTTTGCACAGCCAAACGACTCCAACAAGGGGTTGGTGGCTAGAACCATATCTTTGATCTTTGAAATTTCGGCATTGCCACTATCGACAGAGACGTTAGCGATGTACTGCATGATCTGTTTGGCTGCCTCTGTCTTACCCGCTCCAGATTCACCGGAAATAATCACACACTGGTTCTCGTTGTACGACTTCAAGTTGTAGTACATCGACTCAGCTATGGCAAACACGTGAGGAGGCACCTCCAATCTGTTTCTGCCCCGGTACTTCAGCAAGGTCTCTGGGCCGTAGATCCCTAAATCTTGAAATGGGTTCACGGAGATCAAAACATGGCCGATGTACGTGTAGATGGTGCCGTTCATGAACCGTTTATGCAAGTTGTCATTGATAGCCTCATCAGTGATTTTGGAGAGCAACGTCAAGTCGGAAACTCCGACCTCTTTCAGTTTGTGGAGATCAAACTCCGCCTTTTTGATGCCAGACTTGGCTGGCGCCTGCTGCTGCGTCTTATTCTTCGTACGTCCTCCTCGTTTGACAATGGCCATGGTGAAGAATGGAAGCTGTGTAGAGCAGAGAAAGTGAATAGAAATCTGGAAATCTATCTCAACTTTGAACGTTGGCTCGGATATCGGCGGAGTGGGGTGCAGGAGCGAAAAAAGACTATGGCGCTGCGCCAGCGACCTGACCAGCAAATTATATAATCTAGATAGTGGTATAGCTGTGTTGTACAAGAATAACTAAGTATGGTAATAGAATGTAGTATTATAGTGTTAAAGTTGTGTGTAGTTATATAGTATTGAAGTACAAGTCATATTCTTTGCATTTTGCTCTTTTGTGGTATTAATATTTTGGGAGTATTGCAAACCTCACTGTATAACATAAGCTTACAGATATAGTCTCATACTATTATGAATGAGTATAGTCTTATATAGTGTTGGGAAACTATACATCTTAATATAAATTCTATGCTAATGCGACCACAATCTCACCATCTTATCTTTACCTCCACTGGCCACTCTCTTTCCGTCCATACTCCAGTCAACAGCATAAACCTCGTCTGAATGGCCCGGCAAGTCCACACTTAACTTTCTTGTTCTGATATCCCACACCTTCAAAGTGGTATCCTTAGAGCAACTGACCAAAAGTCTATTATCAGCAGACCACGCTGTCTGGTATACTGGTGCTACGTGTCCTCTCAAGGTACCTACAAAAACGCCCTTCAAACCGTCCCAGATCTTGATGGAGTTGTCGAACGAACTCGACACTATGTAACGACCATCAGGGGAGAACGACACATGGTTCACGAGTTTCTGGTGTCCGGTCATACGGCACACTGGCTTGGACGACTTGAGTGGCTCCCAAAAGTACATAGTGAAGTCGTCTGAGGCTGTGACCAAACGTTCGCTGATAACACCACCGACTTTAGCAACTTTTTCGTACTGCTCTAATGCCTTAGCGCGCAACTCTTCCATGGAAAGCTTTTTGCTCGAAACCTTGGTAGACGTATGGTCGAATCCACCTTTGCGCAAAACGTAGTCGGTTGAAATAGACAAATGGTTGACCCAATGGGCATGGCTCTTCAACGTCTGGATACACTTGCCTTGTGCACTGATATCCCATGCCTTGATAGTCTTGTCATGGGATGCACTGTAGATGATGTTGGAACCAGACCACTTCACACAAGAAACGGCATTGGTATGACCACTCATTGTCAACAAACACACTCTTCTAGTGCTATCCCACACTTTGACAGTGCCGTCCTTCGACGATGTAGCTAAACGAGGTTTCTCGCCAGGCTTAACTAGATGCAATGGCTCCCACGTTAAAGATGAAACCCACTTGGAATGGCCAGTCAATGCTTTCCCTAATGGCTTGCCAGTGTCAGTGTCCCATAACCTTACGGTATTATCCATAGATCCCGTAGCAATCATAGTACCACATGGAGAGTAAGCTACACATAACACCCAGTTAGTATGTCCTGATAAAGTATAGAGAGGGGTCTGGGTGTTACAGTCCCAAATTCGAGCTGTAGAATCACCTGCTCCAGAACACATTCTGCCACTATCATTAGGAGCAAACTGACAACACAATATAGTAGACCCATGTCCAGCAATAGCAGCATTTGATCTGGTAATAGCCTTGACCTTGAACACAGCTCGTGGGGTATACACTAATGTCAAGAAATCTTCAGTAGTTTTTATTCCTGGTTGCAATACCGAAGAGTATAAGTTGTCCTTGATATCTACCAAACTGCCCGTTTCACTCTTGTCATCGATGGTCTTGTTTAATAACGCAAATGTATACGGCACAGGTTCATCTATATCTCCGTGTAATTGGTTCAATAATTCTTCAAGCTGCTTCTCCGTGATACCACCAGGAACTCTAATAGACCCACCTACAGATTCTCCAGTGTCTGAAGCCTGGAATTTTATCAATACGTTGGGCAAATCGTCAGGTATCAAGTTCACTTCTTGAACCTTTTGTGCCTCTTTCTTTTGCTTCTTTGATGGTGGGGGTATAACGGTAGCCATAGTCACTAATTGCTATAATCTGTTCAAAATAAACTGAAAATTACGAAAACTGGGATATCTGAATAAATCTAGTAGTTTGAAATTTAAATTTCCAAGATGAGAAGAGTTGATATATGCAGGTTGAAAATAGATTTGTTGTGTTGCGGTATGGATGTTTCAAGCCCATACTTAAGCTGCTAAGAGAGTTCCTATCATTTCGTCTTCGGACTCTTCTACTTCCAGAGCATCTGATTGGTTGACTATATTGTCTTGTTCGTTTTGTTCATAATGCAGTTCGTCAATAATTTCTGTCGAATTTAGATTGTTGAGTTGCGAGATTTCTTCACCGAGATCTTCAAGTACATTTGCATTAATGTTTCTTGCACTTGGAGAAGAATAGTCTGTCGTCTCTGATTGGGTTCCATTCATTGCAGAGGTTTCTAATTGCAGAAACGTACTAGTCGGTTGTTCTAGACTAGTGATCTCGAAACCGTTGGACAAGTCGATAAGTTTTCCAGGCAGTAAATCTATCAGATCATTCTCGTTATCATCGTCAAGATGATATATAATATCGTCGTAGTCAAAATAGATAGGACAATACTTTGACTTTGACAGGAAGTTAGTTATTTTAATAGCAAATACTGTACGAAGTTGGGCTTGGTTGATGACAACTTTATTCTGTTTCTCAAGTGGAGGATAGCATTCAGCAAAGTATGGCGAATTATGGTACCAATCTTTATAGAAAATCAACCGCATACAGAGGTATGAATCTATACTTTTTGAGTTTATGTCCTCTTTCTTTTCTTCGTTCAGTTCAGAGTATGATGGTACCAAAACTACTCTTCCCTTATCTTGGTATGAAACTGAAGTATTGTAGAAATCCGCATCTGACATCTGAGAGGTTGTACTATATGGAATGTACTTTGTTTCTAGATGTCCAAGTAAGAAGCACATCAGGTTTGTCTTGTAGCAGAACTTTGACATCATTGTTAATAAGCTGTTTAGATGAGTGTTGAACTTCGAAATGGCACTCATTTTCAACAAATCAGACTGAGCAGGTATTTCTGGCACAGGTGTCTTTGTGCCCTCTAATTCGTACTGAGTCTGGTTACTTTTGATGATTGAATTGACTTCCAAATGATGCTTCAAGATTGTTTCTTCGTACGAAGACGTCTGGTCGTGCAAATATATGTCTAAAGTTTGGTGAAAATCGTTGATGATCACAATGGTACTACCGTTTATAGCTGGCTCTAACGACTCATAGGCAAATAGACCATACAACAATGCGAAAGTATCTGGATCATGTAGTGCGATTCGCGAGTCTTGTCGCCATTCTTGCTGAAACCGAGAATGTGAAAATAATAAGTGCCATGGAAACGGTGTCAAAGTGTCTACAACTATGACTTTATTATTGGGGCTATTAGACAAATGAGAAACCATGAATTCTACCATAACCGTAAAAATCGAGCTGCAACCAGGTGCACGTTGCATGTCATATATGCGTTTGTTTGGTCGTCGAGTCGTAGCATGGAGTATCGAGTCTAGGGTCGGTATAGCCGATTTAAGGTGTACAAACTGGCTCAGTTGGCTCATAATGGTATGAAGAGATACCATCTTTAATCTGGAATAGGTGGAAATATGGAAAACTCGCAAAGGAAAATGGAAAAAAAATGAAACTAATTTAAATATGAGGAATACATCTGTTGCACACTCATCAACGTGAGTTAGATATGCTTTTGCTGTTCTGTTTATTAGAGTATACTTCAGTATTGATGGTAGAAACGTGAATCTGATATAGACTTGTATACGGACGTGTTCAGTACGGCATACAGACAAAATATGTCAGCGTGCCAGTAGATTTTGCACCTACTACATTCATCTACGATTTGATTGGATTGGACCAACAGATTCATCAGGATTTGAAACAAAAGAAATGAATACTAGACTATGTATTATTTCCAAATGATGAGTCAGGAGAAAGTTAAGAGTATGTGTGTTGTGTATGTTTATTGAAGAAAATCGTTTTGCACAACTTCAAAAGATGCAAATTATTCACCAATTTTTTAAAAAAGTAAGAAACACATCACTAAAATATCTATCAATCTTGGACTCACAGAACACTAATTAGTCTAAATGAATCGTTAGAAAGCAAGATCCATTTTTCACTTTTATGAGGTGCAAAAGTTGGTTTTTATTACTCTTGTGACCGATTGCTCGTTTCGGAAACTTCTACAGGATCCACATTTTCGACGGCAAACATTTTGATTTTAACTTGGAAATCTTCAAAAGAGCATTCAAATAAACCTCCAAAAGCTGTTACAATACATGTTCATACCACTGGTAGCAGAAAGCACAGTACTGTTTCAATGGCTACAGCCCACGAACACAACTATATTATCCAGTTCACGAGATCGTGGTACTTGACTGAACTAAGTGACAGGAGGCCTGTGTATAGAGACCGGTTTTCCTTTGGACTTTTCAGGTAAATGGATTTGAACCTTGTAAAGAAGTACTTCGTTATCAAACTACTATGAGTCTTCTTATATATTTATACAGTCTTCTTACAATATAGTTCTATTGTATTCAATTCAAACCTATCGCTTCTGTGTGGTACGAATCTGGTGGTAAATATTCAACCTGTCGGAATACATTCAATCCGAGGTCATAAACCCTTACTGTTAGGAATCCTGCATTCTATTTTACGCAAAAAAAATAGCGGCACGGCACAAATCAATTTGCGCTTCCATCGTTATCAGGCTCCGCGCTTATCGATTTGGTGGAGTTGATCTGACTTCCTTAAACAAATGAGCCATATGTAGACCCAAGTATATAAATTCATATAAATTTCCAGCATCTTAAACACCAGTTGCTGCTCATACCTACTCTTCGACCTCTTTGAAGACCATTTCCCATTGGTTTCCTCGGAACACAGCTATTTCTAGCTCATCTCAGCACGTGACACCTGCATGTAGAATCTTCACTTACTTTATCATCGATAGTCTACCACGTCAATCTACGAGTTTAAAATTAGACACCAGTTCTTTGTTCAGAAGCCCAAAAAGGTGGAGACTTACTTTCAAAAGCCAATAGCTTGCCGCAAGCGAACTATGACTTCGGACTAACTTTCTCACCATGTTCACCAACCTACCTTATCTCGGCGACACTTTCCAGGTGAGTGCGAATCATTCACTCATACGGCTTGCTGGGATTTCACTTTCTCAACGTTCACCAATATCGCAAACGATGCAAATACTCCAAAATTCAGCAACAAATGGCGTTTTACCCACCGAAAATAGCGGTATTTCCAATCTAATATCTCTCGCTGTGAATTCTACTCATACAATATTGATACAGAATTCCACGAGCTCTTCACATTCGTATGAGCAAGCATTATCCACTATATCCAAGGTCTCCGGAATCCTATCATTGTCGGTTTGGCTCTTTGCGCAATTACCGCAAATCATCGAGAACCATTTGAACGAGTCGGTCTCCGGCGTTTCCTTGCTTTTCTTGATTTGTTGGATCGGAGGCGACGCCACGAACCTCATAGGCTGTATCTTAACACGAGCATTACCATTCCAAACTTGTCTCGCTGCGTACTACTGCTTCATTGATTGCATTCTTAGTCTCCAGTACTGGTACTACACCAAGGTATATCCCAGACACAAAACTCATCACAATCTCTTGCAGAGTCCCAACTTCTTGAGACCTTCTACATCCAACAAAAGCACAAATCATAGTACTCGTAGAAACCGGTTTGACCAGGACTTGAGTCGTTCGCCCATGGAGATCAGTACTTCCATCATGGATGTAGCACAAGGAAATGGACATCGTGGTCACGATCAGAAACGAATACATGAGGGCTCTTTCATCCACAAGATCTTGGGCGCTACCTTCATAGCCGGAAGCTTGCCCAAACAGGCACATTCCATGCCCATTCCTAATCCACAGTCTGCAGCTGTTGAAGATTCAACTTTTCAATCTTGGATAGGATTCGCAAAATGCTGGCTCCATAAGTTGGTGATAGTTATACTGGCAATTCCTCTTCATTCTTTCAAGTTCAGATATTCACCAGAGGATATAGGTATGATTTCTGCGTGGACCTGTTCAACTTTGTATGTTTCTTCACGAGCCCCGCAGATTATCAAGAATTTCAAGCTCAAATCTACACGAGGCATAACTGTGTATCTTTTTGTGTTTGCCATGTTGGGTAACATCTTCTATACCATTTCCATCGTGCTGGACTTGTATCTCCTTTCGCTTAACAAATCCTATTTTGGCGAGGACGGAGATTCCAAGTTTAAGGAAGTATTTATGGATCAGTTGCCCTTTATTGTAGGAAGTTCTGGTACTGTTCTCTTCGACTCGATCATCATCTTTCAGTGCTGGTTATACTCATTTAATTCTGGAGACTCTCGTAGATCGTCTTGTACTAGCGAGTATTATGCGGGCCATGGCCATCATCACCACCGCAACCACAGCTATGGCTCAATCAACGAAGATGGTCATCGTCCTGGTCACAGCCATAAAAGAAACCTGTCGAAGAAGAGAAGAAGCAAACTGAGCAAGAGGAAAGTTCGGGAGCGGTCGAGAAATCCAGTGACAACTTCTCTGCCTACGCATTTCCAACTTCCAGACTGGTACACTAACACCACCCCTAACTTCCAGAATATTGACGAAACAACGTCACTCACAGGGAATGAGTCTGGCTACAATATCAACTTGGCTTCACCACCTCCTTCGCATTACATATCGGCATCTCAAAATCGTAGTATTAACCTCGAACATACCATGAACCAAGGTGTGTTGTCCAATACTTTGAGTGCAATAGCAAGATCATTCTCGCAAAGTGGGTCTTTCATTGGACGTGGCAGATCTCCAACCTCCAATTCTATTCATGTTGGATCTTACGGGCAATCTCGAGCTCCTGGAATTGCTGTTCCTGAGTCGTCGCAATTGCCTACCTCGCTAATTCCATCAATCATAGGCAACTATTCGTCAGTGTCGAAGAAAATGTCACACGACTCCAAAATTCCTTTTTCGCCAATAGACTTCCTCAGTGATGACTTCTTCCGGCCCCCTACTGGCTCTGTGGGTCACCACAGAACTGACAGCTACGATCCACAGACCATGTTCTTTAATCCTCCTCTTCACGAGGAAAACGAGCTGCACTTCCAGTAGTCTCTGCAAGTGAAGATCAACACCTAATCATATAGACATATAAACTATGATAAATATCAACCACCAAAAGTCAACCAATACTAAAATGTATAACTAATAGAACACTATTGCCACTATTAATCTGCGTATTTTCAACATGTATGATAATATGTATAGAATCTACTAATGCTATAACTTATGAAGTCTTTTAATCCTTATTTACCCTCCAAGCACTGTTAGGCAAACTCTGTAAGTATGTAGTCTTTCTCTTTACCCATAACAAGGTAAATATGCCAATGATTACACAGATGGTATTGGTATAGTAATAGCCATCGCGCAAAACAGTCAATTTTCCGCCCGACGATTTACACTGTTGTCTCAAATCTTCGTCTGTGATGTAATAGGAGTTTGTGACAGAAGGAACTTTACATTCTTCGATGGTGAGTTTGTCAATCAAATATAGCAAGATTAATCTGGGCCAAGTTCCACCGTAGTTAGACAACGTATTCAACGTAGTCATGTAGGTTCCACCGATAGCTGGATCTGCAATCTTGGTGTGGAAGGCACAGAGTGAAACAAATTGGATAGTCGACATAAACGAACCTAACAAGTGCTGCAAAATCACCAAAAGAAAGTAGAAAGAGCTTATTTTACCGTCTTCAGGAAAGAAGTACACAATACCCTGAGCCAAAGCTGCTGCTACCAATCTTCCAGCAAAGCCAAAGATCCACGGCTTTAAAGGAGACTTTCCAGTAGACCAACGGCCAGCATAATAGCCAAAGACCATTTCGAAGGGGAAATCGATCAAAACAGTGATGGAGAGATCTTCTTTAGACAATCCCTTTTCAAGTAATTTCAAGTTTGTAGCAGCTTCATTTACTTGGAATCCAAACTTGGAAATCAATAAGATAATGACAAATGTCTGGACGTTGGGCAATTTCAACACCTTGAACATCGCCAAGTAGACGTTTTGTAAGTCCTTGAACTTACTGTCTTTATTATAGACAGACTCGGTCTTAATCTTTTCGTTGGACAACTTGGCCTGGTTTCTCTTAGCCAAATGAGGAGGATCTTCAGGTACAAACCAGAGCAAAGCTGTCACTGCCAAAAACATCCACCCCCAGAAAGTCAAATACAGCCCCAAGGAAAACAAGCCTACATCTAAAGGTACCTTTCTGAGGTATCTGTTAGCGAAATCAGGCGAACTGAGAGCCAAGAAAATCGTGAAGGACGAGAAGTAGCCCGTATTGATTCCAATAGTCTGAGCCGTGGAAGCATACGAAAGGCTCTCTGGTGACAAGCAGGTGAGTGCCCAGCCGTCGACGGCGATATCTTGAGTGGCACAGAAGAAAACTAGCATGAAGAAACAAAAAGTTATAGTAGGCAAGCAGTTCTGGGGATCTTCCATCAAGCCATCGATCAACAGTCCTAAGTAGATCAAGGTTACACCTGAAATCGTCTGGATAGGGATGATCCACGAACGTCTACGACCGAGTTTGGGCGAATACACGGCATCAACGATAGGGGACCATATCAACTTGAGTGAGTATGGATATGCTGCTAGCGAAAAGATTCCAACTTGTGAGTACGACAATTTCAGCTTGAGGATAAACGGTATAGAGCCAAATGCCAAACCTACAGGCACACCCTGGAGCAAGTAGAGGAGCACCAATACGAAAAACGCCGGTCTGTCTACCTTGAGCAAACTGGCAGACTTGGTGGAACTCGGGAGACTGGTGTTTTTCGGTGCAAAGGTAGAGTTCTTGGAGGTGCTGGCCTCTTTATGCTTATTAGTGAGATCCTGGAGAGAAATAGGGAGAAGCCCGTCGTTCTCCTCGTCGAACGCGGCATGGACGTAGTTCAATTGGTTATCAAGTGAGGACGCCGTCATTGACACATCAACAGAATGACCCCTCTTGTGGATTTGAGACATTTCGTCGATCTAAATAGGGCCCTTTCGGAAACTAGTTATTGGAGAATGTAGTGACACTTGTTAGGGCCAGGTATGTTTTTTTTTCTCGCGGAATCTGAGCCGCACCGCGGTGTGAGAGTTGTGTTCTGAAGTGCGCTAGCGCAAACTGAGAAACGTCGTAAGAGAGTTTGACATATTATTAGATCTTGTATATTCTTCGCAGCATGTGAAACCTTATAAGTGCTGTACAATTTGCAAGTTAAGTACAACAAATGCTATATAAAATATGTCACTTGAGCATATATCCGTAAAGTATGCTTCAATCCTCATTTAGTCATTATGATGACAATAACACATTCATTCTAGCTATAATCTTCTATCATACATAAGAATTACTGCCATAAGAATTACTGCTATATTGCAAGTTCTCTACTTCTCCATTTTAAAGCTCACATTAATATCTACAATTCATCATATAGTACATATCCAGATATCATTTAGTATCATTACTAAAGGTTACAACTTATGGTTATCTGATATACTATCATTTCTCTTCATTATTTCTTATATCATCTACCTATTACTTGCCTTCTCTACGTCACTTTACTATCTCCTTTTCCTATTCGTATATACATAGATAGTCTACGAACACTCTAAGAGGTGTGATCTATAATGTGCATGTCGTGTTCCGCTTACAAAGATAACACCTTTTTGGCGGCTCTGATTACGGTAGGTTCGTCTGGGAAAGCAAAGTCTTCCAATTCCTTAGCATATGGAGTTGGAACTTCGCAACCAGTGACTCTTTCGACTGGAGCATCCAAGTAATCAAAAGCCTCGGATTCCATGATCTGGGCACAGATTTCAGAACCAACACCAAAGGCTGGGAATCCGGCTTCAACAGTGACCAAGTGGTTAGTCTTCTTGACTGACTCAACAATGGTAGGAACATCCAAAGGCTTGATGGATCTCAAGTTGATGACTTCGGCCTTGACGCCGTATTCCTTCTCCAAGGTTTCAGCGGCTTCCATACAGAACTTGACAGATCTGGAATGCGATACAAATGTCAAGTCAGTTCCTTCTCTTTCGACATTGGCCTTGCCGATAGGCAAAACAAAGTCTGTGGAGAGAGCTTCCTCGGAGATATCGAAGGTTTCACCGTAGGCGATTTCGTTTTCCAAAAACACAACTGGGTTAGGGTCTCTGATGGCAGCCTTGATCAAACCCTTGTAGTCCTCGGCAGAGTAGGGCGAAACAACCTTCAAACCAGGAATAGATCCATACCATGCAGCGTAACATTGCGAATGTTGAGCACCGACACCGGCAGCAGCACCATTGGGACCACGGAAGGTGATGTTACACGGTTGTTTACCTCCGGACATGTAATAGGTCTTAGCGGCAGAGTTAACGATTTGATCGATAGCTTGCATAGCGAAGTTGAAGGTCATGAACTCCAACACAGGCTTCAAACCATGAAGGGCAGCTCCAACAGCCAAACCAGTGAAACCCATTTCAGTGATAGGGGTATCAATCACACGTCTTTCACCAAAACGATCCAACAAACCACGTGACACCTTGTAGGCACCGTTGTATTGGGCCACTTCTTCACCCATGAGGAAGACATCGTCGTCCTTGTCCAACTCCTCGGCAAGCCCGGCATTAAGGGCGTCTCTGACGGTGATGGTCTTTGAGCCTACAGCCGACGACGAAGCGGCACGCGAATCCATCATTCTCAATGCCTGGTACTGGCCAGCTTGGGCTACGGATCTGGTAGTGTTTCCAGTCACATTGGCGATGTTGTGGGCTCTAGTGGCCGAAGCGGCCAAGCGGGCCGTCTGGGCGATCTGGGATAACTTGGGAGCCATTGGAATCTGACGTGTAAGATGTGGGAGAAAAACGTACAAGGTAGAATGGCTCTGGATATTTCAATTATTTAAACAAAGATGTGCTCACGGACAGATGAGGACCGGGTCTGGTGCACGACCCGGAGGTGCACTTCCATCGAATACCGAGTGCGAATTAGAGTTGGTATATTGAATATATGGTGAATAGAGCATCTGTACGAGGTCAGACTGAGGTTGAATGTTGGAGTATATATGATTGGAGAATGGTGTAGTTTGTCTCTGTCTACTTTATAGAGATTACAATTTTGTTGATAGTATTTCTTTGAAACATCTGTCTGTGTAGCTTAGTTTTCAGAACAGTTCATTACAAGGAATATGTCAATGATGAACAAGTTCCAGTTCCATACCAAGCGATTGTATCGTTGCAATATCCTTGCTTGGATGATTCTGCCAATTTCGTCATACTTAACTGTTGCGTTTTCTCTAAATCAATTTGGTCTTCTTCTTATCAATTTCAAAATTTCGCAGCCTAATTAATTGCGAAAACGGAAATCAAGCAACAACTGCGGATATACTCTGAAGTACAATCCACCGTTCATATTTCTAGTGATAAATCTGCTAAGTATGTAGCATGTAACGTCTAAGTTTATCTCTGACTTTTCACACTTTTCATACTTCGCAGACTTTCCAGATTTTCCAGATATTTCAGGATGTTCACCTTCACTTTTCACATTTCTTTAACAAAATCTTGCACCATTGCTGTTCAGCTAAAGCCATACAAACTTGGCATTCAAACTTGGTACACACATATGTCAACAACTTTGTTTTCGCTTGAATCGTCCATCTATACCACAGTTTATCCTCATATGTCTTGTTCTATCTTCTTATCTTAGATTCCCGATGTGTCCCGGAAGGTCGCGGAAAATCTCGGTGGTTTCTGGCTCACACCCACCACAAAACGAGAGCCCAAAACAGACCGGAAGTTGCACAACATTTTGCCAGTTGCACCCACAGACTCAGCTGCCCCCTCTTTAAACAACTTCTGTTGGGAGCTACGAGAGAAAGACAGATTCTAAAGATAACCACATGCTCATATTAATTAGATCTCCAACATTTGGGAAAGCTTGAGCTTTGTGTAGAAAAGTTCACCAGAAGCCAAGTTCAGCATTGTTGGTCTGAATCGGCTCCATCTAGGAATCGTCCCTAGATACGCTCGGGCAATACGAACCTTTCGATGACTTCGGTCATGTGCTCACTCACATTATTGTCCGGAATTTGGTTATTTTATATGCATGGCGCACATGACTCTCGCCCATCAACCATCCAGAACCGTAACAGAACCCCTCCCCCGCCCGGAACCACCTCTATTTCAGTCTCAATCACCTTTGGCTGTACGATAATTGGTTATATATAGCCAGGAAACCTCTCGTATCGTCTTATTCTATCCTCCGGGTTTCTCTTGTTTTCCTTGTACAATTGCCTGGCCTCTTCTGCGACCTTCTAGAATAGTTCTCCTAGCGTGCTTTGTCCATATAGCATCTTAGCTCTTTCTAGCACTATCTGGATCCAATATTTTTCGCTGAAAAATTAGCCTTTCCACCAAATACTCCCCATCACCACATTATTTATCACCAGTCACTACTGCTGCCCAAGTTTTCATCAGTATTGTGTGCTGATATTGATACCAATTGTCTATTTATTCTACTAATTCCATCATTGAACCAAATTGTTCAACATTTCCACTGCTAGTATTCATTAATTCAAGATGTTCAAAGTGGCTAGAATTCCCAGAGTCTCAGCAAGGCTCTTACCCAAGTGCAACTCCATTTCGGTGCTTCGCTTCAACTCCAACCAAACCAATTTCCATCGTCCAGACAAGGCTGGTTCTGAGGACGCGACTGAGGCTGCTGATGCTGCTGCTACGCTTTTAGCAGAATTGAGAGACAAGCAGACCAACCCAAACAAAGCCTCATGGCTAGAAGCCTTGAGAGAACGCGAAAAACAGAAAGCTGAAGGTAAGATATTAGACAGTTACAGCTATGTAACTCCTGTGACCACTGAGATCGGCGAAAAGACCAGAGGAGACTCGTTCACTTACTTGACATTACCTTTTAAGGACGACAAGTGGCTTTGCGATGCTTATATCAACGCCTTTGGAAGATTGAGAGCTGGTCAGTTGTTCCAGGACTTGGATGCTTTGGCCGGGAGAATTGCTTACAGACACTGTTCTCCTGCAGAACCTGTTAATGTTACTGCTTCGGTCGATAGAATTTACATGGTGAAAAAGGTAGATGAAATCAACAACTACAACTTCGTTTTGGCTGGTTCCGTTTCATGGACTGGAAGATCGTCTATGGAAATCAGCGTAAGAGGGTATGCTTTTGAAGACTCCATCCCGGAAACGATCACCGAAGAAACATTACCCCAGGAGAACATCTTCTTGACTGCCAACTTCACGTTTGTAGCTCGTAATCCTATTACTCATAAGTCATTTGCTATCAACAGACTCTTGCCCGTTTCTGAAAAGGAATGGATGGACTATAGACGTGCTGAGTCGCACAATGCTAAGAAGAAGTTTGCTGCCAAGAATGCTAAAGTCCTTGAGCCTACTGATGAAGAATCCAGATTGATCTACGATATGTGGAGTTCATCCCAGGCTTTAAAGAGTGCAGATGGCCCTCCACAAACAGGCGTGGCATTCATGAAAGACACCAAAGTCAGTTCGACTCTCTTCATGCAACCCCAGTACAGAAATAGACACTCGTATATGATTTTTGGTGGCTACTTGTTGAGACAAACTTTCGAGTTGGCTTATTGTGCTGCCGCTGATTTTGCTTCTGCTGGTCCCAGATTCGTTTCTTTGGACTCCACCACCTTCAAGGCACCAGTTCCTGTAGGCTCTGTAGTTTCTATGGATGCTTCTGTCTCCTATACGGAACATATCCACAAGGGTCCTTCTGACATTGATGCCGATTCTCCTTTCAACTTTAAATTGCCAGCTACAAACAAGCTTTCATCCAATCCTGAGGCTTTCTTGTCTGAGCCAGGAACGTTGATCCAAGTTAAAGTGGATACCAAGATCAAGCTTTTGGACTCTAGTTCTAAGGAATCAGGTACTTTCATCTACTCATTCTTCGTGCCCAAGTCTAGCTACAAGGGTAAACCAGGATACTCTTCTGTCATTCCCCAGACTTATTCTGAAATGATGACATACATTGCCGGTAGAAGAAGAGCTCAGGACACGGCTAATTTCGTCGACACCTTACCTAAGTAACTTTTAAATTTATAGAACTCCAATTAATACAAGGCTACATGGTACTCTTCTACTATATTTGTAGTGGAGATTATGGTGTTTTACAATGAACTATGTCTGCTTCAAAATCTTAACAAAATCTGCAGAACGAATCCACTGATTACCAAAAATCTGCCTTGCAGTATCTACACCATATGAATCGCTAACTTTTATTATAGTACATAAGTGTAAAGATTGACAATTAGTTGTAACGATTGGCTGCGAAAAATGAGAACGTAATTAAAGTACAGAGAAGTAAAGAACGAAATCAAGCTTTTCTTCCGGATAAATGCAAAGTGATTGACCTAATCAATCAGGGCTAGTCGCTGTCATTGCTGTGAACCTGCGCTGACTCCTCATGGAATTTGATATCAGGTTCATACGATGACTCTCTCAAACTGCCCTTTCTGGTGAAGTTAACCAATTTCGCCTTGCTAGTGCGCGATCTGGAACGCTTGGGGATCTGAGGACTACCATCGTGGTTGAGCAACATCTGATCAGAGTTGCCAGATTCTATCGAAATGGTAGATAAATTGGAGTGTCTCATGGGCAACGTCTTAGTTGCAATAGCCAAGTCATCATGACTCAAGTTGAAGTTCGATGCAGTCTTGTGCATCAAGTCGGTATTATCTTCACTGCTGCGGTCAGTACGGTCAGACAGCCACTGGAAGTCTCCGTTAGAAGTCTTGACAGCCTTGAATTCATCAAGGTACGCAGAGTCTTCATGTTGGTATTGCGATAAATCTCTTTCGCTTCCTGAAGGAGACTCGTTGAACTTAGACAACAAATTCGATATACTTGACTCCGAGAAATCGTGCCTGCTTGTGTGGCTGTTGCTATTATTACTATTGGTGCTGTGGTCTGCACTGAGATAAACGGTCGAGGTATCCGTTGCATTTCTCACAGAGTTGGTGTACTCCCTGGAGTTTTCTTCAGGGAGAATAGCAAGAATCGAGCCTGATTTGGGGACCGTCTTCCAGGGACTAGGCGTTGATGCATTGCTGGAGGTTGCAGAGTCAACGATGTTTCCATCACTGTCCAATCTTTGGAGATTGGTAGAAGAGTCTCTTCTCATGACTTCATGCAAGGAAGTGCTACTTAAAAGTTGACGGGCGACAAAAGAAGATTGCTGAGAGTTTCTGGCTGACTGGTCGTCCACAAGTCTTACTGAGAACAACTGTTCTGTGTTGACTGTGCTCAAGGAAACTTCTGAATTTCTATTCTGCTTGTCGTCAGAATTGTCTCTTGCTCTCCATGACTTGACTGGTAACTCGATGGCATCTACATATCTAGCAGCAGAGCCGTTGGATTCCACATGGGTGATGGAAGATGAAGTACTGTGGATGTCGTCGTCGTAGTCGTAAGGTTTGGTATTGTCCAACTTTCTGGCATTAGCAGCAGCCAACTTTCTACCTTTCTGGGAATCGTTGTCGTAGGTGTTGCCGAAGCCTGGGCCGGTCAATTCGGGAACAGCAGCATCCTTTTCCATGTCCTTTCTTGGGTCTTGCTTTCTTTCTTTTCTTCTCTTGATACAGCAGCAGAAGAGAATGAGGGCAGCGACAAGAAGCAAGAAGGCAGGAATACCCACTCCAAGACCAATTGCAAGTGCCTTGTGGTTCGTGGAAGCCTTGGACTTTACAGGAGTAGAAGAGGAAGAGGGAGAGGAAGTTGGAGAAGAGGAGCTAGAAGAAGTCGCGGTAGCGGAAGAGGAAGAGGAAGTGGAGGATGTCTTGCTGTCGATTCCAACAATGTCAAAGCTCTTATCTTCCAGATCGTAATCGGAAGAAGCAGACACATCGACATTGATCTTCTGCAAATCCTTGGGGACTTGACCGGTGAAGGTATTGTTATCTTCATGGAAAGTAAGCCAGCTGTTGGAAGAGTCGAACTTGACAGAGACGTCGGTCAGGTTGAAATCAGTGAAGTATGAGTTCATCAAGTGGTATTCAAAGAACTGTCCACGGGTAGCATTGACGTTGGGGAGAGTGCTGAGAGTGAACACTGAGCCAATGGCGTTGAAAGAGTAAGGCAATTCAACCTCGTTCTGGAACACGTCTTTGACGTTTATGGTGAAGTTGTCAAAAGTAGCATCCCCAGGGAAGTTACCTGTCAAAGTGTAATGGTCGGTGTCAAGATGAATCCAAGAGGGTAAGTCGGTTGAATCAACAGAGGAGATGTTTTCGGCCGAGATAAGTGATCCGTCCAAGAAAACAGAAGAGAAGATTGGAATCAGGATGTCGAAGTCGTGATTCAAAGTACCATTGACCTTGATTGACTCATTCAACGAAGTGCTCAACAGATGGGCTCCAACAATCAACTTGAAGATACCTTCAGCTCCAGCAAATCCTACATAGTCGGAGCCAATGAAGCTGAAGCCATACTCAAACGAAGGAGCAATATCTGAAACAACGTGAGGAACTATTCCTGAGAATGTTAAGCTGTCGGAGTCGAAATCGATCCAGTTTGGCAAGGAGCTTCTGTCCGCTGACCTACCATAGTAGGCAACGATAGGTCTTTTGGATGTTGAGTAAGATTCGAAAACCGACTTTTCGAAGCTGATGTTGAACTCCTGGCCCTCTCTGACAACCAAGCCGTCATTACCGTTGGTGTCTCCGTATTTGGCAATTTCAGTAAACATGACATCATTAGAGGATAAGTGTAAGCCTGTATCGTTGGAAACTATCATAGAGTAGGTGTTGTTGATAGTAGAACCGTCTGACGAGTCAGTTCCGAACAAATGGATTTCAAACTCTTGCACGTCGTCCTTGGAGGGAGTTCCGGTGAATGTTCTGGAGTCAGAGTCAAAGCTCAACCACAGAGGAAGCCCTGTGGCCTGGTACGAGATTACGCCGAAGTTATCGGATTTGTAGGTGATATTGGCCATGGTAAAGGAGTAGGCCGTGTCAATACGGGCGACATTAGGCAACTGTTCGTTGAAGGGGAACCCCACTTCGATCTGTGCCGAGGCTATCGCCATCAAGAAAACCAAGATGAATAGCATTGTGGATGGCTAGTGAAATAAATGAAACTCGTCTGGAAAAAAAGATTAGGTGAGACTTAAGCTGGTGGGATGAGGGAGTAGTAATGGATAGCAAGGTGTTGCTTGTGAATAGTGTGAAGTCACTTGGAAAGGGAGTGAAATTGTGAAAGGAATGGCTGAAGAAGAAAGAAGAGTGAAAAGACGATTGGAAGATGTT
The DNA here is from genome assembly GCF_000209165.1 of Scheffersomyces stipitis CBS 6054. Classification (NCBI taxonomy): domain Eukaryota; kingdom Fungi; phylum Ascomycota; class Pichiomycetes; order Serinales; family Debaryomycetaceae; genus Scheffersomyces; species Scheffersomyces stipitis. The sequence goes on from NC_009047.1 coordinate 69,264, forward strand.
GATAAAATCGCTGGCCTCACAAACGAGAAATCCCCTAGTTATTATGGCAAGGCTAGCAAGGGGCTGTATGATAAAACAAGGTACGGTAATAATTGCAACGCATCTGGGACAACAATGAGAAACGAAACAGAACGCATCCTGGCACCTGCAGTCTTTACATGATAAGGAGGTGAGCTGCGTGTGATTTTGACTATATTCGTCACGGTGGACACGCCAAAGGTGGAATTAAGGAAGAGACTGAAAAAAGTAGGGAGTATTTGTTTACCAAACGCGTGAAACAAATGTAAAGATACGCGATTCGCGTCGTCTAACCTGTGTACAGACTCTAAATAGAAAAGAAGAATGGGTGCGTACAGGAGCTGCAGTACGCATGCACTACTGAGAAGTTTATTCCTGGAACCCACCAAAAGTCTCCTACACTTATCTGCTACCGTCTTAGAAGTACACTCCAACCAGACGACGTTTCTGTGTTGTTTCGTCTCGTCTATTTTCACAGTTTTAGTTGCAATTTACAGTTTAATTTCCAAAGGCAACTTCACCCAATCACCTTAGTGATGGTAGCGGACAGATAGACATTGGCTTTCCTTTTAGTTACACCAATTGCAACTGTATCATGCCTTAATCGTCTGGACCAAAGGCACCTTGCCTAAATGCCAATTATGAGCAAGGGACGGAACACAACTGAAAAGAAACAAACACCCTGTCCTCGTATTTGTCTAACCTCGAGTTTTAGTCGGAACTTTAGAGCTGGTTTTAGTCGTGAGTTTTAGTCGTGATTGAGGCATCGCAAAAATTGCAAGGTGAAACTACACCACTTCCAAAATTGCTTTGGCCCATTGCCGCAATCCTCATTCCTGTTTGGGAAGACGTCAAAGACCCTGAACTCGATCTGTCTATGGGGATACTCGATCTGTCTAGGGCGATACTTGATTCAGAGGACCCTTGCTCGCATGCCGAGGCAGCTGTAGAAGGCTCGTAGAATTGTAGTCCATAATTTTATTGGATCATATGATATCAAATGCTCGTCTGATTGCACGATAACATGACTTATTGAACAGCGTATCATTCTACTGTATTAGTGAACATTTTCAATTGTGATATGATTGTGCTACATGACAATATGAACGAAACAACAGGCATGTATGCTGCAGCATAATTACGAAACCATGTATATGCAAAAGATATGAATGGACTACTTAGCTCTATGGATGTACTAAGAAACTCCAAAACTATAATGTGTGAGTTTCTGTGGGATTATATAATCATCCAAATGCTCATACGATTATATGGTTATATAATTATTTGTCTATTATAATCTGTACTGTATTACAGCTCACTGCTGCTTCTGCTTCTCTACAATCCGTGGCACATAGTAAATTCCCACTACGCCAATGTACCCAAACACCAACCCTACCAACTTCTCACCAAGCGAATGGAAGTAGATGTTGGTCATGAGCAACATGAACCACCATAATGTGATCAACTTAGCGACAACAATCGGTGGATTTGCAACCAGATATTTTATAAAGCTACTGAATTTTTCACCTAAACTCACAGGCTTAACAACCTCTTTACGAAGCTTAGACAACGAAGCCTTGAAATGAGAATAAGACACCCAATATGGAGACACCTCCAAAAACAAATAGAGCGAAGAATGAATCAAAAGGAATACATGTCCCGAGGGATCGTGTCCTCCTTCCCAGGATCCCTTGATCCTTCGGCAATGATAGGAAGTAATAGAAGTTGAACTCAACTTGTTGCCAACCTCTTCGCCTGCTGCTTCGAAAAGATGGAGAAAACGGCTCTGACCAGGATGAGTCTCTTTCTCTATCACACAACTACCGCCTGTATATACAAATACCTTATCCATGATGGGCAAGCCAAAAAACCACTGGGTAAAAAAGATCCACCACACTGTGGCCAACACGTATCTGATTACTGCACCCTTGGCTATATTAATTCTAATGGCACTGCTCTTTTCTTTATACAACACTATCCCGTAGAATAGGACAATGTTGGCTGTGGTCCAGAACCAGCCGTTTTTCACAAACACCTGGTTGAGCACGTTCTTCTTATTCGTGTAGTAGTTGTACACTTCTTCATCTGGTGACAACGAATGTACTATTTTTCCTATTACAAAGTTCACTAAAAATGAGATCACGAACAAAAACTCAGATGGACTCATTTTGAAACGCTGCTGGATCTGGCGGAAAAACATCTCGATGAATCGGAAATGACGGTCGTATACGGAAGACACCTCCGACGGCATAATGACTCCGGATTGAGCGAATGACGAATACAAAGACAGTTTGGATATAGTATTGAAATCTGGAGAAGTGCACTTTTAAGTAGGTGGCCAAACGGGGTCGTGCTTTGTCCAGTTATCTTCTGTAGAATGTTCTATCTGAAAAGTATAGTATACAAACTCTACGGTTGCAAAATGTTTCCAATGGCCACTACGTAAGTCTTATAATAAACCTTGAATCCCTATGATCTTAGTGTATTATTACTGTGTTATTGTTATGCTATTAATTTATATCAGACATCGTGATTCGTAACTCATAGTGTGATGTCTAGTCGACGAATACATGCCCAATAAGTTGTACCACCAAGAATATGACAATGTCTACGTCACATTTGCTAGTACAAAGTGAATATACAATCTGCTCCAAATAAATTTTGTCTCTTATTGGTAATGCATTTTATTGAAAACTTCAAAATGCAAGCTGGAATCGCTAGAATTTGTTGTAGAGTCGTTATTATTCCATCTTTCCTTGGAGGCTTGATAATATTCTCTAGTGGTGATACAGTCGTGACTGAACTCTGATTCTACAACTATTCAAAAGCAAGAAAGTGCTATGAAGGTGTTTGCTTGAAACCAGAGCAGTCAGCGAGTCTTTTGAAGTATCTATGTCATGATTCATCTCCTTCACCAGCATAGGATGTATACTAATGTATTTCTTCAAATATGGATCATCAAGTTGCCACAACTTCACCATTACTGTTACCATTACTGTTACCGTTACTGTTGCTGTTATTGTTATTGGTGGTGGCTTCTTCCGTAGAACTGGCAGCTGCAGTAACGTCGTTATTCTGCCATCTTTGCACCATATCATTCATAAGACTATTCATGAAGTCAGGATTGACGATATTGCTACGGAATTGCTCATCTTGAAGAAGCGTTAGTATGTGCAAGCAGTTTGGATATACCAAGTATCGAGCGTATTGCGGTTCCTTCCAATAGTTAAGATACTTTATGTAGTTGATGAAGTTTTCATCGTTCAAATAACCCTGTTGTGCTAAATGATTTAAGTACTGGATGTTGCTGAGCGACTGAACAAACTCGAGCTCTATTTCCCATCTCGTGGGCACTGACGAGATCAAGGTATTGACATCGCCGTTGGAACTTTCGGTTGGGGCTGTAGCTTCTGTAGACATTTTTATTATGAACTTTTTGGAGATTTAGAGTCTTGGTAAAACGAATTTTGAAACATATGCTATAGTCAGCTTTTGTTACAGAGATTTCCGAGTCTACGACAATTGAATTCACCAAAACCTTTTATATTTTATATGAAGTATACTGAGAATGTTGCAGAATTTTACTAATTGAATTGGAATTGGAATTGTCGATATACCTGTGGATATGTCGTAAAATGTCGCATTTTAGCTATCAGTTCTAAATCTCGCGACATTGTAAATAAATGAATATACAAACAATAATAAAGCATTTATCGACTCAGCTCAATTTTATTCAAATAAACAAATTATAATGGCAGACACTATGGAATCGGGCACAACTCCGACAGGATCAACGCGTCAGGTCGCGCTAGAAAGAGAACTAGCACAACTAATAAGGATAAATTCTACTGTAGCTAATCTCATTGAAACCATCAAATATACTCATTCCAATATAGCGAAGATCAACGAATCTGGAAATAGCACACATACATTGCTTGACCAATGGGTGCGGATACTTTCACAGACAAATTTCACTCATGATATCATCAACGACCGTACTTGGAACGGAAAAGAAGATCAGGAATTGGAAGAAGAGGATGACGATTTGGCACAGAAAGAAATCTTGGAGCAACAACTTTTGAACCAATTGTCCAAACTTGAAGCTGAAAACTCTGAATTAAGCACAAAGATAGAAACGAAGGAACAAGAACACGAACAAGCACGTCAGAGACGTAATGACATTCTAGTACAGAGGAAGAGAGAGTTGGGGTTGTATACTGTATCTGGCAGAGATGCTACCAAAAGAAGAAGATAGACATCTTGATTGTATTATAGAGAATTTCACATGAAAGTTATTACATCTAATATATCTGTTACTGACAGTTACTGGTATTGAAAATCAGGGTGATGTCACTGGTGACTACAACGATCTTGAACTACCATTAATTCATAATAAAGCTATATGGAAATATAACAAAAATAAGTAACAGATAATATACTAATAATAAACAAAGATGTAGAACTAAACGTAATAAGTGGACGAAGATACTTTTCTCTTTTCATAATGTCCTTAACGATCCACAAATCTAGTTGTGTTTGAGAATGCTGGTGATTAAGTCGCTGGCATCAACAGATTCACCTTCTTTGATCAAGATTTCTCCGACAACACCAGAAACAGGGGCAGAAATCACCATTTCCATCTTCATGGCGGACAACACTGCGATAGGGTCTCCCTTTTTGACATCCGTTCCAGACTGGGTTCTGATTTCAATGACGACACCAGCCATTGGGGCACCAACTTCGTTTGGCTGAGTAGCCTTACGTCTGGTGATGGTCTCGACAGAAACAGTCTTGTCGTCTACAGTGACAGAACGCATTTCACCGTTCAATTCAAAGAACACTTCTCTGGTACCCTTCTGTTGACTGATCTCACCAACAGCCAACAATTTCACGATCAAAGTCTTACCTTGTTCTATTTCGACACTCAACTCTTCACCAACATTGATACCCTTGAGGAAGTAACGTGTTGGCAAAACAGATAAGTCACCGTACTTTTCAACGATCTTACGGTATGACTCGTAGACCTTAGGGTACATAGTGTAAGAGGCCAAGTCGACTTCCTTAATGGAATTGCCGTACTTAGAAACTAACTCCTGCTTGAGCGCAGAGAAGTCAACTGGAGCCAACGAAAGACCCGGTCTTTCGTTCAATTTCTGTCTCTTGTTGCCTAACATATTGGTTCTCAAAGGTTCTGGGAATCCTCCGTATGGAGTACCCATCAAACCTTCCATGAAGTCAAGCACTGAGTCAGGGAAATCCAACTCACCAGCCAACTTGTTGACGTCTTCTTCAGTCAAGTTGTTTGAAACCATGAATTGAGCTAAGTCCCCAACGACCTTGGAGGTAGGAGTGACCTTGACAACGTCTCCCAATACCCTGTTGGCAATCTTGTATGTCTCCTTTGTCTGCAACCACTTAGCACCAAGACCCAATTGTTGGGCCTGGAACAACAAGTTGGTCAATTGACCACCAGGGATTTCGTGCTCGTACACTTCGGGGTCAGGTCCCTTCAAGTCGGCTTCGAAACACGAGTAGAGCAATCTCATCTGGGCCCAATAGTGGTCAATTTCTCTGACCAAACGCTCAGACAATCCGGTCTCAACCTCACCTTCAAACGAAGCCAAGATGGCACTGATAGAAGGCTGAGAAGTCATACCAGACATCGAGTTGGAAGCAGCATCAACCACATCAGCACCAGCCTTAGCAGCAGCAGTCATAGAGGCGACACCAGTTCCAGCAGAGTCGTGAGTATGAACATGAATAGGTAAGTCAGGGTACTTGGCTCTGATCGCACTGACTAAATCAGTAGCAGCCTTAGGCTTCAAAGTACCGGCCATATCCTTGATACCCAAGAAGTGCGTACCCATAGCAACAATCTTGTCAACGACATCGACATAGTAGGCCAAATTGTACTTCTTGCCTTTCTGCAACATGTCACCGGAGTAACAGACAGTGGCTTCAACTACACCGCCAGCCTTCTTCACCGCATCAATACCAACCTTCAACTGGTCCAAGTCGTTCAAGGCATCAAAAACTCTGAAGATGTCGACACCGTTGTCCTTTGCCTGTTTGACGAATTGGTCAATAGCGTTGTCTGGCAAAGAAGAGTAAGCAACACCGTTGGCTCCTCTTAACAACATCTGGAAGGGGATGTTAGGAACCAATTTACGCAACTTTCTCAATCTTGCCCAAGGGTCTTCGTAGAGGAATCTCATGCACACGTCGAAAGTAGCACCACCCCAGCATTCCAACGAGAATGCACCGTTAAGCGCATGGGCTGTAGTAGGTGCAATGTTCAACAAATCGATGGTTCTGAGTCTGGTAGCCAACAATGACTGGTGGGCATCTCTCCAAGTAGTGTCGGTGATCAAGGTACCATTGAAATTACGAACCTTCTTAGCAAAGGCATCTGGTCCCTCTTCCAAAAGAACCTGTCTCCAGCCTCTTGGTGCGGGGTTGAGTTCGACGTCAATAGGAATTCCGGTTTTTGGATCGTGGATCGTAGGGATCTCAGCTTCTTCGTTCAACTTTGGAAGACCAACTTGACCTTTGATGGAAGAACCATTGACAATCAAGTCAGCCAAATAGCTCAAGATCTTGTTGGCTCTGTTTTGAGAGGAGATCATCTGGAAAAGGGAAGGAGTATCATCAATAAAAGTCGTCCAACAGCTACCGCTAATAAACGTCTCGTTGGTCAAAAGAGCCAACAAAAATGGAATGTTGGTTTTGACACCTCTGATTCTGAATTCAATCAATGCACGCAACATCTTTCTTCTGGCGATCTCGTAGGTGGAACCAGAAGTAGAACACTTCACCAACATCGAGTCGTAATGAGGACTGATAATGGAACCAGCAAACCCGTTACCACCGTCCAATCTCACACCGTTACCACCAGAAGATCTGTACACTTCGATCTTACCGGTGTCTGGCTGGAAGTTCTTGGATGGGTCTTCGGTAGTGATTCTACACTGGATAGCAAAACCACGCGTGGTGATCTTGTCTTGCAAGAGACCCAACTGTTGCAACGAGGCACCTGCAGCAATCTGGATTTGGGCAGCTACGATATCAACTCCAGTGATTTCTTCAGTGATTGTATGTTCAACCTGGATTCTAGGGTTGATTTCAATGAAATAGTGTCTGTTTTGTTCATCTACAAGGAACTCGGCCGTACCAGCGTTTCTGTAGTTGGCCGACTTGGCCAATTTGACGGCGTCGGTCAAGATAGCGTCTCTAACAGCCTTGGGCAAGTTCTTGGCTGGGGCAATTTCGACCACCTTCTGGTGTCTTCTTTGCACGGAACAGTCTCTTTCAAAGAGATGGATGACGTTGCCGTATCCGTCAGCCAACAATTGCACTTCGATATGTTTGGGTTTGTCTAAGAATCTCTCAATGAAACACGTACCATTACCAAAAGCAGTCTTGGCTTCGGAAGTGGCTCTCTTGAAGGCATCGCCGATGTCATCGCCTTCTCTGACGACTCTCATACCTCTACCACCACCACCAAAGGCAGCTTTGATGATAACAGGATAGCCGTACTTCTCCACAAAGGCTTCAGCTTCTTCTACAGAGTCAATTGGCCCTGGGGTACCTGGGACAACTGGGACATCGTTGGCCAAAGCTAAGTTTCTAGCAGAAACCTTGTCACCAACAGCATCGATGGTTTCGTGTGTAGGTCCAATCCAGGCAATACCAGCTTCCTCGACCTTTCTGGCAAACTCAGAGTTTTCCGAAAGAAACCCGTACCCAGGGTGAATCATGTTGACGTTGTGGGTCTTTGCAATCTTGATAATTTCGTCGATTTGCAAGTAGGCACCAACGGGAGAGAATTCTCCCTTCTTACCGATAACATAAGATTCATCAGCTTTAAGACGGTGCATCGACAAACGATCTTCATGTGAGTAGATGGCTACGGTCTGCATTGACAATTCGTGAGCAGTTCTGAAGATTCTGATGGGGATTTCTCCACGGTTAGCCACCAAGATCTTGTTCATTGGGCCCAACACAGTGGAGTCTCTTCTCATCTGGTTGATCTTGCCATGGTGGTCGTGAGGAGAAAGGGACGACATGGTAATTGAGTAAGACAAGAGAAGACAGGGAAAGATGAAGAAGAAAAGAAAGAAATTAGACTGAAAAACTGAAGTTGTTCCAGGGAAAAAATCAGCGAGTCAATTCGAGTATATATAGGTTCAGCGCAATGAGTGAGAGGCTACTTTCCACCGAAGAGATAATAAAAATTGGTATATTCAATAATAATATTAATCCTAATCCTGATGTGGAAAAGCGACACAAACAGGAACGAAAAATTACTTACCGAGCTCCATGTACCTCCTCTTCATCTTGACTTGCCCACTCCAGCCAATTCCAACAATGAGACAAGCCTGTAGCACAATGATGCTGATCCACCGCCCGCTAATAATGAAATGCCTCCCAATCCAGACTTGTGCTTGAAAATAAACACCCTACGCTTGGAAACATCATCCACCCGAAAAGTCAATGAGTCAGGGGCGTTCGGAGTTGGCTTCCAGCGGTGGAATTGAACCACCGGAGTATGTATATGGTCGACGTACTGCAGAATTAGCTCAAGTAGCAATAATTTTGTCTCGGTACGTTAGCTAATCACAATCAATCAATTAATTAGCTGAAGCAGCGATTCATCAATTGCCCATTGGCACTAATTCTGGTCTTCGTGATTTTTCGCCTTAGACTCCTGGGTTACAGTATCTCCAATTAATTTGTATTTTGTCCACCATACTTTCTTGTAATCTCTTGTAGAGATTAATTCTATATTTTAATTTTTTCCAGGCTTAACTCTGCTCCTCTACATTTCTATGAGTCCATCTTAATTAAATGTTCTAATCTACGTTCAAAATATTACTACCTCCATTGTTGGCTTTGGAGTGGAAACGTTTTGTTATGGTCTTGAGTCACCCAGAAAGACACAAAACAAACTCCGAGTAGGTTCTTACATCATTGCATGTACATATGACTGGAGAAATGAAAATTTTTCATGCTGGTACAATGTAACTATAGTAGAATATGCCGTTGATTTACGATTCTGCTACTGCCTGCGTTCTAACTAGAATGGCCTAATTTTTTTTACTTGCAAGAAAACTCCATCTTTGCTACATAGGTTAGGTGCTTCCCAGAAGGCTTTAATTTACCAGTTGCTTGATCGATTTTTTTTCTTGATTTTCGCAAAAACCAATTCACATTCTAGTAGTCTTCAATTCTACTCTGATTTAATTAGGTACCTTAAGGTCCACTATTACTCTGCTGATAACGATAGTTATCTATGAAATAGTCGTAGTCAAACCTGCATGGGTTCTTATCCCCCTCCTTAATTAAATGAAAGAGCATATGACTTGATCCAAGATGAAAAATTAGTTACTGTTGCACAGGAATTAGTTCAGAGAATTATATTACATCGGTTTCTACTGCTCTTTACCACCACGTACAAAGAAGATGCTAAATGACAAAATTCCACCTTGGCCAACAATGCAATTGGACCGGTGTCATGTGCTCCGTCGCTTCTAACCTACTCTTGGATGCCCATCTCACGTGAGCTAGTACCACACCACCTCTTAATCTCGTGAAAGACAGAGTTACACGAGCGGGCCGGTTATATATATAGAGGGTAGTACGCCTGCACGTATTCTTGCCAGCTTCTTAGTGGACCAAGATAACTTCATCTCCCTCTATGTGAAGGATTAATAGATAGCAAGAGGATGCCCATTTCCGATACCACCGGACTTCTATCGCCGGTGCATCTTCAACAGTCCCCCTCCTCTGAGTCTGAAGTGAGTCAGTATTGACCTTCTAGCGCACCTAATAGCGGAACCGTTCCTATATTAGGGTTAAACCCCTTTTATTCCAGAGGGGAGTTGCAAATTGAGCTCTTGGATGGAAGGATCAGTGAGCTTTTGCCATTGAGCCACGACATTCCCCTCCTTGGATCATAACTCCACGTTCGATCGATAGATTAGATGTAGCCGATAACGCTATCATCGTAAGATATCCCGAAATTTGTTACTCCTTAGGTCCCTGTCTTAGTAATCGTAAGTTTGTAATCTACTGTGGATATGGTGAATTTTTTTTCACTCGCTAAAACTTTTTTCATTGGGGTTGAATTTTTCACTCTATAAATCTGACACTATCCCCCTACTTCTGCAACTTGTTGTCTGCTTTGTCTGTAACAGCTTTACCAGCTTCAATAGTTAATATCATAACAATGTACTTCCGTAGAACCTTGACTTCCCTCAGTGCCTTGCGCTTCCAAAAGGAAAGTGCTGTGCAGTTCATTAAGTCTTCTTCCACCAAGACTGTCACTGTCCCATCTTCTATCAACCCAGTTTCCAAGTGGCAGCCTACCCACGGCAACTCATTCAGATCTTTTGCTGAATACAGAGTCAAGATTGTCAACCTTTCCCCATTGGAGATCAAGTCTGGAAACTACATTTCTACCAGGACCCAGTAAGTGATCACGTGAGTCGTTAGTATAATAGATAGCAAGACTACAACTACTACATAATGATGGTACATAAAAGGAAATTAAACATAGGCTTATGAGGGATCTTTTTTTATTGGCAATTAGTATATACATAATGGTGACAACAACAGTGGCACCTTTTCAATTCTCAATCGTTCGGTTTTGCGAGTTTCGCTTTTCGGTCTTTGCATTCTGATATTCGCAATACACTGAAAATCTGGCATAATCGGCTGGACGGGTCCATATTTCTCCGACCGACCGACGATACTTTTGTAACATTTTTTTAATTTAGTTCAATAAACTTAATAACTACTACCCTGTGGAATGTAGGCTACTTCGGCGTAATGTTAATGGTGTCTGAAGTCAGAATTTGCAGGTCTTCCCTGTACACCGATTAATTTAGTTCAACTGTGGTGGTACGAGCTTCACTGCCCAAGATCAGATCAAGAACAGGGGGTCATACTTACGAAGCAATTTGAAGAAATGAGCCTCGTGGGCCATTGACCAAATAGATAACTATTTTTCCGTGCCAGGTACGAAAGGAAATGTCTTGTAATTCAATTCTAGATCGAAGACTTCTGTGCAAATGTGTAGAATCTGGATTAATTGTGGGGGACAGGAGTTTTTTTGAATAGGAAGGTGTAGAGTGAACTATATTCTACTGATTGAAAAAAAAAAATATTGCAGCCTACTATCATCAACTAAGCCCCATAGATCTTAACAGCAAATACTTGAAAGCTTGAATAAAATAAAAAAACTTAAATTGCTAAAAAATAGCTTATTATAACTAATCAATCTAGACTAGCTTAAATTACCGAAATCAGAATGAATATTCGTGTGAGAATGAAAAAAAAGTCAATTACAAGAACAAAGCGGCAACAGCCAAGAGGACACTACCAGCACTAGCTACCAACAGAGCACCAGCACCCTCAGCAGGAGTGACTTCTGGTTCTTCAGTTGGCTCTTCAGTTGGCTCTTCGGTTGGTTCTTCGGTTGGTTCTTCAGTTGGCTCTTCAGTAGGTTCTTCGGTTGGTTCTTCAGTTGGCTCTTCAGTAGGTTCCTCTGTTGGCTCTTCAGTTGGCTCTTCAGTTGGTTCCTCAGTTGGTTCCTCAGTTGGTTCCTCAGTTGGTTCCTCAGTTGGCTCTTCAGTTGGTTCCTCAGTTGGCTCTTCAGTAGGTTCCTCGGTTGGCTCTTCAGTAGGTTCTTCAGTTGGTTCCTCAGTTGGCTCTTCAGTTGGTTCCTCAGTTGGCTCTTCAGTTGGCTCTTCAGTTGGCTCTTCAGTTGGCTCTTCAGTTGGGTCTTCAGTTGGGTCTTCAGTTGGGTCTTCAGTTGGGTCCTCAGTTGGGTCCTCAGTAGGGTCCTCAGTAGGGTCCTCGGTAGGATCTTCTGTTGGGTCACCTGTTTGTTCAACTGCTGTCAAAGTAATTTGTTGACAATCACCTGCTTGGAAAATTTGGATTACAAAACCAGTATCAGCTGGACAAGCGAACCAGACGGCATTGTCATCAGATGGACCATGAGCAAATACTTGACCTTCGAGAATTTGGAAATTACTCGATGCATCAGCTTGAGGAGTAAGATTAACTCCAGTTTCTGAGAGCTGTAAGTAATTGTCTGTGCCTTGCACGTTAACCAATCCAGATGGTTCTTGCAAAATCAAGGTTGGGGCATCACCATTACCAATGGTCAACTTGGAGTCAGCAGAAGTGACTTCACCAAGGTCACCAGCACTTAAGGTGAAAGTGTGGTCAGCCAAAACAACGGCGACTAAAGAAAGGAAAACGGTAGGCTTAAATAACATTGTAAATATATTTGATAATGGTTGCAAATAGCTCGTGCATATTGAATAATGAGCGAAACAAACTGCTCTTATATAGCTTAACTTTTTGCCTGAAAGTTTCAAGAACTAATGACCCCTCTGGTTAATTTCATTCCAGTCAATGAGTATGGAGATCTAAATCCATTCTTGGCAAATGTTTGCTTAATTTGTTCATCACTAATTGAGCATGCATTAAAATATTCTGCAACACTTCACACAGAATGTCCCCACCACCATGTGGGCTGTTTTAGCTTCCTCTAACATTTAGTATTGATGAAAGACTTCCGTTTAGTAAAGCAAACTAAATATAGAACCGTGGCAATTAGTCTACATTGTCTGGTGTTGAAATGTCTTGGAAGAGATGACTTGTGTCACTCAATTTATTTTAAAGCAGATGCATTTATCCTCAGCCAAGCGCCAGCTGCATTATGTGCAGCAGCTCGATGAACTTTACATTTATTGTGGAGAATACGAATGCTCAATCGGGAAAGTAATTCGGGGGCCAACGTAAATCGGTGTCAACTTCTGGATTCTTTTGCTCATCAATTATTGAACTAGGGATAGCCAGCCTGTACTTGATGAAGCGCATCAATAATATCTTCGGTCCGTTGTTCGGATTGTCAGTCCGGAGCAAGATTTTATACCATAAGTGTTGATGTAGCAGTAAACCAGGAATTTTATTATCTAGCAACTTATGTCTTAAAAACTGGCATTGCATATTTTTATCAGTAGCCGTATTAACGCTTTTCAGAAGCACAGATTTCTGTACGGCGGGCGTCGTCAATGCAAAGAAATATACTATAAATAGTAAGATTTGGAAGCATACCTACCAATACTTAAAGTTGAATAGCCGTGAATAGGTCCATGGTATTTCTACATTAATACGAGAAGTATCGTATGCTCGTGCTGAAGATTGCATACCGCTCATGCGACTGAAATATTCTTTAAGAGACTTGAAACGTTAGCCAATTGTGGTTAGGAAGAAAAGACTTGGCAAAGAACAGCAATCCCGTTCACGAAATTATTTCCAGCCACGGGGTCTTAAGCAAGCATTCCATTCCCGAATCCCTTTTAAGATTGAAGCTGGTTCAATTGGTTTGTGGCCAGACCCCCTAGCATGACTCCTTGTCAATGCAGCAAATTCATTAGACTTTCAGAAGTCTTAGCCAATGTTGATGAATATCGATTTTTGCATGCGACTTCCATTATTAGAACAGACAGACTCTATATGTTGAAGGAAAATCATGTTCCTGACCAGCACCGAACTGGTGACTTTCCTTGCCGAATGCAGAATTGTAAATGCGGATCGTGCATATTGATCAGTATCCTGCAGTTGGAACTGGTTTTGTATCTATTCCATCATCCTTTTAGCATCTTGTTGCATCAACTTTACTACAAAATGTGACTCTAGAGCAAAGAAACTCAAGCGCTTGCAATCATATCGCATGAGAATGTTGGTGATGTTTTGATTGTGCAGTAGACTCCGGGTGCAATAATGTGCTTTTTTGAATTTTGGTCGATCTTCTCACTTGTGTACTTCCATTCCTGGAGAAATCAATTGTTTATGAAATTCTAGAATGCCCTTTTGGTGTCTCTATGTAGGTTACAGTAAATAGTGATCGGTGCCCAGTTTTTGATTTGCGAGGTGGTTAAAAGCGTTCAAAAATAGCTTTGAAATGAAACAAAGTGCTGATGTGTGGGCAAAGTTAAAGCTATTATTTGCATCTTTCGAATTTTCCTAACCAAAACAAGCATCTCGATATTCTTTCTCTATAACAGGCGTTAACACTTACAAAAATGTGCTTCTGTTAGTGTTCTTTTAGTTGTTACAACATTATAAATTTTATTAATATTCCAATTTTTGAGCCAAAATTTGAAATTGGCCATTGACAACATGTATGATACATCCGTTTCTTCAATAATTACATATAACACACAGATCGTATAGAACTAACCTCCGAAATTGTTCTTGACTCAAGGCACTGGTGAATCTGAGGTGAACACCCAATTTTAATGCAACATAATTCGCAGCCACATTTTTTGCGACTGCTTCGATTGCAATATTGAAGCATCCTGTGTTAGCTCGCAATTGCTTTTCCACTCTCTAATATATTCAAGCGATGGATGCTTTAGCTTAATTTAGCAGGTCTAACCCATTTATCGGTCAACCAGCAAACCCAAGCAGGGTGCCCTGTATAATAGCTACGAAGCTTACTTCTTCTGATTGGTACCCAACCCAGACAGTATTGGCTACATTACTGTGCTGAAAAGTAGTAATTGAAGTCAGACACACTACATTGACTGATTCAATCAAGAAGTGCTAAGTTGACCCATAGCTACACACTCTGACAATGATCCAATAGAAAGCGTCATATATACCTTGGTAACGGAGTACCCCATAGATCGAACTACATTACGGATCAAGGTAAATTATCCCGAAAACGGCTCCCGACAGTACCCCTCTATATATTTACTGGGGAGAGTAGGTCCGAAATAGGTGTTTGTGCTTATTAATACAAGGCATTGTAGATGCAAAACGTAAGATCAAATCCAACTCTTATCGCAACGTCAGCATCTATTCCTATTTCAAACTACTAGAACATGGACATGTCAATTCATTTCTATTTTTTTACACTGGCTAGATGCTGCCAGCGCAGAGACAAACCATCGTGACGAGTTTGAGAGTCCCAGAAATCCAACTACAGATCAACAGGCCCATGAATCACGGTTGTCCGTAGTTAAGGAGTCTACTCTTGATTCAGAAGCGTCTGCAAATTCTAATCGCACGTGAACTCAGCATATGTTGCCAGAAGCCAAATCTGGAAAGTGTGGAACGCAGGTTGAAAAATTGTCCATGCAAAGACTACTAGTCACGTGTCATTGTGTTATTGTTTTTCGCTCATTCCTATATAATACAGTGAGTCCACGAAGATTGTGGATACCAACGAGGTAGGCAAAACCTGCACACAGGCTCTCTTAACTAAGGAGACTATAATTGTGGATTCAAATTCTACAACTGATTAGTTGATGGTAGAAATCGTGCTTAGCTCATATATATAGTATATATATGTTACATTCATGTCTAATTCACATAAAGATCCGAGTGAAAGGAGCCTTGAATTTTTGAAAATTTCCACGCTGTTATAATTTGAAAGAATCTCTTCACATCTTAGGAGGCTACAATAGAAAAAACAGACTCCCATCGCACAGCCAACCCCCTAAGATGAGCAGCCATAACCCTGACAAGTACAACAATACCACGAGCTCGGCGCTTCTTGAACAGTTGGTGTACATCGACACATTCATGAATAATGGGACGTCGTCGTCCGCCGGTGATCTAACACCGAATTTGGACATAGACGGACAGCTTTCCATCGACTTAGCGGCCTTTGCTGATGACTCGTTCATTTTTCCAGACGAAGATAAGCCCAAGAACCATAATCACGACGACGACGACGATAGAATAAGTAACAAAGACTTTGGTGATCATAACGGAAAAGAGAACGAAGTCATTTTCAAGACAGAAGAGGATCCTCTCATGACCCAGCATCCTCTCAACTTGGATTCATCTACGGACAACTCGCCAGACATGCAGCAACAGCAGAAACATCTCCTTGCCAACCAGAATGGAGCTGGTGTGCTAAACGACATCAACTTCCAAAAGCTTCCCAAGTTCCCGGTGCCTCCAGGAGCCAAGTCTTCGTTAGAATCTGCTGGTTTGTCTCAGAACCAAATCGATCTTTTGAGTGCGTTGATAGCACAGCACCAAACAAGCTTAGGAAATTCGATTCCCCAACTGCAGAACTCTCCTTCTGTGCAACAGGTACTGCAACAACAGCACGCTCAACAACATCTGCAACAGTCCCAACATCATAAACAAAGAAACCAATCTTTCAGTGCTCAGATTCCCGGGCAGAGTTTTTCCGGATACTCGCCAGTTAGGCAACATAGTCAACTCTACGGCTTAGACGAACATAACCCATTTCCACAACACAGCAGACAATCTACGTCTCTGTACTCGATAGCGAGCCCAACGTCGTCCACAGTACAAACATCGCCAAACGGCTTTTCAATCCGTACACCAAACTCCAGCGAAGACACATTAAGCAATTTGGGTAACTCCTCATCATTTTCTAGTTTTAATAACGACGGTTTGACGCCCTCGGCTAACGGCGGCAGTTCTGCCGAACTCGATAAACGCAGACGCAACACGGCTGCTTCGGCTAGATTCAGGATTAAAAAGAAGTTGAAGGAGAAACAGATGGAAAACAAGATACTATCATTGAACGAGCTTATCAAAGAATTCGAAGTCAAGATCCAGCAATTGGAAATGGAAAACAAATTGTTGCGTAACTTGATTATTGAAAAGGGTTCTCAAAAATCCGACAACGAATTGAAGTTGTTGAGAGAAAGAGCCAAGATGAATTAGATTTGTATCTGGAATACAAATTAATCACGATTTACGAACATCAAAATTGCAAAAATTGCCGGTTTAAAAAGCTAGCTAGATACTCTTTAGATTTCATAGAGAATACCATATCTTGTGATCCTTCGTTTACGTGATGTATATGACCTCCTAATGTAGTTCAACAGATTGAGAGTTGTCCGATTGTGCAGCAAAGTCCTAATTCTGAAGGTCGTATTGAAATGTAATTATTTTTGTACTTCGTGGGTTTTTGCATTCTTTGTGCTGATTGCATGCTTGATGCGGTTATTTTTTTATGTTAACAACCCAGGAGATAAGGCAAGATGACAAGATGTGCTTGTTGCATATGGCGGGTTGCAATCGATGACAAATTTGTCCAAATATAGATTTTTAACGTAGAAGTATTGTAGCGGCTTTTGGCAATCCTTTTGTGAGCAGCATTTAGGCTAAGAAAAACCAACAAAATTATTATGTCCTAGGTCTGTACCTTGCACACGGCTGTTTTAGTCGCACAGACCGTTATGACGTTTCAAATCCATGCACAATGTGATGCCAGCCGTTGCTTGTTAGCCATTTTCTTGGACAAGTTTATTATTTAAAGAATATCAAGATAGTAGGCGCTGATATTGTTTCAACAATGTGACTTCAGGTGGTTCAATTGCATTTGGAAAAGTGGCGGAAGGCTCTATCTCCTCCAGACGCCTCTATTGACAATCTCCTCCAACGGAAAAACCTTAATCCACAGATACGTTGTGCATGACTTTAACGCATAAAATGAAATACATGAGATGAAATAATTCGAAAAGATATGACGATAATCAAGCAATTGGAGCAACGGTACAGAAGTATTTACGGGTGATCATAGCAACATATCGTCACCAGCGGCGATACCCTTAGCCAGTTGTCCTTATTAAGTTTAAGATTAATCATAAATCTAATTTTATCACGAATGCATGAGTCTTAAATGAATTTGAGACTGGATTTTAAAAATCGCAAGCATCTCATGCAGCTGTACAATATTTGGATGAAATTGATTCACTTTCAAGTCGGCAATTATCTTCTACAACAGGTGAAAACCTACGCTGTCACCAATAGGTTCCCCAGATTTATCGGAGCATTCGGGATGCATAACGTTCTTCCACGCCCGTAGATTACCTTCCGGATATGATCGATTGCTTTTCCATATCCAATCGTTGTCGTTATAGTCTCAGCTAGAGTCTGAAGATTAGCTGAAACAAGCTGTTTGGAAGGTTGGGTCGCTGCTATTTTATAGTTGGACTTGAGCCTTGTCCATGAAGGAAGTGGGGGTGATTGAAATAACAGAAAAAAATTTTTGAAAAAAAAAATAGATTCTATGAAACCGTTGAATCTTGTCATCAATTTTAAAATATATAATTCATTCATCACATCACTAGGATTCAATACATCCACCTAGTGGAACCATATTTGTTGATATGGTATCCACCAGATCCGGAAGAAAGGATCCAGCATCTGTAGAGCTTGGCCAGAACGGCAAGGAGGTGAAAAAAATACCTACAAGCAAATCTAAGAGTCGAGCAATTCAACACAATGCAGATGTAATAACAGCTTCGGAGTCGGTCCATACGAAGAAGGAAACGCGAGGCAGAAAAAGAAAAGTGACCTCCATAGTTCCTGAGCAACCAGATGAACAGGATGTCTCACTTAGAGGCAAAAAGAAAAGAACGACAGAGGCTCTAGATTCCACAGTTTCAATTGAATCAGCAAATACGCGCCCAAACAACGACAGAAGTACACCCTCTTCGGAATGGACATCTTCCAAGGTACCCAAGGACACTTCAACTCCTAAAACAAATATGCCTATCATGTCTATTATATCCCATAAGGTGGGTAAAAAGAACCCAACAAGTACGCGGCAGGACTCACCTTCTTCGATATCTGGGCTCTCAGATGGTGATATGGGTGATGAACCAGAATTATCAACTGTTTCCAGCAACTCAGACAATATTAAAATTAACAAGAGAATTATGAGCAGAGATACAGAAGAGGTTATTCGGATGTTCAAGAAATTCGACGACGAGGTCCTTACAAACCCAGTAGCCAGAGCCAGACTCTTATCACTAAAGTTTGAAACTCGAAAGAGGTACATAACCACGTTCAAACACTATATTCGGTTCTGTTGTAAGAAAAAGCTTGACAATTTTTTTGTTACCGGTCCTCTAATGAAAGAATTCTACGAGGAGCAATTTGCAATCAGTGCCAGTAGTAACCCAATAATTCGGTTGAAGAAAATGGATCCGGCTTTCAGCAAGCTCCAGGAGATCAACTTCTTGGTCTACCATCTTGAGAACAAGGATATTCCCGATCGACATATTGCTTATGACTATTTGTTTTTCATAGAAACTGGGAAATACCCGTGGTACCACAAACCAATTGTTAATACGTCAAGTGAGCCAGTTGATTTCAGTAACACAGCAAACAAAAAATCGAATAAATCATTAGCAACACGAGTATCCAAAGGGGCTACCGAAAAATCATCAGGAACACAACCCTCGACAAATACTAATAGTGAAAAAGAAGAAATAGCATCCTCTCAGCAAACCAATAAAGAAACTTCACAGTTAATACCAACTCCAACGACAAGAAGAAAAAGAACAATTAGAAAAGTTGAATTGGAAGCATTTATTAAATCCCAATTAAAACAAACAAGGCTGGAAATTCATAATTTGAATACTGCCCATATTGAAGCATTAAAATTAATTACTTCCGACCAACAAGTGTTGAACCAAGTGAGATCCCTAAATCGTAACATTAATATAGCTTTGGATAATTTTTCATCCCTAATTGAAAAGGGTCCTAATGAAGTTATTTATTCTGGAGCAGAAAAGGACAATACTGTTTTGCCTAAAAGTACTCATCCTGTAATTATTGACATGAATCACAACATATTTACTGTCTACGAAATTCTAGAAGAATGGTATCGGATTGATCCTTCTGTCGAAAAACGTATCAAGAACTGGGGCATGAATTGGATAAGAGATGATATTGACCGAGAAACTTACAATGAAAGAAACTCCATAGTTGATTTTGTCAAGCGAATATCCAAAGAAATCAACGAGCCGGATTTATTTCTTATTGCAAATGATTGTGATAGATATATTCATGACAAGCTGATTTTGGATGAGTTTATTAGTGAAATCGAATTAGATTTCGACGATTTATTTAAGAGAGTACTCCGTCACCGTCAACGTCGTAGCTGAAATTATCAGCGAATGCGGGAAACCCTGTTTCCTAAAAGGTTCTTCGAAGTAGGGGTGGGGTATAGTCCACCTTTTAATGATGTTGAATTGTACAATATCTGAATTTTTTTGCAGTTGTAGCTGATAGTAACGTAGTTGAGCCACCAATAGAAGCTTAGCCTCTTCGGTTATTCCAGAGATTATTACGGGGTTTAGCTCGGCTTTCATTGAATATGTGCTCCTGTGGGTGGGGAGTAGACTACGATAGGACAATCTCGGAATACTTTTTTTTTTGTGGCTATGCTTAGTCTCCCACTAGGAACAAGGTGACTGCGGACGCGAGGTCTATCGAGTGTTGGATCCCATTCATCTGATCTTGCTTGGTTCTCCACAAATTGAATAACATAATGCGGAGTCGAAACCTTAGATTGCTCTGCTCGCCCAACTGGTGAATAGTCCATGCATGAATACGGCAAATCTAGGGTTCCATTTGGAATTTCGATCAAAGAATAACGAGTAGGAGAGTGGGGGACTGCGGACTGGCTCGGAGCGATCTTTTAGTTCATAGATGATATTTTGCAACTGTCTGCGATAGGAATATAATTAAGAAATTTTGACCACAATCGAAGTAATGCACGACATAAAGAGGACCAAGGACCAAGAAGAATGGAAGAAACCGGAAGACAGCAAAAGAAATATGCCTGCGAATGCACCATTAATCTGCAAGGATACAACAGTCAGAAAGTGGGGTTGAACCTATTCTCTCGTTAAATTCCCTAAATAACTCGGAGGAGCGCCGTTGCAACCATAGCATATTAGTGTTGCATGCGGACTGTACGCAATAATGTAACACCAAACCATTTGTTCCGAGCGCTCCTCAGTCCAAGAAAAATAATGCACAAGAAATGCCCAAAATAGTTAAGCAACATGGTGTAGAACACGCAAAAAATAATTTATGTAAAAGTTTAACCCCACCATATTTTTTAGCAATGGGGCTAAGTGTTTACACGAAAAAATGGGCGTTTGAGGATACTCCCTACATTCGGAGCCCGGGATTACCCAGAAAGAGGGAGCGAGTTTTTGAAGCTAGTAATAACGCGGCTGTTTGACAGGCCAAGTGTGCGAAAAGAAAGGAAAAATGAAAGTCACATTCCACACCCCCACTCGCTTTTACACAAAAGTAGAGTATTGTTAGTTAAATCTGGTGCCATAATGATAATACTTTCACAACGCCAACGACACCGTGTGCAACGTCGGACGAGGTACCAGATCCTCATAATGCCTACGATCTACAAAATGTTAAGCGATTGAACTCTCTTTTTCGGTTGAAGAAGTATTTTGAATTGATTTGAAATTGACTTTGGCTACACCGCGCAGTGTATATAGATTTTTGTGGTGAAATTGTTGGGGGATTGATTGTGACCTTCCGAAATAAACTCCATTAACAAAGCAATTTTTAACAATCAAAATGATACAAGCGGGTTTATTTGATACGAACTCCAGGGGTATGGAAAGAGAGTGGGGAAGGCAAGACCCAATGCTGGGGAAATATTCAATCTCCGATGGTACCATTTCATTTATGATCGTATCACACTACCACAAAAACAGCTCAGATGTGTGCTCTTATCCCCCACCCTAGCCCGGACTTGAACAATTAGCATTTGGAAGCATTTATTTCTCACCCCGCAAAATTTCAAAAAATGCAGCCTGCCTGGAGATACTCCGAGCTATTTTTTTTTTTATTACTTGGTTCTCACCTGTCAGAAACGGCAGTTCCATACTCGCCTACGTGCAAATGCTAAAAGTGCAGAATATTATTGGCTCATCATTAAGGTTCTCTTTAGATAATTCCCAGAATACACTGAAAAGCTTTGCAGACTAATTTGGAAATGTAACTTCTATGGAAACGCTTCAAAATAATTGGGATAGTGCATACTCCGAATTTTTTAATGTAGAAAAAATAAAATGAACTCGCCCCGTTCAACATTCGCAGCCTAAATGTGCGCCAGCGGTACCATTGTCCTCTTCAAGAAATGATCTAACTAGCTTCACCATCTAACCAACTGAAAAAATCGTATATATAATCTGGCGTCTGCCGATAATCTTTCTCAAGGTTTTTCACTTTTCTAACATCAGCGAACAACCCGATCAACCGTTCTTAGCTACAATGGATACCAAGTCAGTTCATACTATTCAATCGATCCAACTTCAAGAGATCCGTGATCACAACAAGCACATTGTGCAACCGCCAAAATTCACTGCTCAGGCTATCAAGAATTACTTTGGATCGAGATTTAGATCTTTGTTTGTCCCAAAGGAAGAACTTGAGCAGTACACTTGGGCCGATATCTACAACCCTTTCTCTGCCTTGCGAGAAGTCAGCTTAAGGGAATGGAACTTCTTCTTCCTTGGTTTCTGGGCTTGGACCTGGGATGCTTTTGATTTTTTCACCGTTTCTTTGAACATTACTAACATTGCGGAAGCTTTGGATCTGTCAGTCAAAGATATCTCCTGGGGTATTACATTGGTGTTGATGTTGAGAACTGTCGGTGCTATTATATTTGGTTTGATTGGTGATACTCGTGGTAGAAAATGGCCCTACATTATCAACTTGGCTCTTTTGAGTGTCATTCAAATCGGAACTGGTTTTGTACAAACTTATAAGCAATTCTTGGCTGTTAGAGCTCTTTTCGGTATTGCCATGGGTGGTTTGTTCGGTATTTGTGCTGCTGAAGCATTGTCGGACGCCCCAAGAAAGGCCAGAGGTATAATGTCTGGTATCTTCCAAGAAGGTTACGCTTTCGGTTACTTGTTGGCCGTTGTTTTTCAAAGAGCTATTGCAGACACCAGCAGCTGGAGAAATGTCTTCTACTTTTCTGCTGGTGTCGGTGTCATTTTCATGGTATGGAGATTTTTCTCTCCTGAAACCGATTCTTTCTTGAGGCAAAAGGCTAGAATGGAAGAAACTGCTGCTGCTGGCGGCCAAGGTGGTTCCAAGGTTGCAGCTTTCAAATCCCAAGCTCGTAAGGCCATGAAGCAATATTGGTTAATTGTCATCTACTGTGTCTTGATGATGTCTGGTTTCAACTTTTCTTCTCATGGTTCTCAAGATTTGTACCCTACCATGCTCAAAAACCAATACCAATTCAGTGCCGATAAGAGTACTGTTGCTAATGTTGCTGCCAACTTGGGTGCTTGCGCTGGTGGTATTTTTGTCGCTCACATGTCTACTTTTATTGGTCGTAGATTAGCCATCATTTTGGCAACGATTCTTTGTGCTGCTGTTATTTATCCATGGGCCTTCATTCCTAACGCAGGATCTGCATTCGCATTCCAATTCGGTATCCAAGGTGCCTGGGGTGTCGTTCCAATCCACTTGTCAGAATTGTCTCCACCACAGTTCAGATCTTTCGTCACCGGTGTTGCCTACCAGTTAGGTAACTTGTGTTCTTCTGCATCCTCCACCATCGAAGCCACCATCGGTGAACGTTTCCCAATTTCTGGCAAGGGTCCAGATGTCTACGATTACGGAAAGACCATGGCCATATTCATGGCATGTGTCTTGGTTTACCAACTTATTATTATCTTTATCGGACCAGAAAACAGAGGTGCCGACTTGGGTATCGAAAGAGACGATATTCTCGATGAAGATGCTTACGAAGACGACGACGAATTAGTGGAAGGAAAGAAATCCGGAGAAGCTTCTGTCATAATGAAGCCAGAAGTAATTCACAACGAAGGTAAATCGGTTGCCAATAAGGTCTAGATGATTTTATTGGAGTATTTCAATTCTAGTTATGTTTCTATATACGAATATTCCTATTTATACTTATTTTGAACTTTCTGTCACTGTATAAGTAGTATACCAATTCTGAAGGCTTTTCTTCCCGTTAATGGCAATAAGCAGATGATACTGCTCTGTAGCTGCTAGTTCTTCTACTCAGATATTTGCACAAATAGTAGGAAGATTTGGTAGCGTACAGATCTAAGCAGTTAGTGGGTGTCTAAGCTACCGATAAGCTACACCCGTGCCACAGTAGTTACCTCTGCGCACCAGAAAAATTTTCCTCTAGCATCGTCTGCCTTGTAATTTTTCAGAATATTACTATCGCTTCTTTCAGTTCTTGATGGTATTCCTCCTTCTCTCTTCTCTTCCTCTCCTCTCTCGCAAAAGATTTCGTGTGTTACGCTCCAATCCAATACTGCTATCTTTTCGAGAGAGGAACTGCTCGTAGACTCGTAAATCTGGACATATAAATTAGAATAGCGAAAAAAATGGAATCGTACCAAACCAGCTTTTTGGAAAGTGCCTTGGAGTCCAATGCCTTGAAGTTCGGAAGCTTCACGTTGAAGTCCGGCCGTCAATCGCCATACTTCTTCAACTTGGGTTTCTTCAACACCGGTCTTCTCTTGTCTGAATTGGCTACTTCGTATGCAAAGGCCATCATCAAGTCCGGCTTGGAATTCGAAGTCCTCTTTGGCCCAGCTTACAAAGGTATTCCTTTGGTGGCCATCACCGCTGCCAAGTTGGCCGAATTGGACCCAGAGCACTATGGTAACATTCTCTACTCCTTCAACAGAAAGGAAAAGAAGGACCACGGTGAAGGTGGCTCCATTGTAGGTGCTGCTTTGAAGGACAAGAAGATCTTGATCATCGACGATGTCATCTCTGCTGGAACTGCCATCAACGAAGCTTTCCAGATCATCGCTGCTGAACAAGGCAATGTAGTTGGATGTATCATTGCCTTGGACAGACAAGAGACCACTGCAAACTCCGACACTTCGGCTACCCAAGCTGTCCTGGAAAGATACGGAATTCCAGTGATTTCCATTGTGTCTTTGTCTGACATCGTTGAGATTCTCAGTCACAAGCTTACGGAGGAACAGCTTGCTTCTATCAAGGAGTATAGAAAGCAATACTCTCCAAAGAACTAGTTGTAGTAAGATATGTAGTAATTATTGACTCACTACTTCTAGGAGTCAATAGGACATGATAATATAACGAATTACATAAAATAAGTTTACTGTTTTCTATCTTGATTCCACTCCGCTCGTCAGCCTACTTTTCTACATTGCATAACCTTCGTAGAATCTGTAATACTTTTGATCAATGTTTTTTAAGAAATCAAAGAAATCAATCATGTACTTAAAGAAGATGTGTTCTAGTTATCTCATAGCTGGCGACGACAGGTCTGTGGTCAGAGAAGTAAAAACCTTTGAAGTAATTGTGCAAGATCCCAAATTGCTTGATTACTATATCATAAACCAAATGGTGTTCAAGGTTGTAGTAGTTGTTCATCTCATTGGCTACTTCATCTTCATAATCTTTAACCGGCGAGGTATCGTTTCCGAAATTTCCTTGGGAAAAGTATGGTGACCAGATGTAATCAATAATAGAAGAGTCCTCCTTCTCCTTATTAAAGCCGGTGAACGTCGTACTATGGCCATATGAGTAATCATAGTCAACCAACTTTCTACTATCTTTGAATCCAGCATCAGATAAAACATGGTAAGGTTGATCCTTGGGCTGGGTATTAAAGTCACCGCAAAGAAACGATGGGTTATCGTTAAAGTTTTCCATCTTGTCAACAATCAACTCCGCCGACTTCTTCCTAGCCAATACACCCCGATGGTCAAAGTGTGTATTGAACACATTCACCTTGATCAAAGGATTAATCCTAGATTCCAATGTGACCATAGTGACAATTCTCTCAAGGGCTGCATCCCATCCCTTACTTGGCTTCCAAGGAGTTTCACTAAGCCAGAACGTCTGGTTATCGAGCAAAATCCAATCAGAGTTCTTGTACAATATAGGAGCATATTCGCCAGCTTCTAAACCATCGTTGCGACCCACTCCATAATAGGTCCAGATCTGCTCAGCGTTCTTATTCAACCCCTCAAGGATATCAACCAATTGGTTGTGCAATACTTCCTGTAAGCATACCACGTTGGCATGCCCCAAAGCTGTGTTGAAGTCAATGGAGTTGATGACTTGCTTCTTACGCTTGGACCATGGCTGCTCGCCCTTGACTGGGTAACGATTATCAAGTCTAATGTTGTTGGTGTAGACGCGAAGTTTCAAAGGCTTTCCCAAAAATGGCAAGGCTTGGTTAACACTGCTGTGGCTAGTAATGTACCAATTGGTAGCGTAGACCAAGACAATAATGATCAACGTGGGGATAATCAATAGTCTGAAACGAGAGGATCTACCAGAACTACGAGGATTAGTTCGAGTTTCCTCCAGACCCGAGCCGCTAGTCAACAATGGTGTACTCTCACTAAGGTGTGTGCCTTCTTCAGCGGACGTGGACATTGAAAATATGACAATCGATCTTTAGACTGGAAATTGTAACTACCCCAGAAGTTAGGCAATTCTTTCTTAAATTTTTGGAAATCAACGAGCTATGACCTGTATCACTTGGCCTGACCACTTCTGGTATTTTATTCCTTCAATTGGCAGTTATGTCGTGATTTTACTCCAGTAGACCAGGAATGAAGGAGTATTTCGGATTATTGTCTATGGCATTGTTCTCTATGCAGCCTCAGATGTGCACCAAGGAAATTCTTCCCCCACAAAAGAGCATTCCCGATAAACGTAAATGAAATATCGGAGTCCGTGGGGCAATTCTGATTTAGCCTTACGGCCAAGAAACCACTTAAAGCTACAACTACAGTGCAATTGCTGCTGCTATTGTTGCTGCACTTCACACATATTAGTCAAAGTAGGTATTTTAGTATATACTATCTAGCTGAGTAATACACTTGCGTGGTATCATTTCTTTATGGCCTCGGTAGCCGATCTATTTACACCGGTCAGTTTAGCCGTTTCAATTGTGTTAACGTCTTCATCGTCAGCAAGAAGTTCTATTTTTGGACCATTGGAGCGAGGTTCATCCAAGATCTCATATGTATGACTCCCGCCTCCGCCGTTGCTGATCATGAATAAAAGTACACTACCTATCCCACAAATGACGGTGAAGACAAACACGAAGACTACACAGTACAACACAAACTTAATGGGACGGTGGGTGATCTGGTAGACGGGATCCCGTAAAAAGTCGTAGAAAAAGTCCTTGATGTCAAGAAACTGTCTCAAGGCGAAAAGTTGTAGAAAAAGGTAGAATTGCTTGAAGGTGTTACCGTTCTTATCTAAGAGTAATTCGTCAAAGTTCTTAGGTGGAGCTACTGGCTCATTCTGAATCTTTGGCTTGTTGGCCCGCTTGTGCTGATCTTCCAATAGGTACTTGACCTTGAAGGTTAGGTTTCCAATTCTTTCAGCTTCGGCAATGGAGTGACCAAGGTAGATGTTGTCGAACAAGATCTCGTCGCTCATGCTCCATAACTCAAACCCAAGACCTCCAACCAATTTGTTTAAGTTCGAAGGCTTATCGTCTTCGTAATAGTGTGGGTTTGCGATCATTCTTGGCTTCCATTCACCCACATAGTTAGGATTGTCAATCATTGGCTGAATCCATGGTCCAGTGTATTCTTTGTTAGGAATCCGC
The DNA here is from genome assembly GCF_000209165.1 of Scheffersomyces stipitis CBS 6054. NCBI lineage: Eukaryota > Fungi > Ascomycota > Pichiomycetes > Serinales > Debaryomycetaceae > Scheffersomyces > Scheffersomyces stipitis. The sequence goes on from NC_009047.1 coordinate 96,736, forward strand.
GGAGGAGACCATGGTCCACAACCAGCGAGCTCCTTGCATTTGGGATTAGGAATTTCTTTAGCTAACCATTTTCCATCCTCTTCCTCATCCCAGTATTCAGGAGCTGTTGAGTCTGGATCCTCGATAAGAACAGGTACCAGTTCGTCCCAATTTTCAGGCTTGACAGCTTCTGGATCTGGAATTGTAGGCAATCCGTGTTTCTCATCGTATCCCTCGGGTTTCTGGACATTCGGATCTGGAATACGGGGGCTATCCTCCCAATCAAGAGGCTTGGTATCATTTTCATCAATTATTTCCTTCGGAGGATTGAGTCTTGGCTCCAACAAATGGGGACTACGTAACAAGTTTCCAGCTTTAGCCACTTCTCCGTTGATTCTGATTTCAAAATCTTGGTTTTGCTTCAAAATCAATGTGTACAATGTTGTTAAGTCGCCAGATCTAGACATAGGTGAATTCTTCAATTTCTTCTCTTGTACATCTGAAACGTTTAAAGGGTTCTCTCTTCTCAAAATGAAATGAATCTTGTTTTCAGAACCACAGCGGTCGGGTCCAAACATCACCTGGTAGGGTGTATCTGTGCTGAAATTGTCGTAGTTGTCTTGTAGGTCTAGTAACTTAATGTAAGTGCCACCACATGATAATCCGTTTTGTAGCTTGATCTCATACTGGAGAACAAGATCATTATCAGTATTGTCAAATGGCTGGGGCAATTTGTAGGAGATCGCATGGTGGGCAGCCTTCAGTTTTAGTACCAACCCTTTATCATTAGAAAAGGCTGGGTACTTCTTTGCAGGTTCTATAGCCCATTTTCCAACATAGGAAACCACTTCATGTCTGCCTTCGTCGAATTTTTTTGCGGTTGAGGGTTTCCAGGGCGAGTGATCTAGATCTTGGTAATCGAATTGCTCGAATATAGCAGAAGTAGTAAGCTTGGATTTGTCGTAAGGAATGTAGTCTTCAGCTTTCACTACACAAGCCAATGCGATTGACAAAAGCGAGACTTGTTTTAAGCATACCATATTGGGCAAAAATCTGTGAACGTGCAAGAGTTAGCTGAATATTCAAATATCAGTAGATTTGTCAATTGATACCTATATATATGTAATTTGTATTGTTGTCTGAAGAATCGATGGAGAAAGGAAGAAGTTATGTTGCTTGACGAACAAAAATCGGCTAGTTGATGCGAAATTTGTATGTCGTGCTGTAATTCTGCATGAAGATAATCCGAGCATGTAGGCCCGAGCTCATACTTCCGAGTGCCATAATTGCATTTGAATTTGCTCAGAAAGAGATATGCTTACAAAGTAGGTGTCCGCTTCATTTGGAGAGATGTGACGAATTTAAGTTTTTACAGAAAATAACCAATGTCTGTCTCTATTTTCTATGTCTATTCTAATGTACACTAATAATAAATGAACAACCGATCACCTCAGGCTTCGGCTTCGTCCAACAATGCAAACACGTTCCCAGTTGACACTGGTTTTGACTCTTCTTCTTCTTCCTTTTCAGCGTCTTCGCCAAAGAACTCTTTCACGTATTCGTCTTCTTCTTCCTTCTCGATTTCCATCTCAGACTTCTCGACGGGGCCAGTAGTTACCTTGGTCTCCAACACTATGTCGTTTTTAATGGTGATACTCTTGTTGATTTGATCCCAGCCAGATTTTCTGGCACTTTGAACGTACTTGGCACGAGCGATACTCTGCTCGATTTTTGTAGACAACACTCCGCTCAACTTGTCTGATCTGTCCAACTTGTGTTTCAATGAACTGGTTTTCCTTTTGTTCTGATTCGACTTTCTGATCTTCAGATTTTCCATTTTCTTTGCCAAAAGATTTTCGTTCTTGATTGTCGTTCTGATGATGGACTTCTTGACTTCGTCTGATTCGGTCTTGGGTACTTTGCTCAAGTCCTTGGCCTCGCCTTCTTCTGCCAAAAGACCTCGTCTAGCAGCTCTACTATGCTTAGAAACTGTACAGTTGTTAGTACAAGCTGTTTAAATAATAAGTGCAACCTTATTGCAAACCCCAACAGAATGTATCCATATGATAATATTATCGTATTCCTATCTTTACATACTTTTCTTAGCCATCTTGCCGTTTATTCAATTCTAACTAGACAACTTCTATGCTGCTTTCTAACAGAACTTATATACTCATCTCACCTGAAAAATTCAGCTTCCTGCAGATACCCAATCTTTTATTTCGGCACAGAAGCCTTCATCCAGGAACGAATTTAGATAAGAATCATGACGTCGTTGAACAGCCAAAATTCTGTCATTTCTCTTCTTCAACTTACCATCTAAGTCTGAAATTCTATACCGACGTCGCTTTGTCATTTAGCCTTTTGCAGTTTACTTCTCGTTGAAATCAAACTCCTCAAAATTTCAAGAAATACTATAATCCACCATGAATCTCCATAATACCGACAATTCGTCCAATATGCTCGCTTCCCACTACCAAGACGAAACGAAGGCCGCTGTCTTCTCTCGCTCTTATGACTCGTCTCTAGGAATAAAGTGGTATGTTTGACTCCGCAATTCCCCCTTCTGCTGTTGAAAACGGCTCAAAATCTTTACGAGATTTGGTGATTTCCATCAACGAATCCAATTTCATATATGGCAAGGTCTCTCGTTGTAGCACTTACTTGTTTCTTGACAGAAATGTTGTCCGCTTTCTCGACGGTGTCAGTGAAAGTCCACGAGTAAGAATCAATATTGCATCCTTGATGCTGGAAGTTTGTGATATAGTTTCGGACTGTCTTCACCAGAGCCAGCTATATATTATGATAGACAGATTAGAAAGCCCGTCTGTTTCTCTACAAGTGGCTGCAACTGCCTATAAAATACTAGAGGGCCAATTGGTTACATCTGAACAGACTGAAGATACTTTTATTAAGCAAGTAGATGGTTACGAATGGCTTATCGTCAGCTGTTCTTTATGATTTTGTATTCAGAGAATTAATTATTGACATTTAAGTGTTAATAAATCTGAAGAAAGGCTCGATAGTTATTTAGATGAAAACTATTAATGAAATGTTTGTATTAGTAAAATATAAGCCAATGAAGTAATTATTGATCTATATGATTAGATATGATCGATAATAATGCAATTAATAGTGTAGCTTAAATTTACTGTTGTTTTCTCTATTGCTGTAGTGGTCTTTTTCCATTATCGTTGATCTCTACAGATTCTGTTTCTTGAGGCTGTTGTTTTTGAGCTAGCCTCACAGCCGCAACATACTCATTACAAGCCATGTCCAAACTGACTTCCATAGGTTCAAGACAACTCTGTAAGCTTCTAATGATCTTTTCACGTAATTTCTCGTTATTCTTGACTAATTCCATCTCATCAAACTTCTTAGTTGCTCGTTCTTTAAGTGCTGTAAGGTCATTGCGACAATTCTTGAGACTGGCAAACAATCTCTTCAATTGCGTGGGATTGTTGCCGTTCAAAAACAACTTCCAGAAATGTGACAAGAACTCAACGACAGTCATGTTATACCTGATAATTTCTTGAACCAACGATTCATCCACCAAGTTCTTGACGTCGTCATAACTCACACCATGTGAGTCTTTGGTTGTGAGTTTAAATGTTCTGAAGTTATGTTTTATCAACGAAGTAACTTCATTACTCGACTTCTCTATATCAGCATTCTTAGAATCATAAGTATCGCTGAGATTCACAAGAGGCTTGAACTTGTTCAGAGAAAAGAAACTTGAAAGCTCGTCAGGAGTGAAATGATTCATCTGAGCTTCAGATCCCCTCCGTAACGATGACTTGGCGTCAAGATTACTGTTGATGGATAAGCGTATGAACTCAGACTCCTCAACTTCGTTCAAATCGTGCAAATTCAACTCTTCCTGGTATTCGTTTATTTCTGCCTGAGATAAAGAATCTGGTTCATCTGGCTGCGTCAACAGCTGCTGGGTCGTCAGAATGGCATTGCTCATCTCCACCATCTTCGACGACAATTTGTTCATGTTTTTCATCAACACTATCATCTCGTTTTCTTGGCCAAGGTTTACTTTCTTGATACCATCGTCTTCGAATCGCATCGTCAAGTCTGGACGGTTTCCTAACTTCTGTGAATTGTCTTCTTCATTTCCCAATAAATCGAGAAACTTATTGACCTTTATTTGAGGGTTCTGAAGAGAAGGAGCAGTTGATGTTTGTTCAGATTGGGGTTCTTTTGATGTCTGGTCCAATGACGTCGTAGCCAGCTCTTTGTCCTCGTTGGCCTTTTGTGTTTGGTCTATATATAAGTATTTGTCCAAGATCACATCACCTCTGTTAGTGCTGTTGTTGATTTTGTCTCCTCTCAATCTTCGGAATAGTTTGGAGTTGAAGAAACGCGACCAAAACTCTCCCTCCAGGAACTTAGACGGCACCAACTCGGTGAAAGCCCGCCTGATGATTGGGTACGTGTCAAAGATCTCGTTAATTGTGTCTCTTGTTACATTCACGTTGACCTGGTTGTCTGATGTGGCTACAGGCTTTATAGTAGAGAGAACATTATACGGTCCTCTATGCTGTGAGATCGTTAAAGCATATGTCCGCAACTGATTCAATCTTGTGGACCAGAACAACTGCGGCGTTAGCTTGTTGTCTATTACCGACAGTGTGAATATGCTACGGAGATTACGGTCTTCCTTCAAATACTGCTGTTGTAATTGAAAGTTTCTGAGCAAGCTCGCATCAGAAAGAGATTCGGGTGTGTTGAAAGATAGACTACCGGCTCCATTGGTCAGAGCAGACGATGAAGCACCGACTGAAGATGGCGTGGGTGTCAGAGTTGGAGTTATAGCACCGGGAGTAGTTTCATTTCCATCAGAAACTGTCGTTGCAGGAGTTGGAGTGTCTTTGATCACAGTTCTCAGTCTGGCTACAATTGTCTGGAGAGCATCTTTGATATTGTTCATAGTCGGCCTGTTGCTGAAGTTGAGGAGAAGCGACTTTTCGTCCTCGCCGTCGTTTTTGTACAAGAGACGGAGTCTCATTTTGGGCGATCCAGCCTTGGACTCTTGGAGCTTGGTGATGGAATGAAGAGGAATGGTGATGGTACGTTGCTCTTCGATGGCTATCCATTCTAGAACCAGCGGAGTTAGTTCTTCACGGATGTGCACCATCCCGGCGATCTTGTCGACAGAACATGCCCCCGAGACCGTCTCCATTGTGGATGTAATGTAAGAAGATGTTGGTATAGAAGTTGAAGAAGTGAAAATATTGAAGATAGTACAGGAATATAGCGGACTTTATAGAGAGAGATAGTGATTCTTGCGAGAGTTAGCGAGAGTGCGCACAAGTAGTGGGAAGAGAATAGAGAGAATAGTGAGACAAAATGATATGTCGTTTTGATCTACCCCAGTAGAACAATTACTTACCTGCTTCATAGATTCAGTGTGGACACCCTAATCATACAAGTATAGCGAGATGACCAGTGGAAATTTCATCATTAGCGAGAATTGAAATACTGAAAAAACTGCGAAATATGGGGATTACTGAGAAATAGCGAGAACCGACTATTTTTCACCCAGACCTTTTCGCATCCTAATCCAATGCCAGTGCAGGATTTCCATACAAATATTCACTTCCACTTTTCATTCAGAACGTTAGCCAGTTGCCGAAAGATCAAACATTTTCCTCCAAGCTCTAGCTCCATTACTATCACAATGTTGTCTACAGTCGGACTTGTTCACAGAGGCTTCGTGCCCTTGTTCAGGACAAATGTCTTGAGAAGTGGTGTGAGATGTCTTCAAACATCTAGAATCGTACAATCGGCTGCTACTTCTACGTCTACTTCTACTGGCTTCAATGATCCCACGAAAAAGCACACTGTACCAGTGACTGTCGACCGAGAATTGCCAGACCCCTTTGCCAACCAGAAGAAGAACAGAAAGTACTTTGTCTCATATGCTATTGGAATCACACTCGCCTGTGCCATCATCTTCAACTACGAAAAGACCAGATCGCCCATCACCAACTCTACCTTGTACTTTTTGCGTAGATCGGCTCTTGCCAAGGAGCATTTGGGAGAGGGGATCGACTTCAGAAGCTCGTGGCCGTGGATTTCTGGGCCGTTGAACACCGTTAAAGGTGATATCGATATCAGTTTCGTCGTCCAGGGTTCCAAGAGCAAGGGTGTCTTGAAGTTGAAGGCTAGCAGAGACACGAAGTTGCACCCTTTTGAAGTTCACCATTTCATTTTGGAAGTGACTGACAGCAATGGCCAGGCTGTGGAGTACGACTTGACGAAGGACCCTGCAGTTGAGTTTGACATTTAGTAGATAGTGTGGTTAACTTGTACATAGAAGCATCGATATGGATATATGAAAACGAAGAGTAGAAGAGAAGGAGTGTAGAGTCATAATGATAAAATGAATAAAGAATAGAGTAGTAAAACATTTGCAGGTGAAGTGAGGACAGTGAAGAAGCGCAAATGAAGAAACGAGTATAGCGAAGATTTATATAAGAGACGAGGAGCAGAGGGAGAATACGACTAAAGAGAGCCATTACAGCAGAGAGAGAGTGTGTGTGAATTGTAGAGACTTTAGAATAGTGAAGAAAAAGGTGAAGAGACCGTAACAGCAAGACAAGGTACAATACAAGCGTGCTAGGAAGTCAAGTATAGCAGATATAGTAAAATAGTACTTGCTCAGAACAAGAATATGCATATCCTAATTCGGATGGATTTATGAAAATCAAAGAAGGCTTCCAAAAGCATCAAGGGCACGATAAGTTGGAACTAATTCCTATAGAGTGGAATAGCCGGAACTGTGCGGAGGCAGGGCTAATTTCAAGTACTAAAGTGAGATTTAAATTGCTGAATTGATTTAACGAATTTGCCAGGCGATCCAGAAAATATCTTGATACCACATGGCTGGACGGTTTGTGATTTTATTTGGTACAGAAGCTATAGAAGTATACGAGAGGGAACGAGCTGAGCTGAGATGAGATGAGATGAGATGAGACGAGACAAGAAGACGATATGAGACGATATCAGACGATATCAGACAATCTGAAGAGAGGTAGAGAGTGAAGCGATTCATGAGATTGTTACCGAGATCAGTTGGAAGTGAAATAGAGACTTTCAGCTTCCAAGTCCTGCTTTTTGTTACTCTGCTTCTGTGTCGATTCTGTTCACGTTTGTTTCTCCCTGTGCATTTGATAAAGGAGCACTATTGTCTCGTTGTGAGCACAGACCAGGCTTGCCGTTGTACATAGCCTGGTAAAACGAGCTGCGAATTTCACACCGAGCTGTATCGTGAAACTTGCCAGATCGGCCGAGGTGTCGGTTAGCTTTGGCATCTGTCACAGCTCCAGATAAGCCCATGCTCCTACGAGATAAGGATACTGGAAATACGCCCTTAACTTCTAGTTCCTCTTACACTTCCTCAGTGTACGCAATATTGAATGTGGGAGGCATTTTATGACAGATCGAAGTATTGCTTATTCGCCAGACAGGGGTGGCTTTGCTATCGAGACTTTTCCACATTCTTCGTCCACATTTCGTCTTAGTCTACCTGCTGTAGCGAGGCACTGAAGTGAACATTTTATCAAGGGGTAGGGTTGCCCGCCTTTCCTTGATTAAGTCCTTAATTCTGCGGGCAGGTAGCGTCTATTCACACTGCCGTACTATAAATATTTCTTTCTCTATTTTATGGCTCTATATACTTGGAGACTTTGTAAACGTCAATGAATATGACATTGAAAAGGACAATAGCACCATCAGATTTGGTGCGGTGATCACCTCTCCGAATCTCGCGATAATCGGCCGTCTACTTCTCTTTTGTACTTAGCAAATTTGTCGTACGAATCCTCTGCCGCTACTGGCCTGCCAAATTTCACCTTGGATCACATTCCTATTTAACCCTCCACCATTGTCCCGGTTAACTTCGCTATTCTCTTCTATAATTAGGCCAGAAAATATTGGCTACCGTACAGGCTTGCGCTCGCAACCACACGGATATTCCCCATTAGTTTCTTTTTCGCCAGAAGAGGTCGTGTGGCCAGCACAAACCTTCCACAGGCATCTACATCGTGGAAGAAGGTGATATTCAGAAAGAGTGCAAGAGCCTTACAGCCTACACCAGCATTATACCCTCTGATTCGACACTTCCAGCGCCTTCTTAGCTACGCCTTTGTCTTCCTCGAGTTTGCCTTTTTTTTCCACTCTCGCTACTGTTCATATCTGCTATCTCTCGCTCAGCACGATATTGAATCCAGAAGAATATCGAAATATCAAAAATCAAGAATAGAAGAGTATTGAAAGAGTAGAATAGACGTCACAAGTACATAGTCGACACCGTCATAGTCTCTGTCGACATCACCATCGTTATCTTGATCATATAAGCAATATCTAACGCTACGACTGCGAGCTTGCTATATACTCCTATTGTCATCACTCCTATTCTCAATCCACAGTTCTCTTATCACTCGACCATTCTTCACCGTACTCGTTAACTATTCGACCACGGTCTCCAAATCCAACATAGTCATATCTGAACCTCCAGAAACCCCCCAAAACCTCGAATCTCACATCTGAGATTATCACACACACATTTTCCACAGTCACTCACTATTAACTCATAATTGACATTATACAATGGTAGACAGCCAAAGTTTAACCGTCGGACTAGCAGTGGGCATCCCCTCGTTCGTTATCATCTCCGTGGTGCTCCTCTTGTGGTTACGTAATCAGCGCAAACAAAAGAAGGAAGACTCTGTCAACGACGACATCGACATGGACCTCAGAGACGACCAGTCCTTCAACCAGTTCCAAGAAGAACTACATCGGCCTTACGCAAAAGGGAAAGCCGAACTAAACATAAACACATACAGCGACCCCAATAAGTCGTCATCAACAACGCAGGGTGAATCCTCTACAGAAAAACCCTACATCTCCTCGCATGGATCTACATCATCCAGCAACATAATTGACCAGCCCCACGTCTATGCGACTCCACCACGTCCTAAATACAGTAATGCTAACAACGGCACTAATAACGTAAACAATAACAACATCAACAACTTAAACAACAACTTAAACAACAACATCAATAATACTAATAATATTCATCTGAAATCTCCTTCGGCGTACGATTTCTACGAGACCTTTATTCCTATATTACCAGGAGGAGGTAGTCCCTCCACTAACAACGGCAACACAGCGCACCATTCCAATGCGAACAGCGTCCACGAGGCTCACAGTAACGGTAATTTGCAAAGCCAACTCCAGCAGCCTCCTCATATTCACGATGTTGCGTCTACAAACAACAGCTCTAACGATAGTTTGAACGGCAACGATAGATCGTCTCTAGATAATTTGGCTAAACAGTTAACAAGCCCCGTCTTCTTTGAAAAGTTGCCCTCGCGTGCCACCACGGTAGCGTTGAAACCTCGTTTCCCCAACATGCAATCGAACAACTCTTCTAGTGAAGGCTTGAACAATAGATTGATCGGCGACACTACTGCTCTCAATGACAACTTCATCTACGAAGCACCTACAGTGGATGTGAAAAAGACAGAGTTGCAGGCCAAAGATTTCCAGCGCAGTCATCTTTCACGTGAACAAACAGTGAAGTCTCATGAAGACGATGTTTCGTCTATACTGGCCAGTCACGCTGAAGACGTCGATTCTTTGGTGGAGCCTGATGTGTCGAGGTCTTCGAATGACGACGAATTCGTTTCGGATATCGACACTACCGCCAGTTGATAAAGGATTCATAGAGTTGTGAAAATGAGTTCGTCCCTGTGTATCTGAAAGTATTCTCAGATAGTTGTCTTAAACGAAGTAGTTTCAGTATTCGCTTTACTCTAGGCCCTGCCGTATTTTCTGGCTTTTACTGAGAATCTATTCTTGATATTTAGACGAATGTACAATATTACACCTTTAGAATAAGATGCAAACTTGTAGTATAGTGAATAATCATTCATATGTAATGTCATTGTACTCTATATAAAGACAGCTCTAAAGAGTATTGAATTGATGGAATCATGAATGAAGTAGCTTGCAAGTGAACTTGAAAGTGGGTGCAAATTCGGTCCTCTTAGTCCCACTATAGCACAACCAAAGGTCAATTTGAAAGGCTTCTTAATGTATAAACAGATAAAAATGCACCTTGATAAGTATTTATATATAATTTCATGATAATATAGTCAACCTGCTTAATCATCGTTCCGGAAGAATTCTTAATTTCTTGTTTAAATTCGTATCTTAAATTCGTATCTTAATTTTGTATACTAAATTCTTTTAATTCTTTACTATTCTGAAATAATGCAAATAAGTAAGCAACCAATTCAGCTTCAACGAACTTTATTCTTATTAATCGCTTTCCCTCGCTCACTCTATTTATCAGTGCAGCAGAGATGCACTGATTAAAGCTTCGATCTGCATGAAATTTCTCCAACTTTCAAATCTTTTTATCCGTACGCCGCTGTACCGAAAACCCTACATTTTCTTCCAAAAGCAGCAAAATCATGTTTCCAATATCGAGAGCCTTTGGACGGCAATTGGGTCGACCATCAACGTTTTCTTCCCGTTTTCAAAGTGTTTCTCCAGCTTCTTTTGCTCTTCGTAGTAGAGTTTTTCAGTCGGCCCCAGCTAGACAATATGCGACCTACAACCGTTTCAATGGTTCTTCGTCGTCTTCTTCATGGAATACGACTACTTTCATAAATCTATTAACCAGCAGAAGAACCATCTACTTTGGTGTAGGTTTCTTGGGCTTTTATGTCTACAATCTCAATGAAGCACCTTTTACTCACAGGCGTAGACTCATCTGGATTCCCTACTGGCTCGAAACTAAAATCGGAGATTTTTCCTATAGACAAATAATGTACCAATACGGTGATAAGTTGGTCTCCAGCCAAGATCCCTTGTATGGGCGAATCTCCAAGATCATGAATAGATTGCTCTCAGTAGCCCTTGAGAATAACGAGAATCAGGCACAAAGACACCATCTCGAAAGCTTGAAATGGACCATCCATATCATCAAAGTAGATCCCAGAGAGTATCCGCCTAATGCTTTCATTTTGCCCAACGGTAAGATCTTCATTTTCAGCTCGATTTTGCCCATCTGCAAAAACGACGATGGCTTGGCAACCGTGTTATCACATGAGTTATCGCATCAGTTAGCTCATCATTCGTCAGAGCAGTTGTCCAAACAGCCCTTCTACATCATGTTGTCAACGCTTTTGTATACAGTAACAGGAATCAGCTGGTTCAACGACTTGATGATTAAGGGTTTACTTGAAATGCCTGCTTCACGTGAAATGGAATCGGAAGCAGATCACATAGGCTGTGAACTTCTAGCCAGATCTTGTTTCAACATCGGTGAAGCAGTCCAATTCTGGAAAAGAATGGCTCAAGCAGAAGAAGGCTTTCAAGCTAGAACTGGATCTCTGAGACTACAAGAATTCTTCTCGACCCATCCAGCCACAGACAGAAGAATAAATGATATACAACATTGGACTCCAGGTTTGGAAATTATAAAGGAATCGTCCGGATGCTACGAACACCAATTCGGTCTCTTTCAAGAAGTTTCCCGCAACTTCTTTAGATAATTTAAGCATAGCTATACTATGACGTTAGATCATTACATTTCCCACAATTCTTATATATATATATCAATAGATAGATCAAATATTTACAGTAATTTCCTCTTCCTCTTCCTTTTTTGTGTCATCTTCCTTATCCTCTAGCATCAACTTGCTCTTCAAAATACCTTCACCTTCGACGTACCTTATCACAAGGCTGTCTGGCTTGAGCAAGTTGAACTGGCTGACAGAGATTGAGATGTTATAATCTATATACTTGGGTTTAATGAGATTTCCGTTCTCATCATATATGTCCTCTTGAAATATCTGCAATAAACTCACTTCTATTGTTCCAGTTCTGTTTCTGGATGTGATGTCTTTGCTGGAATACAAGGGCAATGATAACTTAACGAAGTTGAGATCTTCATTGAATTGTGTTTGGTCTTCAGCATTGGGAATTTTTACCTTGGCCGTGATCCAGCTTTCTACTTCATTTTCATTGGTATTCACAGAGAACTGGTCATTTTCATCCATGAATAAAGCAGAGAATTTCTTGACTTTAGGTTCGCCTCTTTGGTTTATGATGTAGTCTATGATTCTACGTTCAGTCACATCCACTACTTGTCTCTTGAAATGGTCCGCCTCATTTTCTATGCCTTTGAGAACATTTCCAAGTTCCGATTCATCGTATGTCTTGAAACGAACAATGCCATTCTCATTTTCTGTCGATGTACCAAGTATCTTGTTAACTTCTCGATTGTACTGCTTCTTTCTAAAGAACTTATACAAATAGTACCCACCTATAGCTAGAGGAGGGCAAACTGTAATTAGCACGTCGTGATGAACATGTACTAAAGTATAGGCACAACTACCAATTGCCCCGAAATATTTGGTTGTTAGCGATATCTTCTGGTTCCAGATATACTGAAGAGCATTCGTATTGGCGATGTAGGATTTCCTAGGAGGGCCAATTATGGGACCAGAAATTTTGACGAATTTTCTCGTATGGCGTAATTTTGGGAAATTCCTCAAAGTAACCTCTCCGAACAGACTTCGTATTATAATCATGGGCAGTGGTATTGATATTTCTCTAATAGTGAGACCAGGTTTCTGGTAGGAGTTCTAGAGTAGGCAACTTTTCAAAGTGCGACATTAAGCATCACAAAATGTCGCGCATCAATAAAGTGATATCAATTGCTCCAAAATTATAAATAATTTCATACTTGAATGGTAACATTATTCAAACTAACACATTAAAACCTCATTTAATATAATCGGAATGGCTCGAGCGGAAATAGGTACAGCGAAGTACCAATCCAAGAAGCTCAAGATGGCGGGACTCCAGAAACTTAAATTTTATTGCCAGCTTTGTGAAAAACAGTGTAGAGATGCTAATGGATTCAAGAATCATATTGCCTCTCCAAGTCATCAGAGGAAAATTCAATCTCTCAATGATGAAGGACAAGGTAAAACAGTTGTAGAAAACTACTCAGAGCAGTTTGAGAAAGACTTCATGAGGTTGTTGAGGATAAATCATGGTACAAAGAAGATCAATGCTAACAAATTCTACCAAGAATACATATTGAATGATAGAGATCACGTCCATATGAACTCTACGAAGTGGTCCAGCCTCACCTCTTTCATCAAATATTTGGGACAAAGAGGTTTGGTACGTGTGGAACAGGGAGGTTCCGGAAACGAAGACGAGTTTAACCTTGAAATACGTTTGGTAGACCAATCTATCGAGATTCAACAGAACCAAAAGGAGAAGCTTAAGGCTGAAAACAAACGTTCAGATGAACAGTTAACCAATAAGTTCCTCGAAGAACAAATAAGAAGAGGGAAAGAGTCTGCCAAATTAAACGAAGAGAGCCAACCTGAAGATGTGCAAGTACCGGTTACAGTTCAATCGGGTCCTATTAAGGTATCTTTAAAATCAACAGGCATAACAAAGAAATTACAAAGACCTTCTAAATCAATTTTTGGTGACGCTGCATCAGATGACGAAGTTGAAGCTGACAAGAAGCCAGAGCCGAAAGAAACTAAAGGTAAGATAAAATTCGGTTCTATTAAGAAACACTAAAATGCTGTAGCCTCATTGGAGAGTCTACATCTTGAATGTTACTACAGCTCCAAAAACTTAATTTTAACGATTTACGGTAGTACTAGCAGGATAATAGTATAATAGATACTTTAATAGATATTTTTATTCCTATAGTATAAATATGCAATTTTGTAGTTCTTAATCGTTAGACTCGTTCGTAGCACAACACATAGACATCCTTGGAGTTGATAGCACCCATACCAGGCTGCGTAATACTTCCGTGAGGCAAGTTCACCTTCACATTCTCATCATCAAACAAACACCAATAAGGAACTTTGAGATTGTCCAAATTACTTCCTAGATTTTGATTGACCGTAGATTTGTTGACAATGGATGTGTAGTGCCCGCTTTTAAGATTACCAAAGTGATTTATCAAACCGGATAATTTGTACACAATTTCATGACCGTCATTATTGAACTTCAATTTCAACGGATATTGAATGTATGTGTCTAACTTATCAGTCAAGTTGAAGACTGAAAACCGGGAGAGTTGAATAATCAAAATCTGTGGCAATTTGATGAAGTTCAAACTCTTCGTTGAAATGTTGGAGTGAATGGAACTTGTCGTTGTTTTCGTGCTCGTCTGAGAAGAAGGCGATTTGCTTCTTCTGCCTAGTTTGAAGATTCCTGACTTCTTGTTGACGAAAACAGGATGATTATCAAGAACACTGCTAGCAGAAACTTGGTCTCCGTTCTTGCTACACTTGGGACAGTTCCAGGCATTTTCTCCACTGAGAACTTCATCCTGGGAGTAGTAGCGTAAACAATCGGCTAAGTTGACCACATTCTTACTGCTATGGCTGCTTGGAATCGGTAGTGACAAAATGGTAAATGGAGAATAACTAATAGACTCATATCCACAAGAATTACATGTCAATTTGTTTTGCAAGTGGCCCTGGAAAAGATCATGGACTGGAGACGTTCCTTCCAGTTTCACAAGGGACAAGTACCACTTCAAGTATTCGTTTCTATCCTTCATATTGACATTAATATCCCACTTACGAATATAGTCCTCTAGCTCGTAGTTGGTTTCAATGCTCTTATTGGACAACTCCAGATGAAGTCTCTCCAAAACAAAGAGTAGAAACTCCTGTGCATCCTGCTGTTCGTATGGAATATTGAAGTCTGGCTTCAACAAGGACGTCACTCTGATGAACTTTGTAGGAGCTATAGAAACACTTCCATGCTGTGAGAAAGTTCGTAACAATGCTGAAATTGCTTCAGAGAGAAGAATAGAATCTTTGTGGTGACTGTTCAACTTCAGCGACAGGATAAGTCTCAAGTACTTGGGATCCTTGACATATCTCTGGTACGCCAGGTTGATGAACAACGACTTGAACAACAGAACACCGAATATCAACTGTATTGTCAGGTTGATATAACAGGAAGAACCAAAGTTTCTCAATCCACAAACAGAATACTCTTGCATGTATTGCTGCTTCTGAGTTTTGATCTGATACTGTTGCATCTGCACATGTTGAGGAACAGAAGAGCGAGGTGCTCCGAAATGTTGCACACTGCTAGGACCATTATTGTCATAATAACCATTCGCTCCTTGTTGATTTACTTGCTGGCCTACCTCTTGCTGTTGAGGATAGTTAGGAAATGGGTTGTTGGATTGTTGGCCATTGTGAAAGACATTATTGTTATTCATGTAGTGGTTATTGTTACCATTCTGTTGGTGGATTTCGTGACTATTGTAATGGACATTGACGTTTGTAGGCAGCGTCACCGGCCTAGCTATGGGAATCGTTTGTGGAGGACGGTGGGAAATATTGCCGCTATTGTTCTGTAGATTGCTATATGAATTTGTATTTGGGTTTGCATCAGTAGGTGATTTTTGTGGATTCAGGAAATACCACTCGTCTGTATCGTTGGCCAATTCTGGAGCAACCGGAGATCTCAAACCCGGAGATATTGGCGACGGAATTGGTGATCTGCTTGTAATTTCGTCAGGAGGATACGGAGCCGAAGCTGTAGGTGATCCTGGAAACGTACTAGCTCTATTTGGTTGTAATGTATTTGCAGCAGAATGAGGCGGAGGAGGTGGCGGAGAATGTGGAGGAAGCAAAGATGGAGAAAAGTGCTTTGGAATTGGATGTGGAATATTTGGAGGCGAAGGTGGAGGAAGCTTCTTAGAACCAAAGAGCGATGTATCATTTTTCCCATTTAAGGACGGAAATCTGTGCTTGAATTCTGAGACAGAATCGCTTGGCAGAAGGGCCTCTTTTTCTTGAATGTATTGGTCATAGTTATCGTTATAGTCTTGTCTAGTGTCGCTACCATAGGTATTTTGACTTTTATCGGCCACTGTTAGGAACTCTTCACTAGAGTTCAATTCCGGGTTCAAAAGCGGGTTCAAACTGTAAGTTTTCTTTGACTTTGTGATCAGAGAATTTCCATTAGACGTCTGTCTTGTTGAAGACGACGTTGCAGTTTCGACAAAAAGATCACCATCTGAGCGCATTTCGTCACCACTGGAGATATTGATTTCCACCATGGATCGGTCTTTTTCCTTGAGGTATTTTATATACTCATGGAGCCAGGCATAAAGCTCCTCCACGTTAAAACTAAGCAAGTTTGAGTCGACAAGGTACTTTTTGATGTAGCCGCGAAGCGTCGCCAGCGAAACTGTGTGTGAGCTGTTTCGTATAATGTCGTCAGCGTTATAAAAGGCAAATACATTGAGATAGATGATGAAGTCCTGCTCGTTGGACTCGACAAAGGCGTCAAAGCCCTTAAAGTGGAGCATAATGAAGCTGTTAATGAAATAGTTGAAGATCAAGTATCCCTTGATGTAATTCTTCAATCCGTTGTGGTGATCACCGGAAGAGAACGCCGTGGCAGACTTCTCGTATAAAAGTTCACAGTAGTCAATGAGATCAAATAGCGATTTTGACGCTAATTCAGGATCGAGCTGGAGGTTCCGGAATTCGTGGTTGATCACTTTGGTGTAATACTGTTGGTTGGACTTGTCATTGACTTCACTATTCATATTCATGCCGTTACCAATATGGCTGACGTTGTTGTTGATGTTCATGTTCACATTGCTATTCATGTTGACATTACTATGCGTATGATTTGTATTTGCGTTGTAGTTGTTCATATTCACATTCATATTTGTATTCAAATTTCCATAGTTAGTGCCCACCGAATTCACATTCACGTATTTAGATCCGCTGCCCACATTTGGGGGGGAATTCGGATACGACAACGTGTTGTTATACATCAGTGTAGGTGTCCATGGAAGAAGATTCAGAGAGAAAGAAGAGCTGGGGAGCCGTAGATGAGAGTATATATATTTTCAGTGACGTAAGGAGTCTGGATTTGATTTGAATTTGATGGCAGTGTGCCGGGGCCAGATGAAGGAAGCCGAGCGAGAAAAGCAGACGTACAAACAATGCCAACAAGTTACAAATAGCACCAACAGTATCAAGTAGTATCTTTATAGTAACAAATTACACTCTTACCGCGAGATGAGTACAGTACCAAAGTAGCAGTATACCACTACAATATTGCTACGAAATTCAGATCTAGTAAATCATCCAGATCATCAGAGAAATGATGGCTGCGCATTTTCTATGCTGAGAAATTTCACTGAGCCATCATTCTACCGTATGAAGTCTACGGACTCAGCATTTGTGTAAGGAAAGAAACAGCTTTGCTTTACTACCAGAAAGTCGTTCGCTGCCGGTGACTCAAGGCTATTTTGTATTTATATGACGCTTTTCTTGCTGAAAGGTGCTAATGATGCTTAGTTATCTGATCACGTTCGCTACTGTCACAACATCTGATGATTTGTAGTTCTGATTTATGGTGCTACAATTGACCGATCGCTATTGAAATCCTGGTTCTAATACTCTACAGCCAGATACTGGTACTTCTACTCTGCCGGTCTCTATATTTTATCTATTTTTATCTATTTCTGACACTGTCTTCTCTTCTTCCATTCTCATAGTTCATATAAATTTTTCACTTTGTATGGCTGCGAATCGCGGGGTTTCACGAATAGCCTCTTACGACAGATAGATACAGCAAAGTTAAACGATCTCTCAGTATCTGCATTTGTGACCATTTCAGACAGATTCTACTTCTCCTCTTTAATCTTATTTAGCCATCAGATCGTATCGTGCTTCTTTTTATTTTGTGGCACACTTCCGTATCGTGCTTCCGTCCCGAGTCCACTGAGCCTCTTTCCATCACTATTTCAGTCATGTTCTGTCATTCCACCAAAGAACAAAATCCTACACGAACAAAGAGCTCATACCAAGAAAAATACAAGAATACTAATATTGAAGTGATAAATATTGTATAGACAAATACTGACTAATATGACAAATTGAAATGCATGTTGACTTTGTACAATCAACATGATTTCTCTATTCTTTACCTTTTTGAGCTCTTCAGCACTTTCCAGACAACGAAAAGTCGGCTACGATCGGACGGTGGTCGCTCATGTACGACCCTCCGAACTTGGAATGCAACATGCCGAATCCTTGCAACCGCAAGAAGAGCTTGTTGGCTGCTGAGTTGACGTCTATAGAATCACACTGGGGCTTGTCGCTCATTTTGGCCGTGTACTTGGGAGCAAAAATGTAGTCAATACTCTGACCTCCTTGAAGCAATACTTCACCTTCAAAGCCCGTCACTGACGATTTCTCATGACCATACCTGTTGAATGGTGTAGACAATGTTGAAACATCACTGAAAGATTCCTCCAATTGCTTGAAGGCAGCATCATCGGGCTCGGTGTTGAAATCTCCACAAAGGAACGAGGGCCAGCTGTTGATGCTTTTCATGGTTTGTCCAATCAACTTGACCGAACCAATTTTTGACTTCTCACCAACGTGATCCAAATGGGTATTGAATACATTTATATAGTTTTCTGAACCTTTGTGTTTCATTGTGACATATGAAACTATCCGTGGATATTGAGCATCCCAGCCAGTCAATGACAGCCTCGTATTCTTCTCGTTCAACCAGAGAGAATCAGAAAAAACTAGTTCCCATTCTGACTCCTTATATATAATTGGAACAAACTCTCCAAGCTCCATCCCATCAATTCTCCCTACTCCGTAGTACTTCCAGTCCTCATTTGGTGAATAACGGTTTAACTCTTTCATGATATCGTTCAACTGAAATTTGTATACTTCTTGTAAACACACAATAGAGTCTCTTTGAGCGTTGAAATGAATGGAAGCCGTGATCTTTCTGAACCTTTTTGTCCAGGGCTCTTCACCTGGAACTAGAGCCTTATGGCCCCCGTTCTTGACGTTATGAGAATATATCCGGAAGGTGGCGTCTCTTATTGAGATACGACCGAAGTTCTGAGGCAACTCTGGAGGTGTTTTATCTTCCATATCAAAAATCTCGTCACCTATAAAGTCGTGAGGAGGTACACCGATTAGCTCTGGCTGTTTGTGAATGTCATCGTCATAAATATCACCAATGGCGTCCAACTCGTCCTCTTTCAACTCGTGTAGATCACCTAAGAAATTCTTGGGATTCTTTTTGTACATGCCCATCTTTCTCGTATTCTCTTCTAATTCTTGGAAATGATCCAAGTCACCAATATCTGGAGGAGGATGGACTCGTTCGGGTAAAACACCATCAGCAACTTGAGCTACTGGTGGAGGTCCATCGTCTATGGGATTCTCTTTTGTCGCTTTCACAGGCTTACTTTTACTACCTTTCTTGGGTACTTTATCGTCAGTCGACGGACGCTTTGGTGCCTTCCTATTAGCCAGAGGATATCTTTCCGTTTCTTCATCTTCTTCTACTTCTTCGTCGGCATTTTCTTTGCTTGGGGCCTTACGAGAACCGTATGATTTCTGACCTAGAACCAGCTTCGGCGAAGTCGATTGCTTGTTGCTTTTCGGTGAAATCAGCACCTCGTAAGTCTGAGAACTTTTCCATGTGAGAAAAGTCAACAGAAGCAATATAAATACGACAAGTGCCAAGAGACGATTCCTCTTGGTGCTTTGAAGTCTTGTCATGTTTGAATGCGTGTCAAGTATGTCACTCTATGATTTATAGTGTTTCTCGATTTCGAAACAACTTCGATGGTCTTTCCTTATGCACACAAATGACAGTGATACTATTGGGATGTAATTGTTAATATTGAGGAAGTATTTTCTAGAGATTCAGCGGAATAGTTCATAAAATTAAGAATTTGAATCGGTTCCTGAATTATTCGCATTAAGTCACATACACACAAAATCGTACTTTCATTTTATCATTTACTTAGAGACAAGACTTTTTTTTCATAGTCTATAAGTCACCATGAAGAGCATTTCGGATTCGAACAGCAATCTAGAAGAATAAGAATTTACATACTAGCCTACTTCTATTTTCCATTTTTTTGTATTTTCTATTAACTAATCTGTCTTCCAAGGATTATAACCAAATTGTGCCTTCACTGACACTTCACAGAGTTGACAGCAGCTTCCTCGCGAACTGATGTCGATAAAAAATATAAAAACAACTCCGTGACAATATAAATACGTCTCAAGAGATCTCCGATATTTCTCCTAGACAACAACCTAATGGTGTCTGAGAATGAAATCATAAATATATCTCTGAGTTTTCTATTTTTCTTTCTTGTGAACTCTTATTTTCTGATCTTGTTTTTCTTCTTTCAACATATTCCATAAGCCTAACTCTTTGGAATGTTTTCCATCTTGACCCTGCCGGTCTCGATCCAATAAGGATCAATGAGCTTTTCCTTTTCTTCATACATCACCTTGTAAGAAGTCTTGATTGTACCGTCACTGACACCGGTCTTGTCAGAGATCTTGGATGGGGGTAAGTCGATGCCAAATACCAATGCTGCCATATAAATAACAGTAGCAGCAATAGTTGTAGGCGATCTACCAGCCAAAACACCTACTTCCTTACATCTTCTAGCTATGTACTCAGCACCGTTCGTGACTTGAGCATTCAAACCCAAATGAGAACAGTTTCTTCTGATTAAGTCCTCAGCTGTGGTCTGCGTGGTTTGCATGTTGTCCTGGTTGAACATCAATGCATTTGGATTAGCTGCGTTCTTTTCTTGGATCACTTTGTCAATAATCTTGAATACTTTTCCTATTTCCTTGCGGGGGACATTGGTTAAGGCCCAGATCTCCTTGAATGAACGAGCCACTTTAGCCTTACGGCAGCCAATAAAGATAGCAGCAGCCATGATGGACTCTTGAGATTTGCCTCTCAATGGTCTTTCATCATACACCAACTTATACACTTCTTTGGCACCATCCTGGACAATCTTAGGCAACTGGTAACCATCACACATCTGTGAGATTTTTGCATATGCTGCCGCCAATGCATTGTCCTTCTTGTCTACAAGCGATTTGGACTGAGCCCTATTCAATTCTCGTCCAACTCTGGTGTTTTCTGGCACGTATGAAATCATAGTCGACAAATCCTCTGTGTCCAACAACGGATTCCCAGCATCTCCTACACGACTGGGGTCGTCTCCGTTCTGGTCGTCGTTGCTGAACGTTCTCCATTCGGATCTAGTATCCACTACACGATCACTGAGGACCAACCCACAACTGCCACAAACGATATCTCCTTCACTAAACCTCTCTATCAAATCAGGGGGGAAGATCTTACATTCGGGACATGTCAACGTGACGTTGAGATTAGGACCGAGAAACGGCTCGGGGCCATTTGACAGCACGGCAGTAGCAGCACTACCTGGAGCCATGTTTTTTAGCGTTCTTTTAGGGTGAAGAAACTGCTGGTTGAGTCGAACTGAAGCCGTTTCGAATCTGCTTATTAATCTGATGGTTGTGAACTTCGGAAAATCTGAAAAAAAAACTTGCAGCTTTGATTTCAGTGATAGATCCAGTAGCGTCACAATAATCAACTCTAAGGAGATAATAGATTAAGCAAGAAAGAGACGGATTAGTAGGCTGAAGAAAAGAAGATGGTAACCCTCTGTTCCATTTCAAACTGATGATAAAGGTAGAATTTATCATGATTCTCGCGGTCGTGCGCAGGTCACGTTTTTGCACGTGACACCTGTGGTACAAAATAGCAGATGTCAAGAATGGTAGGAAAAAGATACAGAAATATGTAATATTCCCATAGAAGTAAACACATAAGAAGGGACAGCCAAATGACAATTCAATTAAAAAACCACTTAAAATTAGAAGCTCTAACGATACTTTCTCTTTTTTACTAAATGGCCTGTAGCATGTAT
Source organism: Scheffersomyces stipitis CBS 6054 (assembly GCF_000209165.1). Taxonomy (NCBI): domain Eukaryota; kingdom Fungi; phylum Ascomycota; class Pichiomycetes; order Serinales; family Debaryomycetaceae; genus Scheffersomyces; species Scheffersomyces stipitis. Next base: position 118,580 of record NC_009047.1, read on the forward strand.
TACGAAAAGCCCTCCAAATTTCGCCGTACGTTAATTGGTAGCGCCGATTTACATCGCTCCACAAAGCAAGCAATATTTTTGAGCAACTATTGGTTGTATAGTGTAGTGGTTATCACTTTCGGTTTTGATCCGGACAACCCCGGTTCGAATCCGGGTACGACCTATTTTTTGCCTTTTACTCTTTTGAACTTTATTGAGACGTTCTGTTACATTAAGACACCAAGATATATGTTCAAATCTGAAGACATTTCACCTCTGTGGATTGCGAAAAAGTGAAAAATTTTGTGAGTGAACTTTTGAGATTTTGCTACAGAATGCTCGAGTTTTCAATCCTTAGAGAAGCCTCACAAAGCTAAGTATATACGATAATATAGTAGCTACAATGCTATAGCTACAGTGTTGGGCGGTAGTAGCCTATCAATGTAACCATATTGTCTTCTCTCCTTTATCTTACTTCTTGTTCTTTTTAAAGTTCTTTTTTGTCGCATTCTTACGTCAGCATCAGACACTCGGTTCCTCATCAAATTTTTCAGTTGATTTTTTTTAATAGTGAATAACTTGCTTTCACCTCTTCTCCAGTTATTACCCCAAATAAACCATGTCTGCTGTAATTGGTATCACTTTCGGTAACACGTCGTCGTCCATTGCTGTCGCCACTCAAGATGGTAAGGTAGACGTCATCGCAAACCCAGACGGTGACAGAGCCATTCCTTCAGCCTTATCGTATGTTGGCTCCGATGAATACCACGGAGTCCAGGCTGAGCACCAGTTGGTGAGAAATGCCAAGAACACCATTATCAACTTCAGAGACTTTATTGGTAAGAGTTTTGACGAAGCTGAAACCGCTGCTCCATATCATGTAGGTGCTCCAGCCGTCAAGACAGCCGATGGAAAGATTGCCTACGACATTGTCAGAGATGGCAATAACGAGCTCATCACTGTAGACGAGATTTCCAAGAGACACTTCAAGCAACTTAAAGATGCTGCTGAAGACTACATAGGTAAGGAAATCGAAGGTGTAGTTTTGACTGTTCCTACTGACTTCAATGAGCATCAGAGACAACAGTTAACTTCCATTGCTACTGACGCTGGCTTAAAGGTATTGCAATTGATCAATGAGCCTTCTGCCGCTTTGTTGGCCCATTTGTCCGCCGATGAGGACCGTTTGTTACAGGACAAGATCTACGTTGTAGCTGATTTTGGTGGTGTCAGATCCGATGCAGCCGTCATTTCTGTGAGAGGAGGTGTCTTGACCATCTTGGCTACAGCCCACGAGTACGGCTTGGGAGGTGACAAGTTAGACGAGGCTTTGGCTGAATACTTCGCCAAGGAGTTCGAAAAGAAGACCAAGGTGAACCCTAGAACCAACGCCAGATCCATCGCCAAGTTGAAGGCCGAGTCTATTGTAGTGAAGAAGACCTTGTCCAATGTTCAGACTTCGACCTGTTCTATCGAGTCTTTGGCTGAGGGTTTGGACTTTCACACTTCTATCAACAGATTAAGATACGAGTTGGCTGCTAGACAACCGCTTTCTGAAATGACTAGCTTTGTAGAGAAGGCTGTCGCCAAGGCAGGCTTAGATAATTTGGATATCGACGAAGTGTTGTTAGTTGGAGGTGCTTCGCACACTCCCAAATTGGCCAGCAACATCCAGTTCATATTCCCAGAAACCACTACTGTAGTTGCTCCAGCCTTGGACCCAAAGGCTTTGAATCCTACGGAATTAGTAGCTCGTGGAGCTGCTTTGCAAGCTTCTTTGATTGAATCGTTCGACGAAGACGAAATCAAGGAGTCGTTACAGCCAATCGTCGTCAACACCCAGCACTTGACCAAGCCTATTGGTATCAAGGATGCTGAGGGTAACTTCCAGTCCATCTTGGTAGCCGAAACTGCCTACCCAATCAAGAGATCTATCCAAGTGACCAACGGTGAATCTGCTTCTGTAGTTGTAGAGTTGTATGAAGGTAAGAGAACAATCAAGGAAACCGTCGTTGAAGCTGAGCCTGTTTCTGACGAAGACTCGGAAGACGACTACTCCGACGACGAGCCAGAAGTCAAGAAGGAGCTTGTGTACGAAGCTGGTTCCAAGTTGGCTGAGTTAACCTTGAAGGACTTGAAGCCAAACTCCAAGTTGGAAGTAACTGTCAACATCACCCAAAACGGTACTTTGCACTTGTCTGGAAGAGAATTGAAGCAGGGTTCTGTTGCTGTCAAGGGTGAAATCACCTCTGCTTAATAGAGTCAATACATGAAAGTAAAAGAAATGAGTGTAGAGTAGAAGTGAGAACTATGGTATCATTTTGTCAAAACTACAATAAATGAACTTTAGTAGATCTACAAGTAGCATGGTAAAAGATTAATTGCAACATGAATAGAACCATAATATAAAAATTGTAAAAAATGTCAATTCTACTTCTTAAAATACCGAGACATATCATATATTGTATCCATATGATCTTCTAATATCTTAATATGCTCCGTAGTGTACGAGCATCTCCTTACATATCATGGTGGTTGCGAAATGCTTATTAGGGACAGAATCAATTAAGGAGCACCATACAGGAAAGTGTCAAGATATAAAAGCCAAAGTGTCGCATAGAGATAGACTTGAATTTTGTGAATCTGTTGGGCTTCTCTTTTACGCTAATTCCATTATTTTCACCATTTTCACCCTATTGGCACCGCCGTCTTGACAACATGGGCAAGAAAAAGCAGGAGATGTCGCAGGTGTATAACAATTCCAACAACGAGTTCATTTTCGGCGAAAATGGTGGAAAAGGCAAACATCTATCATCCTTCCTCAAGAACCTCTCCTTGACAGGCACATCCTCCACATCTTCTGTCCATAGTGCGAACACAGACAATATCCACGAGATCAACAGCAACATCTACGGAACGTTGGGCTACTCTAGCTCCAAAGTCAGCTCCAACCAGAGCAACAGTGGGTCTATAATCTCCAATGTCCAGAACCCTACTAGTTTCACTAGACCTCCTCCAAAGCGATCTGTTTCGGTAGGAGCTTCGTATTCACATCTCGCATCAACACCTCCACCAGATGCTGGAGGTTCTAGAACTTCACCGTACATGGCTGGAAATCCCTCTACGGCTTCGAATCCTCAGATCATGCCTTCACATCGTAGATCTCATTCTAACACCAAGTACAAAGACCTAGACGACGACTGGGACGCCGACATCGACGTTTCCACAGACAGTGTAGTTAGAAGGTCGCCCGACAACAGAAATCTCAGTCGAGTGACCAAAGTAGAGTCGAATACGTCGTCACGGTCTTCTTTCAATCTCCAGCCATCTCCCATGCTCGACTCATTGTATCCTGACTTGACCCTTCCAGCCACAAACTCTTCCGTAAACTTAAACTCTCAAAAGCCAACAAACGAAGAGTCGCTTGATGTGGAGGACTACCGCACCACCATGGAGATCAACCGGTTGAACCAGATCAGCTCGAGAAACAATAAGTTCCGTAACATCCTTATTTCCGACTCCATCGTCAACCTCCAGGATCTTCGTAAACTAGCCTGGAACGGCATACCCTCAGAATTGAGAGCCTTGACGTGGCAAATCCTCTTAGGATATTTGCCGACTAACAGAGCTCGTCAGGCCTCTACCTTGAAACGTAAAAGACAAGAATATCTCGAAGGGCTCAATGCATCTACCATAGATTTTGAAGATACAGCTCCATCTAACAGCTCTTCAGTATCGCTTTCCAACAGCAGCAGTAATTCCCGTGAAAAACAGTTGTATCATCAAATCAAAATTGATGTCCGTAGAACAAATCAGAGCATCAAGCTCTATGGCTATCCTGAGACCCAACAATCATTACGGAAATTATTGTATCTCTGGGCTGTAAGACACCCTGCCAGTGGATACGTCCAGGGAATCAACGACTTATGTACGCCGTTTTTTCAGATCTTCTTGTTGAACTACATCTGGCAACTTCAACGTAGAAGGGCTGGTGGAGCTGACGAACACAACGAAGATTCTAAGCTCTTCATACCAGGCTTGTTGGACGACAATGACGAAAAAGAACATAAACTTTTGAATGATCCAAAACTCATGTCATACACTTTGGACAACTTTGACCCGTCGCTATTGTCAGAAAGAGTACTCTCCATCCTAGAAGCGGACACATATTGGTGCCTCTCTCGTTTACTAGAAAACATTACAGATAATTACATTCACGAACAGCCAGGCATCATTAGACAAGTCGGTGACTTACGTAACTTGATTTCCAAGATTGATTTGGAATTGTTGAACCACTTGGATCATGAAGGAGTCGAATTCTTACAGTTCTCCTTTAGATGGATGAACTGTTTGTTGATGAGAGAATTATCTATCTCACTTATCGTAAGAATGTGGGATACCTACCTCAGTGAGACACCGTTGGGGTTCAACAACTTTCATGTCTACGTCTGTGCTGCATTTTTAATCAAGTTCAGCAACGATCTCAAAGAAAAGGATTTTCAGGAGATCTTGTTGTTCCTCCAGAATCCACCCACTGGACACTGGAAGGAAAAGGACATTGAGCTCATGTTGAGTGAAGCATTCATCTGGCAGAGCTTGTATAAGAATGCAAGTGCCCATCTTCGTTAGATCGGCGCTACCATTATTTTGCACCCAGCAAGTTGACGAGCAATAGAAACTAGAATCACAATTGCATGCGATTGAATGTTACTGGTAATGATAACGGGAATGTATCGATACATGTGTATCTATGTGGGTATATATGATCATTTAAGTATCTCTAATATATCTTCTCTTGTATCCATATATCCTGAATGCTTTATCCTTAGCTGTATCACGTGCCCTCATCTCGCTTTTTTTGACTCGGTTGCCTAATCGCGCGAAGCTTCTCCATACTTCACTTATCTAGTAGTAATTTATTAGTTAGACTCTGCGAACGTGAATTCATTTCCTGGCAATTTCTTATTATATATAAGGAACAAGAATTCAGGTTTTTCGTCCAGGGGATATTTTCGGCACAGCTCAACTCAACTTTTCAACCCTCTATATCAATTTTCAACAATATATAGAACACTCCTCACTAAAATGGCTTCGACTGAAACTGTTACTCCCAAGCCAGCTGGAAGAACCATTTTGGCTTCAACTATAGCCAAGCCGTTTGTGGAAGAGGTTACTGGAGGTTTAACCAAGCTCGATTTCAAGCCTAAGTTGGTGGGTTTCTTGGCCAACGATGATCCTGCGGCTAAAATGTATGCCAACTGGACTGGCAAGACTTGTGAGTCTTTGGGCTTCCACTACGAATTGATCGACGTCAACAAGAATGAATTAGAGAACGAGTTGATCAAGGCCAACAACGACGATGCAGTCAATGGCATTATGGTGTATTTCCCCGTTTTCGGTGATAGCCAGGACCAGTACTTACAGCAATTGATATCACCTGAAAAGGACGTCGAAGGCTTGAACTTCTTGTACTACCACAATTTGTACCACAATGTGAGATTCTTAGATGCTCCTACCAATGAGCAGAAGTCCATTTTGCCTTGCACACCTTTGGCAATGGTAAAAATCTTGGAGTATTTGGGGGTATACAACAAGATCTTGCACTATGGAAACAGACTCTATGGCAAAAAGATCTTGGTGGTGAACCGGTCAGAAATCGTTGGCCGTCCCTTAGCAGCCTTGTTGGCTAACGATGGTGCTACAGTTTATTCTGTGGATATCCATAATGTGCAGCAATTCACTAGAGGAGACGACTTGCTGGCTCAGAGACACAAGGTGATCGACTTGGACCAGAACGAATACTCCATCGAAAAGATTGCACCTCTTTGTGATGTAATTATCACTGGTGTTCCTTCCGACAACTACAAGTTCCCAACAGAACACGTTAAGTATGGGACAGTAGTGATAAACTTCTCTAGCTCGAAGAACTTCAACGATGACATCAAGTTGAAAGCTGGCTTGTACGTACCTTCTATCGGTAAGGTCACCATTTCAATGCTCTTGAGAAACTTGTTGAGACTTATTGAGAACAAGCAAATCAGATTGGCCAAAGAGAAGAAGTAATTTGCCCGGAGAAAATCCCATTGCAACTACTGCAATGTTAATGTAGATACTACTACTACAATGACAACATACATAACGATAACATAACAAAACAAAACATAGCAAAAGAATTGCAATAACCATACAATATCATTAGTATAAACAAGAATGCAAGAATATTACGAATAGAGCCATATCATTTTTATCATTAACTTCAGATTCCATTCCATTCCCATTCACTCCTGCTCGCTTATGGCTCGGGATGAGCAACGGTTGGTGGCTACAGTACTGCGTCAAGGGTTTTGTTCATTATGCAGGATTTTACATGGAGTCAATTTTTTCTTCGATTGACTCTTTCCTAGCAGACTTACAAGATATCGAGTCCACAGCTGGAAGAGGTTAGATCTCCAACACCATCACACAACTCTCCAAGCAGCTATCCATACCGCAAAGACGACTCCCCAGCATTAGAGTATTATATATTTAGTCTGTACGTAATCACGAGTTTCTGGTTATTGACAAGATTATACATTGTACAAGGTGCAACGTCTGTAGAATATCGATTCGATTGATTTGCTGAACATCTTACGTCAACTTTTTATACTTGGAATTCAAAATTTCACCTGAAAGCGATACCCTGTTCCAATATTTGGATTAAGAACGTGCTTGATTATAATTCAGTATCATTATCTGATTGTTAGTAGTGAATTTATCACCTGATATCAAGACCAATATCATTTTCGTTTCACTTGGTTCGAAAGCTATATAATCGATGACTGATCTCAGGTCAGAAGACTCAATGTCTTCTACGTCTGTCTCGACTCCGGTTGGTTCTGGTATACCCAGACCCAGAAAAAGAGTGGAACCTGTAGATCCATTAGCGATATCTGAATCGCTAGGAGTTCAGACTTTTCGTAGAGAAACCAGACGGCCGTTTACCAAAGAAGAGGATGACCGTTTGACCGAGCTTGTCAACCGTTATTATGGTGATAAGGTCCATGACTTAAACTTAGATCTGGTGGACTGGGAGTTTCTATCCAAGGAGTTGGAACCTAACGGTTCTAGGAAACCCAAGATGTGTCGTAAGAGATGGGCCAATTCGCTTGATCCCAACTTAAAGAAAGGCAAATGGTCGCCTGAAGAAGATGAATTGCTTATACGAACCTACCAGAAGTATGGCGCAACCTGGCTACGTGTAGCTTCAGAAATTCCTGGCAGAACAGACGACCAGTGTGCCAAAAGATATACCGAAGTGTTAGATCCAAGCACCAAGGACCGGTTGAAGTCTTGGACACAAGAGGAAGACTTGAAGTTGATCAGTTTGGTCAAGATTCATGGCACCAAATGGAGAACTATATGCACAAAGATAGCTGGCCGCCCAGCATTAACTTGCAGAAACAGATGGAGAAAGCTTCTAACCGACGTAGTACGAGGAAAGTCTAGCGACTTTATAAAACGACAGGTTCAGTCCATAACAGATGGCCTTAAGCTCGAAGCCACTGCCTCCATTTCTAATGAAGAGGATCAATTTACAAAGCCAGCAGCTTCTGGTTCTATGGAAAATTCAACTCTTTCACAGACTTCCAAGTCTATACAAGCTGGTTCGTCTTCCATACTGAGCACGATCGCTTCAGTCTTGTCTGCCAACTCTGTAGGCACAGTATCGGCTTCTCCCTCTGTGTCTGCCTCCACGTCTGTTTCAGGTATTGCTGAACAAGCAGGTGACCAAGTTGCTCTAGCTTCCAGATCGAAACCAGAACAGCGTACATCGTCGGAATCTACAAGGGAGGTTGAATGGAGATATACCATAATGGGAGGCGAAGATGCCGATTTGCCTCACAAGCGATTGTTCAACAGCGAGAACGGTGGTGCCATCAAGAATCAAGAAATGGTGCATTATCTAATTTCGTATGCCAAAACTCATGGATTGAATATAACTGTCCACCAACATATCCACCACCACTACTCGCCTCCACAGCATGCGGCAGTAGATGTGAATGGTTACCAGCAGACCTACCAGTCTTTATTATCGCCTGTTAATGCTATCAATCAGACTGATGGCTCCCATAGAGACACCATAAGTAATGCGTCTGGATCTCCAGCTGACGGCCGTTCTTCATCCGCATACTTACTTGAGCCTGAAACTCAATTAAATAGACATCAACACTTCAACTACTTGCCACCCACGACTGAAGTTCCAAAGTTGAACTCTTCACAGAACTCCCCTCATGACAATCCCTCGACTCATCATCACCACCACCATCATCATCATCATCATCACAATTCATTATCGAAGAGGAATCGAATTTTGAATGAAAGCGAATCTGTTGCAAAGGAGTCTGACTTGCTCAAGATATTGAATCAGTCGCAAATAGACATGACCGATACTGCTAATGAAAGAGAAAAAACTCCTGGTGGACATCCCTTGACTCCTTTGACGCAAGCAGTGGAAATGGCTGCGGCTGCTGAGGCCAATTCTAAAAAGAGAAAGAACACAGACGAAACGAGAAATAGCAAAAAACTTCACTACGAAGTACCAGACGAAGAGGGTTTGGATTTTTGGGAAACTATGAGAAACTTGACCGATCTACCCAACCACCAGGTAATCCAGCAATCGATGACAAGAAAGGATAAGTCTGAATACATGGTTTCAGAGCCGCAAAGACAACATCGACTGCATAGGCACCAAAATCAGCATCAAAGCCAACACCAGAGCCAGAACCATCAGAGTCCACATCAGCAGCAACAGCTACATATTCATCAGCAGTCGATTTATGGAGATGATCACCAGAAGCAAGTGTCGCACCATCAGCAATACTTCTCCAACAACAGTAATGTTCAAACTGGTGAACAAACTATCCCCGAGGGAAAGGATAGTCATGATATTCATAAGAACGGAGAGGCCGAAGCGAAACATGAAGAGATCGATGAAGATGTGGATCCTGAAGTGTTGAACGCTTACGGGTTGTTCTACAATGTATACACAAGAGAAGGTTCCGTGTTGCCGGAAGGACAGCCACAGAACCAGCAGCCTCCAGCTCCAGGGGCTGTGTATGATGCCTGGGGTGGAGGTTTTGGAATCATTCCTTTCAATCCTTCATAGATATAGTATATTAGATAACGAATTATGAGTTGTATTTCTAGATAAGGATGTGTTTACATAAGTAGAGAGGACCAAATGAGAGCATACTCTGAAGATCGTCTGCAAGTGTATTGTCTCTTTTTGCCTTTTTCTAAGATTCCAACGTTTTCTTTCGAGTTATAGTTGCGAAATAATTGGCTGCGAAACTTTGACGTCTTAAAACTCATCAGTAACTCATAAGTCACAAACTAGCAGTGTGCTCTAGAACTTCGAAAACTAAGGTTTTTCGCTAGGAATGGCCCAAATGCGCATGAGGCTCGATACGAATGTGAAGCAATGAGCTTACACGGTTTTCTTTAATCTCCTCCTCCATTCTACCTGGTGTCAAGGCCGTTGCCTCGCCCAAGAAATAGCAACGTGTCTCTGAGGTTGACCTCTGTGGGGAATGTGGCTAGCGACAGTCTTCCAAGCAGCTTGAAGCAATTATATACACCACACGCTCATAACATAGATCCCAGGAATGTCCCCAGGAATGTCTGACCACTGGTCGGCAGCCGAATATTCTAATTTGGGGACAACCTACCGGCTATTGATAGAGAGACGATAGGCCATTGGGCGATACGGAGACTGCCAATTACATTCGAACTCTCTGGATCCAGTTGGCTCATGATAAGGCCCTTTGCGGCTAGCGTGTATACTAGATAGTGAACAAAGCCATAGGGAGCATTGTCTGAGCAACTAAGATACGGGACAATGTGGAATGTGAAGGAAAATAAAGAAAAGGGCCATGGAACAATCGAGATAGTGAGGTAAGAATGTCATGTAGCTAATGCCAGCTCATCTTAGACAATGGAATAAAAATACAATAACAAACAGAGTATATATTATCCTCTGGATGGTTGGGTTCGCTAGCGAGACCAACAATGCCGTTCTAGACACCGACTAGGGTTTAGTGCCCTACGCTAAAGATTAGTAGTAGGGAGAGTATTATCTACACATTATTCACTGATCCTTGCCTTACACTCTTAAGCTCGTAAGTAGTTAACAAACCCGTAGCTCTGGATCCTTCCGACGTATACTGAAGCCAATGTAGTTCTCGTACAAAGAATGCTTCTAGTCTCCTTCTCGTATTTGTTTGCTGATCTCATGGATAGCTTTAGCGAGACTCCCCACAACTCGCGGTCTAGTCACTGTTTGGCGCTAAATACCCGCGCGGCAGCCAAAGAAAAAATGCTACAAAACACACCAGCGACAAATTTATTTATTTTGCTAGCGATAAATTTTGTCTCTGTGAACTAGCAAGAAAAGCTAAACATATTGGAAGCCACCGATTTCGGGTTAAAAGTTGTCAAACCCCTCTGTTCGAAACAGAACAAGTCCTCTGTTGTCTTAGTCACCGTCACGATCGCTTCTCCGCGGCAAGTCCAGCACAAATCAATGCCCTTTGCTATTTTTTTCTGACCCTCTATCTGTCCCTATAATAATAAACTACAATCGTCAACTTCCACAATAATAGCAACAACCATACCAACACATAATTACAATGTCAGAAAACACTCTCCACCAGAAACCGGCGCCAGAGCTGTCCAGTCCTAACAAGAACATCAAGAACTTGTCCATCGCTGTCAATAATAGCGCTACCAGTAATACTGAAAAAGAGTCTGTGAAAACGCCAGTAGTGATGACAGCTTCTACAAACACACCATCAGCGCCGATTCCCGACCCACCAGCCCCTGTACTACATCCTCTCCATCCCGACCCATCTACAACGAGTTTCAAGGTGCCCAAAAAGATACTTGTCTCTGAGAATAAGGATCTTGTAAATAACATCAGAATGCCTTCACTCAGCCAGTCCAGTCTGGCCATACTAAACTCTAATGAAGCATCACATAACTACAATAATAATAGCAACACTGGTAACAGCAATATCAATAACAATATTAACAATAGTAGCAATAACAATGCTACGAATAATACCAATACTACGAATACTACCTCCAACAATATGACAAATGTCGCAGTTAGTGGCCCTAATTCTACAGCTGGAACTGGCCCAGTTAGCAATATACCGTCTACGTCAGCTACTCCCACCATTCCTAACTCGATGTTGAACAAGAGCATAATATCAAGTCTCAACAAGTCGTTGAAGGCCAAACAGAAAATCATCAGTAACAGAGAACCTCATCCTAAGAATCCAACCTTAATCTCAGATATACTAAACACGTCGCCACAGTCAACCATTTTCCCCAACAATATATCCTCGACGAATAATAGTACTCTTGAGTTAGACTCAGATAGTGGTGTAACGTCTAGTAAAGCAGGCGCATCTCATTTGGGTTCTAATGCTGGTGCTCCCATTTCAACACATCAGGCACCTAATTCTCTGACTATGGCCACACCAAACCCCAACGCTGCCTTCCTCTTGCATCCTAATAGTTCTACAACAAACGTAGCTCACGCATCTGGCAGTAGTCAGTCTAATTCCAACAGCAATGCAGCCCCTGTAGCCACATTGACTGAGGTATCTAACGATAACTCTAACGATGCGGGTGTAGCTGAGAGCCAGACAAGCGCAGCCAGTAAACCTCCGCCCTCCAAAGGCAAACAGAAGAAAATTTCGAAACAGAACTCCACGAGAACAGACTTCTTTGCTGCGAAATTAGCCAGCGCTGTAGATGATGTTGAAAGCAGTGATAGTGACGAGACATTTGTCTACGAGAATAATAACGATTTTGAGACCATGAGCACGACAATGGCGACTCCAAACGTCGCTAACGATGCCAGTAGTGTTCATGGTAGTGTTCTTGCTTCAGCTTTGCAAATGGGTGGTGCGCCTAGTTTCCATTCACCTTCAATAGCAGAAGGACATACTGGAGGGGAATCTATAGCTGTTCAGCCGGTAGAATCGATACACTCGACACATTCTTCTAAGTTGCCGAAGATTCAGGCTCATGCGACGTCTAACAGACCTCCCTCTATAGCCAACTCTTTCACCAGTAACTACTTGGAAAGTGTAGCCAACAGTGCCAACAGCAATATAAATAAGGATAAAAGACCAGCTTACCAAAGGTCCTTCTCGTCTTATTCACAAGACGAACATCCTGGTGCGAAGTTACAAGTTCCCTGTGAAAGATCGTCAAACAACATATCTCCATCTGGAGCATTGGATGAAATCAATAGCCAGTCTCATGCGCCGCAAGGGTTGGGAATTGAAGGCAGGTCTGATCATCCAAGTCAATCAAATTCCCACGTAGCTCGTAGTATCAACGATGGTTATAACGACGACAACTTCTCGTACAATGAGGTAGAGGACGTTGAGATCGACGACGAGATGTCTACTGATGGAGATTTCTATGCCCAGAGAAATGCTAGTGCCAATCCTCAATTTGGTGGGGTTTCTGGAACTACAAATATCACCAATAACCAAGCGTCACAGACTAATAATTCTTTAACGAGCAGAAGTACATCTAAGAAGAACTACAAGTCTTCAACATCTTCGTCAAAGTTGAGATCTACAACGTCAAAGCTTTTTGATAAAAAGGGTTCTCAACCAAGAAGATACAGTATTATTCCAGATGACATTGACATCGAAGACTTTGATGATGAGCTCATATACTACGATAACAACATCAGATTCCCTTACAATAACTCAAATGTCAATGAGGCATCACCTTTAATGAGTCAAGGCCATAGGTTGCCCCACTACAGGTCTTTGAACTTGAATTTTCCAGGCGCCAAAAGGCCTTCGGGTTTGAAAAAAAAGCGGTATCTTTCCACCGGCCAGTCATTGATTCCCGGTGCTGAAAATTCTGGTGCAAACTCACCAAGCAATGTCAGTAGTCACAATGCCGACATTTTCCCATTCCCCTACCAAGAACCGCAACAAAATTATTACTATGATTTTGATGAATATGACGAAGAATCTCAAAGAAATGGTTCTAATGACAAAGACCAAATTAACAGAAGTATTTCCAGAGGTACCAAGAACGGACTTTATAACCACAACCTTACTGCTAGTGAGGGCCATTTCTTCTTGCCTCGAAAACAATCCAGTGAATTCAACTACCATAGAATCAACTGTATCAAATCATTTATCTATACTTTGGTTAGTATATTGGTGATTTTGGCTATTGGTTTTGTGATGGGTTTTGTTCTAGCAACGACAAAAGACTTGACCAAGGTTTCAATTACATCTATCGAGAATGCCGTAGTCAGTCAAGATGAACTTGTTTTCAATATTGTTGTTGAAGCATTTAATCCTGGATGGTTCACAGTTGAAATTGAAGATGTCAATTTGGATCTTTTCGCTAAAAGTGGATACTTACCTGATGCTTCTGTACAGAGTCTTGAAGAAGGTGGTTTAGATGATGAAATGTCGTCTTTGGCCAATGGAGTTGAAACGGTTTTACTTGGAACGGTCTACACTCTTGAGTCGCCTATGAGTTTCAAGGGTGGATTCTTCAGTCGTGAACTGGTTATTCAATCTGGCGAGATTAAGTTGTTAACGCCAGGCAAGAACCTTACTACATTGAATAATTTTGCAAAGGGCAAAAAGGGACACAATGGAAACTCCACTGAACCAGATAATTCCAAGAAATGGGAAATTATATCGAAGAACCCATTTGATTTGGTTGTCAGAGGGATATTGATGTACACTCTTCCGATGGGTAAGGATACCAGGTCTGTGGTGGTTGATAAAATTGGATACATTGACCCCACCCAGATCTTTAGTAGTAATGTAGAGAGTAGCTAGTACTATTTATTAGAATATATTGCTGTATTCACATTATCCTTTAGGAAGATTAAGATCTTCGAAGTTTGTTGTAAAGGCTGTCGCTATATCTAGGCTCTAACCTAACTTTAAATGGCTTTGGTTCAAAAGAGGTGGCACTTGGATTTTCGTTGTTCCTGAAAGGATCCAAATCCATGATTGCTCCACAAGTTGGTGGCTTAATCTTGAAATAGAGAACAAGGCGAGAGGTGAACGTATACATCTCATTGATGGCCAATTGAATTCCAGCACACATTCTAGAACCTGCTCCAAACGATAAGTGAATTAAATCATGTTTATCAATTAGCTCACCAGTCTCTGCATCCAACCATCTCTCAGGAATGAATTCGTAAGGAGATTGGAATACACAAGAATCATGGTTGGCTGCAAAAGCGTTCATGATAAGGATGGTTTCCTTGGGAATAAATGCCCCATTATAGACAATATCTTTAGTGGTGATTCTGGGCAAACCTAAAGGTAAAACTGTGAAATACCTTAACGATTCTTGAACCAAAGCAATAACATATGGACATTTGACATCAACAGCGTCGTCCCATGCTTGACAAATATCTCCATTGCTTCCAGCCAAAAGTGCATCATAGGCCTTTTTCTGTAGTGCAGCACCATAAAATGGCTGCGAAAAATGGCCCATCAAATGGTTGATATTTAATGCAGTATTATCCAAGCCAGCACTAACCAAAGTTAAACAAATGCTTTGGATCTCTTCTTCTGTTAGTTTGTTCATCTGCTGGTCTTGTTCTATCTTTATTGTTCCAACGATACTTGCAACAGCATCGGCATTACCCACTACAATCCCTTCAATCATTGTTTTGTAGAGCTTGTTCATGTATCTGTCCCTTCTTTCTCGGAACTCGGCCGCTTTCTTGAATTTGCCAGGAAAATATCTCAAGATAGGCAAGAAGTCTTCCAAGTTGGCAATTGGAGATCTGAATTTCATTATGGCACTTTCAACTTCAATGATTTCGTTGCAAAGCTTTGAATCCTTGCCAAAACAATCCAAGTGAATTCCAAAAGCAAAGAAAACTGAGCTTCTCAATGCAAATTGTTGGAAATAAATCTTCATATCAATGTCCGCCAATTCACATTTGCTATTTCTAAACATGTTAACTGATGGAGGACCTGATAATTCATGGTTTCTAGAAATCATTTGGTTGATCATGTACTCCACTTCCTTATCGAGAGTTGATTTTGATCTTTCAACAGCCCTGTGGTTGAGGTGCTGAGAAATAGATTTCCTCTTCCTCTTGTAGCTTTCACCTGCTGGAGTGGATCCGACTGTGAAACCTCTAGTCAGTGACACTACCTGATGGAAAGTATACAGAACAGGACGAGAATTGTTTGAACATGAGTACTTGATCCACAATCTAGTGACATCTTCAAACGAGTTGACTACAACCACACTTCTAGAACCAAACCTAATCTGAAACAAACTGACATTGAATACTTCTGACCACTTCATAAACACTTGAGCTGGGTTGTTGATGACTTGGAAAAGATTACCGACTATTGGATAACCGGGAATCTTGAACACCCCCAGAATATAGTTGTCGTGAGAATACTCCCAAAGATAATACAGAATGGAGCCAGCGATGAAGAGGACAAGGACATAAAATACTGTGGTAGTCCATTCCCCTAATATTATATGACCAAAAAATTCTGAAAACAGATTAAACATCGTTGCTTGTGTTGGCGCTAGAGGGAAATAGGGTAATAATTAGAAATTTAGATTCAGGAGGATAATACCTCTAGATTGATTTAGGTACAATTAGCAGTAGTTGCTAGCGAGCTTGGCACAATCTTTGAAAGCAAAGAAAGATCAAGGGAAATCTCCCGAGATAGAAATAAATAGAATGGATGTGAAAATGAGAATTGAATTGCCGCAAAATTAAGGTTGAGTGAGCGTATGGTAGAAGAAACCGATAACGCAGCGAAAAAATAGTGAGCTACGAGATATCGGGAAATTGTACTTTTTTAACTATATTGACGACTATAAGGTAGTATGTACATTATGTGGATGTTGAATGTTACTATGATTTCAGCATATAGCTAATTATGCAGAAAATGGGGAAAGTTCAGAAACAATTTGACTAGAAAGATGGCTACACCATTTCTTCTTTCTCCTTTCCGATTTCTTGGTTCCTGTAAAAATCCTGTTGTTGCTCCTTAACAGCAATTTCGTTCTCTTCGTTTATCAAATCGTCGATGTCGTAATCGTAGTTGTTTGGATCGGTATCAAGATCCAACTTTTCCTTTCCTCTTCTTCTCAAACCGGAGGCCTCTGGTGTATTCAATTTGATTTTCAACGGAATGTCGTCTGGAGTGACATTGATCTTTTCCTTTAAGGCTGAAGCACGGGCTCTGACAGAGCTGGACGTGGAAGAAGCCTGTTCTACTTCATCTGGAGGAACATATCCAAACTGGTCGTAATCGTCATGTTTCTTTGCTACTGCAACTGGATCGGTTTTTCTCTTTGGTTTCTCGACTTTGTAAGTAGCTAAACCAGAGGCATAGGGCAAGTACAAGACGATGGCCACAAGCACAATTGCAATAAGGAGCACAAGAAAAAACATTATCTCAAGTCTATAAGGATTATCCACCGGTTGAGATAAAAACAGCGAAGTTATTCTTGCACTTTTAACCAGAGAAAGCGATCGATGATGAGGTCTGTGACGTTCCCGAGTCAATTATGTCACTTTTCAGCCGTTGGCAGCCGACATAAAATGTCGCATTTTCGCTGCGCACAAATATCGCTCAATTTCGCTCAATCACAGCGACTTTTATGTCAGCCGATTATTGCAACTATTTCTTCACCACTCGTTTAGACTCAATCGAACGACATTAGTTTACTTTGTTTTACAGCACCCGTTGCATGCATCTTGTCTTGTTGATATCGACAAAATGTTCAGGCAAGTTTTGCGTTATTCCGGTCGATTCTCGTCTCTAGGAGTGAGAAAATACGCACCAGCCATAGCTCCTAGAGCCACAGTGTTGAGCTCTCCAACCAGACATGTTTCTGCAATGGCTACTAGAGCCTACTCTTTGAGCACATCAGGCGAAGACATTGAGGACAAGATTGATCAAATCAGCGTCAACGAATACAACAGCATCAGCGAAGAGTATTTGGAGTCTTTGGCCGATTCCTTGGAAGACTTAAGTGAAAAATACCCGCAGATCGACTGTGAGTTAAGTCACGGGGTCATGACATTGACGATTCCACCACACGGTACTTACGTTATTAACAAACAGCCACCTAACAAACAGATCTGGTTGAGCAGTCCAGTGAGCGGTCCCAAGAGATACGACTTGATTGGCGGTCAGTGGATCACGTTAAGAGATGGCTCCGCCTTGACAGAATTGATAACCGAGGAAGTTTCTTCTGCTCTAGGTACAGAAGTCAGTCTCGACATAGAAGGATAGATGATAAGTGGAGCACCACGTAGTATATGACCAAGCAGACATATCAGTCGGGTCGTTTGTCGTTAGTACTGTAAATAGGATATGATCGGCCGATAGCAATATGAAAATGGAATATGACGAAATTGTAGAAAATCACGTGTAGCATACGATTGCGTGTGGGAAGTTGTTTGAAAGAAGATGCGATCACTCTAAGAATGGTAAAGAACCGTTGGGTCTAACTAAGCAGTTGCATATTAATTGGGGTCAACGTCTAAAGACGGCTGAGTCAGATGATACGAGAACAAAGATGCGCCAGAGATTTTCGTAGAGGTTCTCTGCGGAATTAGGTTAAACTTCGAAGTATTTTCCTGCAATAGAACAAATCTGTGATCTGCTAAAGGCACAGCAGACGCAGCTAATGCGAAAGTCCACAGCGTCTATTTCAAGTGCTCCAAATATAGCAGAATCTGTCAAAGGATATGTTCTCCATAGTATAATTCCAGCTTAGTCATAATTGCAGGAGTATAGCCCATATTGGCGTGGAGTTAGAATGAAAATCAGTGATGGATCGTTTCAGTCTCAGTGTCATCTCAGTAGTGTGTTCCAAAATTTGGTGTTGTGGCCGATAAGCCTCATACAGGCTCGAGATGGATAGGCTTAGCACGTTGGGTAAAGTGATGATCAGATTGCCGAATACCATATGCTTCACAAAATATCGAGAAAAGTAGACACGGCATAGACAGAATATCATCAAACACAATTGGGTAGGATCTAGCCGCACGGGCGAAGCAGCCGTAGATGGTGACCAAGTTAAGTTCGGGATATACGAGTGAGACAATTTCACATTCCACTACTATTTTAGCTTTTGTTACCCCGTTGTGGATTGTATGTAAAGCAATTGCTCAAATATAAAACCAGAAATTTCTGGTGTGGACGTTTTGTCTTTTGTACAAGTGAAATTTCACGTTTGTAGAATTCAGTCCTAGACCAATTCCTAAACGAAATTCAACTCTTCAACTATAGTTATGTCTGAAGGTTACGATAGACAAGCCCCAGCCGTTCCTGAAGGTGAAGGTTCGATTCCCGTGAACCAGTCGGGTTCTGAATCGAGCAACCAGCAGCTTGAAAGGCCCCGTCTTCCCCAATTGCCAGAAGGCTGGATCGCACAATGGGACGATGAGTACAACCACTATTTCTTTGTTAATACTGTTACCGGCGAATCGCAGTGGGAAATTCCTGAGTCTAGTGTGCCAGGTGCATCAGAAGCTCGTTCTAGCGAGTTTGCACCTTCTGACTCAAACATCGCCGACAACGAATCTGCCGAAAGAGGTATTGGTGGAGACGGTACTGGCGAAAGGGGCCTTGGTAGTGTAGTGGGCTCTCTTTTACTGGGAGGTAACTCTGGCCATCAATCCGGAGGCACTTCAGGTCTTATTAGCTTAGTCAGTTCTTTGGCTTCATCCAAGACTAGTGGAGGTTACGGTGGAGGCTACGGTGGAGGATATGGTGGAGGATACAACCGTCCATCACACGCTCCAGGTAGTGGTGGAGGTGCTGGTTCACTCTTAGGCCTTTTGGCTGGAGGCTCTAGTGGAGGTTACGGTGGTGGCTATGGTGGAGGCTACGGTGGAGGCTACAACCAAGGGGGCTCAGGAGGTCTTCTTGGAGATTTGCTTGGTGGTGGTGGTGGTGGCTACAATCAAGGCTACGGTAACCAGGGCTATGGAAACCAAGGTGGCCATCATGGTGGACACCACGGAGGTAATGGTGGCTTCGGTGGAGGATTCGGCGGTGGATTCGGTGGAGAAGGACGTCACGGTGGAGGATTCGGCGGAGAAGGTCGTCACGGTGGTGAGCATCACGGAGGTGGTCGTCACAATGGAGGAGGATGGTAGAATACCAGGTCTACCGCTGTTGAATTGTATCTGTTTTATATACTGAGTATATATCTTCGAATCTAAGAAAATTGAATGAGCTAGTCTTGCTGTGTATTTATGCTAGTATAGTAAAGCATGTTTTTCTACTTTGTTTCACATCTAAATGAATTCATATTCTTGGTAATCATCTGGTTCATATTCAGTGTTCGATCCGTCCCTTTTTCGCAACCTCAGCAAGTTTTATAGAAAACGCAATTTGTGTACAATAATATGCTAAAATGTATTCAAATATATTATATTCACCACGGATCATCTACTTGTTGTCATATAATCAATTGCCATAGAATATACTTATACTTCATCTTATTGTTTCTTCATATTTGGCGAGCTCAAATTCTTCAATTGTCCTCCATTGCTAAATCGCAGCCTCAGTAATGTATGGGGTTCTTCAGTGCGAATATCCTGATAAATCTTGTCTTCACTGATGACATCTACATCGAAGAATTTCCAACTCAAATTTTTGCCTTCAGCAAGCCCAAGCATTATAATTTACCGTTGTATAGTTCGCCAACTCACTGCTACACTGGTCTACTTCAAATTTTGTATTTCATAGAAGTTCTTCTTTCCCATCTTTCCGAAGCGTCTATCCCTATGAAGAATCACATTAATTAATCTTATTTCACACCTCAAGATGACACGAAATAGCACGTCAGATGCGGTAAATGTATTGCCGAATGCTGTGCAAGTCATCTCACAAGTTGCTGGAGCTGGTTCATCACAAAGACGAGAAATTCACGTCAAGATACGACTACCAAAACAAGAGTTGTCCAAGTTGGAAATTGAAGACGTTGTAGAAGACGACGACGACGACGAAGACAGCATCCTTAGAAGCAGCCACATTATACCGACACTTCCTACAACGTTTGAGTACGAAAGTGAAGACCCTTTTTCGTCAGAAGGAGATGAATTTCTTCTTGATGCTGAGTTGGATAAGGCGATAAAGTCAGTCTTTGGCGATACTCCTGCCTCAGACACTAGTAGTCCTTCTACGAAAGATCATCCAAGGATAACCACAAGGAAACCTGATTTTCAAAAGGAATCCACTCCGTTGAGATCATCCCAGAGACTAAGAGAAAAGATTCAAAAACAAGAAAAATTTGAACGACAGATAGTAAAAGAGTCCGTCGTTGTACATAAAGACCAACATCAAGTCAAAATCGTGGACGGGTACAAGCCGGTACCAAAACATATACTTCCTATGATTGAACAAGAGATTGGAGCCATGAACGATGAGTTTGCAATAGTAGACAAGTTCATTTTCTCGTTGAAAGACCCCTTAGGTGCAAGCAAGATCAAGTTGCCAGTGAAATCAATGTATTGTATCCATTTTGAATGCTTTGATTTCAACAACTTCTGTCTTTTCAATAAGATCCCACCGGGAGTAAAGTTGTTGGTCAAAAAGGATCTAGCCAAGAAGAGCTTTGAGAGCATCAAGCTCCGAAAGCGGGTTCATAAAGAAGTCAAAAGCGAATACGTGACCATTATTCTGGACCCAAAGGCGTATACTGCCAAGTTCATTGCACCAATGGGACCTATCTACAAGTGTCCCATATGTGACCGTAGTTTTCCACTAAGTGAGCTAGTTATGGGCGATGCCTACAATTACTTTGTCAAGTCTACACCTGTAGATGCTGAACGTGTAGAGCTACTAGATATGAATAGATATAAGGTATTAGATGACAAACGAATACCGAAGGCTGTTGAGGAAGAAATTATAGTCCTTTCAGATGATGACGATGATAATAATAATGGCATTGTCAATGCTAACTATGATGACAAAGTTAATGCAAATCAGGCGGATACAGTTGGACTAGCACTGCTTCAAAATCTACTGTATGATAGTGGAGATGACTTATTCGATGATGGTCTTGATGAAGAGATTCTCAATCTTAGTGAATCAGACTACCAAAGGTTCGGTCAAGGTAGCAGCTATGACGATCCTGTGACCATAGACTAGGAATTGTATATATGTATGTAACATAAAGATAATGGGTTTTGGGATAACGAATATAAAAGGGTCGTTGGATTCAATTTTTGATAATTACTTTGTAGTAAAACTATCTTGTTTATAATTTATTGATAGTGATGTCATTACTGTTGTATTTATTAATTCAAATTTGATTTTCGATTTCGCACCCATATTTATATAGATAATATTCAATGCTCGCAGAGTGAAAACTGTCTCTTGAATGCTCCCAAGTCACTAACTTGAGGATCGTTGTCAGCTGCTGTTCTTTCATCCATGAGTGCTTCTCTTACTTTCTTTGCACTAGTCAAATCTATGGGCCAGATATTTCCTTTCTTCAAATCCAAGATTTGTTTCATGATATTATCAGAAATTAGTGTGGAATTGAGAGGTCCAGCTTTGGCATCTTCATCATGTTCTTTGAAAAGCCCCAAATCGTCCCACCATTCCTTCTGTTGGGGAGGAACTTGATCAGTAGTAACCACCAAATCATTGTACGGATCAACGATGAAAAAACAAAGGATCTTACGGTGACCCTTCTTGGACTTGTCGGCCAATTCGAAGGTATCAACTTGGTGTTGGAATATATTGGGGAAAATTACAACTCTGTCTTCTCGAGAAATAACATGTCCAAGCTCTTTTACCATTAAATCTTCGTCATTGACACCAAAGATCTCTCTTCCGTAGTCGTCATCGTTTTGCTCGTATTCTGGATCTTCAAATCCAGTTCTAAACTTCAACTTAGATTCCGTGATGTTTTCTGAATCATAGTAGTACAAAACGGTAGCAACAATGTCTTCGTTGATTGTTCCTTCCACATGCCATGCTCCCCCTTCGTAGGTGGGCCTCTCTGGAGTCAATTCAATGTTCGCCAACTTGACAATGACCTTCAATTTCTGGAAGTCCCTAACAACATCGATTTCTTTGTCGATAATAGGGCCCTGATCGTAAATGGGAGTGAAAGTCTTCAAATAGTTGACTCTATTATCTTGAAGCTCGTCCCAGATCTCATCCGCAACCGCATCTTCTCCATTCCAAATATCCTCAAGTTTTTGCTTATACTCATCCAGGTATGCATCGTTGTATTTAGGAATTTCAATTCTAATGTATTCCTTGGAAACAGCCTTAGATAAGATATAGTTCAAGCCAGGCAAAACAGAGTTGAAAATTGCTTGGATTGAGGAGTATAACTTGGCATGTTTTGCTGGGTGCAAATTGTTGATGTAGGAAATAAACTCAAAGCTGCTCAGTGCTTTGTTGAATGATAATAGAGCAGGAAGCCATTGGAAATTCTTCGAAATGCCAAAGGGCATGACTGCATTTTTGAAAAATTCAATTTTCTCCTCGTACTCTACCACTTCGACCTGGTTCTTGTTGGAAGAATAAATTGGAGTAATGCCGTATTGTAACGGAAACAAAGAAGGATGGACTAAGTCAATGACCTTGTTATCTGTTTTTGGATGGTAGTCCAAATCGCCACCAAAGGATTCTGCTAATTTATCGATGTCTCTCTTGAAGGTGGCCGCGAGTTGAGGATCAATGGCTTTATCAGCAAAGACAATCTTATCATCACATCCAATGGAATATTCCTTGCCTTTAAATCCAGGGAAGTCGTGTTCAGTCTTCTCATACCATTCCAATTCGAGAAAAACGTAGTCAATTACTTCATCAATGAGTTTAGTCCTGTCGTTGTAGAAGTCCTTAACCTCCTGTTTCCATTTGGCCGAGATCGTAGGATCTTTGTACTTTGCTTTCCAGTTGGGCTTTTGACGGATACTGTTGGAAATCTCAATAATCAACCATTCGTCTTTGCATTTTATGGTTGGACCTACTCCTGTGTAGGCTGCCCACCATGGGTGTTTAAACGGAGATTTGGATGCTATCTTTGGTCTACGGTACATTCTTGGTCGTAATTAGACTAAATGAAGATGTGTCTAATCAAACGTGCAATTCACTACAGCTTCAATTGGAGATATAAAAATGACATTGTTGAATTCTCTATCGAACCTTTTTTGTGATGTAGAACACATGGAGAGACAAGAAATCATATGGCCAATTTGTGGTATCCCTGATTGACTTCGTAATTGAAAAAGCAAAATGCTTGGAGACTTCCTAAAGTGAGTTTGTGTTGCAGGAAACAAGGAGGCGGGTTGCAGATATGGAACAGAAATACGAGTTGTCGAAGAGGAGAAGTTTGAGCAGTGTTAATTAACCTTCACAGATTTAACTGAAAATTTTACCTAGCAAATTAAGTAATTTTTGCAATTGACCGAAGTCGGTTTATTTTGCAACCAGTCTTAGAAAATATATTCGGGTACGTCTCGATATGGAGAGATGGTACTATGGCTTACTATTTGAAAATATCCTCGAGTCTACAAGTAGTGCGCGATTGTCATTTATAAACTCAGGTGGGCACAAACGATATACTAGTATGTCTCTAATGTACATAGGAAGAAAATCTTCAAGTAAAATAAATTTATCAAATAGATTTGTACGCCATTGAAGGATGCTAGGTGAATTCAGTCTGAGCAACACTCTGGGGATAATCTGATACACCCAAATTGAGTAGCAAAACGGGAAATCCAGATTTGCTTTTGATGAAAATTTGTCAGGTTTGAGAAGTACCCTATGAAATTATTTCGTCTAGATAGGCACTTCTCTTCTGATCCTTTTCTTCTGTATCTTCAAAACATTATAGCCCAAGAACAAGTTTTTCCACCATTCCTTGTCTTCAGCCATTCTTTCCGCACAAGAAATCTGTCTACAGTTAATAAAAAAACGGTTGTAGGTTTACAAGATGTAGAATGAATGCCCCCATTTAGTTTAAAAGGGCAGCTTGATGATGGCTGTTGATGAAACTTCTCTCGTGATTATGGCGGCATCAACACGTATCTATGTTCAATTTTTTATACTCGAATTTGCAATAGCTTTAAATTTCGCAGCCATATATTTATAAAAAAATGCAGATATTCTGCACAAATCATAAAAGCTAGAACATAGCAATACCCCAAAACAAAAAGTTATCCCATTCACAGTAGACACTTTCCAGAGTTACCAGTAAGCAAAAAAAATGCGCAAACCCGGAATCGAACCGGGGGCCCAACGATGGCAACGTTGGATTTTACCACTAAACCATTTGCGCAAGAAACCTCCGCGACGGGGAATTGAACCCCGGTCTACCACGCGACAAGCGGTAATTCTAGCCACTAAACTATCACGGACTTTTTCCTGACAGCAGAAGGAAGATGTATGACAATAATATCCATTCACGTGATTTATCTCACCTGATAAGCACGGGATTTACCCGTGTTCTCGATATGCATCCAATCCAATTTTTTTCATTAGCTGTGAAAAAATATCTTATCAGGAGATAAACTTCACTGTTCTTGTTTTTTGTTGTCAGTGTTGAAAAACGTGAAAACGCAGTTTTAAAGGTCCAGGAAAGTATGTTAAGACAGAATAGAGCGGGATTGTTGCTTGTGCGGAAGCTCCACTGCTCTGTGGTTGTGATGAAGCCATTTGACATCTCGCAATTGGCTAGAGACAACTCATCTGAAAAGAGAAATCAAGGATTCAATATCGAGAGTCTTATCAAGAACCGAATGGACTTGGAAACAGATAAAGTAGTATCTGAAAATGCCACCGCCGCACCAAATAGATTTGCTACTATGTTTGATAAGGAAAAGAGACAAGCACAAAAGAAAACAGGACCCAGACGGAATTCTGAATCTACTCATCACCACAATGCTGGACCTTATCCCAAGAAACCATACGGAAAAACAAACTCTGGAAGCAAAACTCGCCCAGAGATAAAAACTAGACCCCACAAGAGAGTAGTACGTTTTGAATTCAAGACTGGTTCAGACCAAGCCCAGGCTGCGTTAAAATCCATCATAGCCAAAGTTCATGCCTTGAGCACAAACTACAAGATTAAATTCATAGATCCAGTTTCGGGAGAAGTGAAACTCCTGAATTTGGTGGATATCGCAAATAGCACTGATCTCAGAGAGGCTGGTTTACAACTTTTACCTTGTAAAGAAGGTGACTTACCTTCGATCAAGAAAGTTAGCACCAGAGAGATGTTAAAGTTGTACTCAGATGAGCTTGCTGCTGAAAAGGAAAAAGCACTTTTGCAACTGGGGAGTGTAGCTGCTCAAAGAGCATTGAACCAAAGATTGAAGTCTGAACGTAAAAAGTCAGCTGCCAAGTTGTTGAATATATTCTGGAACATTAGTTTGGGAGATTTGAAAAACCAAAAGAAAACTGAACTAGCCAACAGGTTGTGTAAGGGTGAAACTTTTACAATCTACTTAAAGAGAAAGGGCAGAGAAGTCGCAACGCCCGAAGGAGAAGGCGACGAAGAAAGCGAAACGTTGAATATGTATGATATCAGACGTTCCCTTGCGCACGACGAAGATGCCTTGAACATTGAAACACAAAGACGCGAGTTGATTTCTCAACAACTTTTTTGTATTCTTGATGAAATGCCTTGTACCTATGAAGTAGAAGGACAAAAGGAGAACAAGCTCAAGGTCACTGTCTCTCCTAGACAAGACGCTGTAAAGCAATCAATTTCTCCATCTTCTGAAGAATGTACTCTATCAGCTAAGGATTTGAAGAAGCAAAGACAATTGCAAAAACAAAAGGAGAGAGAAGAACTATTGAAATTAAAGAAACAAGAAAAGGAGGATAATTTGGACTCGTTGTACCTGTTCAAGATTGAAGATTAAGATCCGACTTCCATAATATGACCTAATGAGCTCTTATTTAATTCTTGTAAATAGCACTATATAATACATTACGTTGGTTTTCAAAGAATTGAATATAATTCTTAATGTGTAAAACTTCAAAATACGATCCATATCCTTGCTATTTTCGTAGGGGACTATGTAGCAATAGACACATAAACTATCTGGACGTTCCATTTGATGAAAGCTATTATCTAGAAACAACCTATCTACCATCCCAGATGGATTCTCTTAAACAATACTACCATACCGGTAGCTTTCATTTGTATTCACCTTATTTAGGATCTGATCTTCTGAATCCCTCAGCAGTTGTCTGTAGCTACGTTCCTGTCTCAATCTTCTGACCTTATAACCATACGCATGTCCTCCTATCATTTCGTCTACTATTGGGTAATTGAGAAGCCTTTTAATTTCTGGCTGATCCAACTTATAGTTAGGCACTTCGGAACACGCATTTTGATAGTAAAGTTCATCTTCGTCCAAGAGCTCTTTGCTGTAATTAATAGACGATAAAAAGTTGTCACTTCTGAGAATTTCTGAAATAAATTGCAATTGCTCCGAACCGGACACTACAGGTGACTCAGGTGGAGATCCATTTTTGGGCGAGCCAGGATAGATTGCTCTCATTGATGTTCCAGTAGAATTTAACGATGCAGAGTATTCATTGCTGCTTCTGATGCTATTAGTTGTGTTGAGCTGTGGCGGGCTATTGGGAAGAGCAGCTATCTCTGAAGTGCTTCTTATATGTGTATTGTTCTGCTGAAGCGTGCTGACTTGGTTGGACAACCAGTGCTTTTGTTTTCCGTCGCTATGGTAGCGTAATCCTTGATTAATTCTACTCATACGCCCTCTGGAGCTAGGATGGGCTATCAAGGCTTCCACAGAGTCAAACTGCTTGTAATCCTTGTAATAGTCTCCATAGTAAGTAAGCTTGAAATCATGTATCAAGTCCTTGATACCAACCATATCCTTAAAGGCATACTTGAACTTCAATCTACCATACGGTATCTGTGATATTGTGAAGGGGTGATAACTGAAAGCAAACCAATGGCCCAAAGCAAAGCCAATGAGCTCTACACAGAGAAGTCCATTCTGGATGCAGACACCTATACTGCCTTTTTCTTCAGACTCGTCACTTCCAGGCAACACCTGGAACACATTCAAAATCGCCAAAATGACCCCTTGCCAGTACGAGGCAAAAATAATCAACTTGACACACAAGAATTTGCCTACAGGGTTGAACGGCTTCAAATCGTTCCACAAGATCTTCCAGAAGATGGCCAAGCAGTATAATGACATGGTGACACTGCCGTTGTAGATAATGGTTAACCAGAGATATATCGACTTGGGACCCATCGAGTTGACATCGTACAAGCCCAAACCTTGCGATAATAATGTAGAAAAACAGATTATAGGCTTAGCCCATACATACTGAAGAATGCCTCTTTTGATTCCGAGAAAGGTATACGGATCAGAAATATCGAGTGGGGGAAGAATATACAGTAATATGCCCGGGTGCTTTACCGGTTCACGTCCACTAGTCATAATTATGATATTACGCTCACCTCCAAGCATATCAGTAAGCAACGAGAAGAATGTGTAGATGACAAAAGCTTCGTAGACCTCTCGCACAGGTTCCAAGATGAATTTGTTGAAGGGCGACTCCTGGTTGATCAACATTGAGTAGCACGATAATGCAAACAAAGGCACGATGATTTGGATTCTGAGCATTAAACGTTGTTGAAACGGTTTTCTGTAATTTCGTAAATGAAGAAAGATACAGCTTATGATTATTAATGTAGCCAAAACACATGAATAGAAACAGATGTTATTTACCCACTTCGGAAGACGCGCCGAGCTATCTGATATCGCCGCTATAGCTATTGATGTCATCATGGTGGTGATTTTGAAAAATGTGAACTCTTGTTACAGAAAATGCAAGATGAAATGAAATATATGATGACTTAAGTATGAGTATGAGTGTATGAATATGAACTATACGAATTATATGAATTGCGTGTTGTGCAAATCGAGATTGAGTGATTGAATTGCAGTATAAGATGATATAAGAAGTAACGACAGACACACGTCAAGCAATCCATCCTCTACACTCTGCAAGGTGAGATTGTACTGGTTCTGATTATAACTGAAAGAAATATGAGCCTTTCCGTCTGTTAGTTTGCAGATTAACCAAACTAAGGCCGCGCTACCACCCTGCGATATCAACCGGTCTTCACCAAAAGCTACGGGGAAGCAATTATAGCAGTCGACAGTACATTCTCTGTGACTTGATAATGGCAACACTGGCGTATAACGAGAAATTACAATATGTTCTACCTTTTGTTATGTTCCACGCAAATGCGGATTCAATAATATATATGAACCACTATGTCACTATGTACATAGATAATGTATGAGTAATGTAAGACTTTTAGTATTCGTTATTATGAGGAATGAGAGGCATTATTATCATCAATTTATGCCATTCCGGCGTTCTTCAACTTCTTAACTCGTTCCTTCTCTTGGTTCAACTTCTGCAAGTCTTCTTCGGTAACCAAGTGATGGGTGTGGTTTGAGACTGGCACAAAGATTTCGTTGCCATTGTCGTCGTCTACAAACATGTGGCATTGTTCGATTGAGTTAATGAAGTCATCCTGGAGCACATCAGCCATTAATATTCTATTGGCAGGATCAAGGATCAACATTCTACGAACCAACTCTCGCGAAGCTTCTGGCAACAATCTCATCAAACGTTCTGGACCCTGGGAGTGATGTCCGTTTCTTGTACTCTTGACACTGCTGCTAACGGTCATTTCAGAAACGCTGTTCTGCATTACTGTTACTGGATCTTCCGAAGCGTTACTTGGAGCACCTACAAAAGACCGGTAAGAAGGATCGGAGATCCTTGGGATCTTCCAGGGGAATCTTTTCAAGATCATACAACAAAAGATCACAGCCACTGACCAGACATCTGCAGCACGAGGATCGTACCCTTCCAGAGGAGAAGCAAGCACCTCAGGAGACAAATATGGATCAGAGCCGACGATTCCCTTAGCCTTGACCAAGGTGTACTGCTCGTCGACAAGATCATCATGGGAGGCGTTGGGATCGGTGATTTCCTTACGAAATTGTACGGCCGAGCCGAAATCGATTAACTTCAAGATACCAAACTCGCTGACTACGCAGTTGTCAAGTTTCAAGTCACGATGAGCCAATCCGTTTTCGTGCAAGAAAGCTACACCACTGACAATCTGTCTGAAGTAGCAACACACTTCCTCTGTGCTCATAAGTCCACTCATCACCAAGTTGAAGAAGTCGTACGGACAGTATTCCATGACAATGTAGTATTCTGGTTCTATAGTTGACTTTGGTGACTTTCTTTTGGAGAAACGACCACTACTGATGCTGGTGCTGCTGCTATTGGCTGAAGATTTCAGTGAGTAGTCCTTGATAAGCTCAATGGTGCAGATCAAATTTTCGTGTTTGAGATAGTCACCAATCTTGAATTCGTTCTTTACCTTGACTTTGTAGTCAGTTTCCAGCTCCTGGGGCATTCTCGACCGGAATTTCTTCACTGCAAAGATCTGCGTAGGGTCATCTTTGGCGGTAACCAAATTGACAGAGCCACTAGCTCCTGTGCCGAGGAGCTTCCCTATAGGACCATACTTCTTGAACAAGTCTGAAGTAGTCAGGTCTGGAAGAGGTGGTGGCACAGTATTGGCTGTTGGGCTAGAAGTTGCTGAGCTCTTTCCTTTGGTCAGAGTTGTAGATGCACGCGAGTCTGTATGCTTGAGTTTCTTGAGAAACCGTCTAAGCGAAAGATGGTGTTTTTTGTCTTTGGCTTCAGTTACGCTGCTATGCGCGCTCACATGATGGGTTTGGTGGTGGTTTTGGCTATGGCTACTGGAAATGTTGTTTGAGTGACTACTAGAGATATTGTTTGAGCTGAGATTTTTTGACCGTTCAGACACTGTTGGCTCTATGGGTTTGTTCTTGTCTGAGGACGAGTCGCGGACTACTGTAGGCTGTGTTGCTGTGGACGCACGCGAACTCAAATGCGGGCTCCGCTGGGAATGGTTCGATGAGGCTAAATCCATGGACGTGGAAGCCGAGTGCAATTCAAACTCGGCATTGGCGTTGTGGAACTCGTGGTCGCCTGTAGTGTCTGTTGAAGCTGTATCGTTGGACTGGTAGCTCGTGTTTGGGTTGTTACTGGTATTGCTGATAATGTCCAGGTGGTGGTTTCCGTGATTTTCAGCATTGTCGAATTTTTCACTTTGTCCACTTCTGGATGAACGGTTGGATATGGAGCCAGACGAGTTGCGGCTGCGTAGAAACAGCCGATGCGACGGTGCCGAGGCAGAAGGAGCGCCATTGGCAGCGCCGTCTTTTCGTGAGAGCGACGTCGACGACGACGAAAACATATTCTTCAATGCCATCCCGGCTATGGATATATAGATGCTGAAACGTGAAGAAAAGTGGTGGATAAATTACCTTGCAAAATCCTGGTCTGTAGATTTAGTGACAGGCTATTTTTTTAGTGCACCAGACTGGAGAAGCGCAGTCGGAAATAACAATATTTGTAAGCCCAAGCCGAGATAGTGTGTATAGCCGATTCTACGGAGGGGGTGTCGAAACAGCTGGAGATGAGCAATTGTTATGAAGTCTAGAGTAGGGTTGGTGCTAGCTGTGTTGGAGAAAAGGAGAGCTTGGAGTCGGTGTCGAAAAGCGAGTTATTCGTGTCAATTGAGAGTCTCTGGTATTGCTGAAAGCGGCAATCTTCACGTGTGGAATTTTTCACAGTCAAAGACTATAAAGTCAGTAGACGTGCGTATTGTGTGGAAGATGACTAGTGATGGCATACAAAGAAATTGCCAGGAAGAGAAGACAAACGAAGAGACAAGCGAAGAAGAGAGGAGGAGTAAGAAGAAAGAGTAAGAAGAAGGAGTTACAACAAAAGAGTAACAGCGCAAGGCACGAAGAAACGAAGAATAGCGGAAGAGTGGAGGAGTGTAACCGACCTAAATAGTCTCAGTAAAAGTTTCAGTAATCGTAGCACCCGCAGAGTCTCACTAAGTTTCAGTTAGTTTCCGCAAGTTTCAGACGAAGTCTTGGGACTACACTTTTTGCACTTCGCCGCTAAACGAAAACCGTGAAAAGCCAGGCTCAGGAGGCCCACAAGAATGTGGATATTTCTCACTACTCTACTGGTACGCCGTGGAAGACAATTGATCCACAGAATACTTGAGCAGGTACATTGCGGACGGTTACTCTACCCAACTACAGACGGGGTTAACACTGAACACAATAGCGGCCCCAATCCCGCAATAATCCACTCAAATTGGCTGGGGTAATCGAAATGGTCCTAACTCCTTCGACGCATTTAGACACATTCTCGCTAAACCATTGACATGACTCAACTGGGTAAAAAGTTAGCTAATCCACCTGGTGGAGAGATGGAGGGATACAATTAACGGTTAAATCTACTACGAGATTCTGCACAGTGGGAAAGGAATCAATTTCATATGATTTTAATAGAGTATCTTCCTTTTCTCCCTTAACAATGCTGTGGATTTGTGCCTTACAATTTGTAGATGGACAAACTCTCCGTAACAATGCGGCGTTGTCGGTTTTTCTCCGTGTCTCAGATTGTGAATTGATGTCGTCATCATCCCCTGAATCTGTAGAGAATGTGAAATATTTCACTAGCCTCTCTTTTATGCAATGCTACTCCTTGATTGTGTGGATCTCGGTCGGCTTCTGCTCCTGCCGACTCCGACATCCCGGCTAAATCTACACTTTCCACATCTCTTTGGCTAGATCCATTAACGGCTACTTCGATCTAGACGATCTTATCTCTACCATAGCCCCTTTCACACCGGGAAAGGTTTCGGCCTTGAATGCTACCTTGGGCACTAAACTAAAGTAATCTTATTTAAGTACTCTTATTCGAACCTCTTTTACTACCTACAGATTTACTACTCCAGAATCTGCTTTACTCTACAATTCTTCTTATCACAATTTATTTTGTTTGTAGAAACTAAAATCTCTTATAGGAATTCTATTGTTTTATTACATTCTCAAGATGAACCTCCTCCATTGGAAGACGTGTTGCCTCGAATTTTGTCCCACATACTCAAACGTCTGTGGTGACTACTTTCCGAAACAGACGAATTTCTCGAGCCTTTATCATGACCATTCTTCAACAAACCTTGCGCTTCTTCATCTTCGCCATCTACAGCTATAACACTGCTGTTGATCGTGTCATCCTTACCATTGTAAGGATTCATGGTGAACAGATCGCTACGAGGCTTCTTCTTCTTTTTGCTCTTCTTCTTTTTCGACGATGACGACGCACTTATCTGGTCGATCTCGCCGTTTTCGATGTCGTTGATATCGAGAACTTCGTCTTCATCGCTGACATTTTCAATGATGGTCTTGTGCACACCTTGGACATTGATCACAGATTCAATGATCCCTCCTGTTCTGTATATTCGCGATTCTTGCGATTCAGTGACAGGAATGGCCATCGGTACTACTTCGTGTTCATGTGCACGGATATCGTCGGCTCTCTCAGCAGTAATATCTTCTCTAGCTTCTTCATCAACAGAAGCTCTTCTAACAGCTTCTTCAATAGCCCCTACTTCAGTAGAAAAAACAGCGCCATAAGCACCGGGTGCACCGACTCTGTTGGGCAAAGGAATGGCAGCAATGGTCTCAGCGTTTGGTCTTTTGATCGTTACGAAAGACTTGTTAGTTTCCAATGGGTTTGCAGCAGGATTCTTGGGTTTCCAGTTCTTTGTGTCTACCAAATTATTTCCATTCGTTGTACTGAGCCTGGTAGCCAAATCTGGCACCTGGACTTGCAGTGGCTGTGGTGTCAGCGCTTGACCTGGCAGCTGAGCAGAAACATCAAGGGAGTTCCTCTTGGAAGTAGAAGCAGATCTTTGGTATAAGTTATGTAAGTAAGAAGTCAAGTTTCTCTTAGACAAAGGACCCGGGTTCTTACGCTTGATATTCTTGTTGATGTCAATGTATACATCCGATTCGTCAACAATCTCTTCACCAATCAACTCTTCAATCACATCTTCCAAAGTCAACACACCAATGGCTCCTACAGGTTCACCAGGATGTTCACTGACCACGATCATATGAGATTTACCTTCTTGGAAGTAGTTCAAGATGTTCAAACAAGAGGTGTCTAGGGCCGTTTCAGGCAAAGTGGCCAATGGGAACGAAGCTACAGGCAAGGCATCTTCTGGGTCGTAACTGATCAAGACACGCACCAAAAGCATACCAATGAAATTCAATGGCTCGTTAGGCAAATGAATGGGTATTCTGGAGAAACCGGCATTGAAGATTTCTTCTACGGTTTTCTCGTCCAACAAAGTATCAGCACTCATGGTGTAGACTCTATCCATAGGAGTCATGATTGCACTTACCGATTTCTCCTTCAAGTCAAGAACAGCACTGATGATGGTGACTTCGTCTTGGTTCAATCTTTCTACACCCATCGTCTTGTGCAAAGTCACCAAGGTCTTCAACCCGGACTTCTTGTAAACTGTTCCGTGGTCTTCACCAAGGATGTGGTCCAACAACAAGGCAATTGGATAGGCAATAGGGTACATTATATACATCAAGACGAGGACAAATGGAGCGAAAAGAGCACCGACTTGCAAACCATATCTGACACAGATGGACTGGGGGATAATTTCCCCGAAAATGACAATGGAAGCGGTGGAAGTGACGACAGCAGGCCATCCTCCTCCCAAGCAACGGTCTAATACAATAGGCAATGTTTCGTTGGTGATGACATTTGACAACAACAATGTGACTAAAACCCAGTGCTTACCTCTACCAATAAGAGAAAGCACTTTACGAGCATGTCTACGTTCATGAGGTTCACCACTGGTGGCGATGACCTTCAAGTATACTTCGTCCTGGCCCATCAAACCTAAGGTTAAGCCGGCAAAGACACCTCCAGCGAGAACAAGAAAGACAGAAGTGAACAAATTGGCATAAAACTCCTCGGCTGTCATGGAGGACGTTGTAGCGTCAACGTCGGGATGAGAAACAGCAGCATGGACCCGTTTGTTGAACACTGGAAGGGCATGGGTCACCTTGACCAACTGGGACAAGATGAAAACTAATTTGGCAATGGCGTTTCCGCTAGTTAATGGAACGGCATGGTTACTTCGGGACGATAGCTTACTTTTAGACATATAGCTGTGGTGTTAGTACGGAAAAAGAATACAAAGAAACTGAAGAATGAAAAACAAAGAAATTGCAATGGCAAATGGCAGAAAGTACGGAAAATTAGCTGGTATTCCAGAATGTATGGTACGCTGAAGTATGGAGACTGTGCGAATGGAATTGAAAATTGAATGCCTAGAATTGAAATTTGAATGGATTCTGAGATGGGCAAGCTAGGGATTCAAAAGAAAAAGCGAGGGCTGCGATGGAAATAGCTACTAGTGACCGTGTTGAGGATGTGAAGATGAGAGAGACGGGTTTCTGACACTGTCTTCTTGTGTTTGTATTTTTGTCGTTGTTTCTTCAATTTTTCGAGTTTCTTCAGCTTTCAGAACGTGGAGCTCCAGGCTGACGGTGCGATGAGATACTTACTAATGGGCAAAAAGTTAAAGAATCTTGAGGGCGGCGAAAATAGCACGAGTTTTAAGTAAAGATAGTGTTGTGTAAAGAGACTTTGGCAACAAGGAGGAAAAGGAAGTTGGATAACAGAATATTATGGCTTGGGGCTTCTTCGCTTCTTCTCTTCGTTCTCCTACCGTTTATGACCTGCCAGGGATTTTGTATGCCCTCTGGCAGTCGTGCCTGCCTAAATGCGGTATTTGACAGAGAGGCGCTAGGGAGCCCACGAAAAAACGGTACTGCCAGAGACACTGTTAGCCTGAAGTTGGAATTGGTGCGGATGAAGAGACAGACTCCTTGAGTCCGGGCATTTGTCCTCAATTGTCTACTATATAGTACCGGTACCAGTCCATACTCTTGTGGACAATTCTGCCGGTAGATTTCTAAATTCTACTAGAGCCGCTAAAATCTCTCTAAACTACTGTACTATGCTTACTCGGTAGTGAGACGACAATTTCTCCTACATTGTATATGTCGTCATTTTGCGTTGCTAATCCTCGCTAAGAAACTGGACACATAGGGGCTGGAACGGTGCGGCTCAGCTCCCTGATGGAGCCCAGCCCGATAAGACGGAAGCATATGATAGCAGTTAATGAACCCACTAAGGGCTTCAGCAGAAATTCAGCAATTGCACATTCCTGGTTTTGCAAGTGATTTTTTGCTCATCATGTCGTGAAGGAGTGGAAGGAGCTGTTTCTCGTGAACCGGCCATAAGTCGTGAGCGAAAGACCAGACAGTAACTGAACTCCACTTTGGCTGCGGGGATTTCGTAAACAGTCGGCATCTTGAAATCTGCCTCAGAGTGCTCACCCGAGTGTTATCCTTCTGTGGCCAATAATACTAGATCCTCTTCGCCATATACGATGCTTTGATGTGGAGTCGCTGCTGAAATTGTCTGCCAGACCATTCTCAAACATTTCGCGTCTTTGCGTAACTCACTAAATCGCTCGTGTTTCTGCTGACGTCGACCCAGTCGGCTCAAAACACCAATCTCCGTCGTCTGATTTTTGATTCGGCCGGCCGAGACTTTCGAAACGCCTCAGTATCTGAACTCCATGTTACATATTTCCAGTGTTTGTTCGTCTAGCTTCTTGAGTTGAACATCCAGTTCCCTGTATTTTTTACTATTTTATTTTTTTATCGTGGTCGCGTTTAGCTTTTTCGCAGCCATTACCTTAACCATAAAAATGGCAATATTCAGAAATGTATCTGTCCTTGAATTCTTAACCCTAGCAATCTTTCTCCATTGCCTCATGACAACCATTCCTGAAACCAATAATTAGTTGATCGACCATCAGAAGAAACCTGCACTTGACCATTGTAGATTGCAACCATCGGAGTCTGAAAGCTCAGAACACTGCTGTGGAGTGAAGGGCGTGGGACTAGATGTTGATGAAAGCTTCTGTGAAGAATGATACCAATATCAAGCCTTCCCTTGTAATTACTAATAGCAAAATAGCAAGCGATCTGGACCTTCTATTCCCGCTAGCTTGTGTATAGGAATTTACTCGATATTCAGAGAACTTGTGTTCTTTCAGCAGCTTTCAATTCAATATTTGTATTATATAATGAAAGATTATCTTTGGGTATATTCATATAATATGTCACTCTACAAGCAGAAAAGAACAATTATATGAGGTGTTGAATGAAGTCTTCCCATTATACAATTATAGAAAAGATAAATAGAATTGTGCAAAGCAGTTGAATTCAAAATTGTCAATAGCGGTCCTTCCAAATTGCTCAGTTTATTCGCCAGGGATGCCCAAAATACAAGTTGAAGTCTCCAAATGCATTTCTCTGCTGTTAACCATTACGTTGGTCAATTGTCTACTCACGAATAGAGAATAATCGAAAACAATAATCTTATTTTCATCCGAGAAATACTCCAACTTCGTGTATAACTTGCCAAGGTAAGGTGAGAGCCATTTGAAGAAAGTGTTGAGTAGACCTAATTGGCATTGCTGAAAAATAAACAGAATGCCAGGAAGTAGTGAAAGCTCGCGTATCTTCAGGGTTCATATTCATTTAGTACTGGCTCTCTTTCAGAGAAAATATTCCTAGTGATGACGTATCTCAACATAAATATATTCCATCGCTTGCAAAGTAGAAAACTCCGCATACTAGAAGCAAGACTTAAAAAGAAGAAGCCACAGAACTCCGCAGTGGTCCTTATGTATTGGTTTGTCATATTTCCTTTTTAAGGGATTACTATATCAGCTCGAGGCTGCACACTGTGGGAAGCATATTCAACTACAACTCAACAAAAACCCCAAATGTTTTACATAGCAACTTTAGCCGTGACAGTAGTGGTTAGTGTCGTATAGTAGGAACATCTCTGTTTTCAATATTCCTTATCGAGACGGTGTCATGAATGGAAGATCTGAACACTTCGTTAATGAAGTCTCCAAATCGATTCCATCACAGATCCCTTCGGTCCTTGTAATACAATTAGATCACGGTCCAACCAATTTCAAGTATTGTAGATTCTTTGAAAACAAATTTCACAACTATACACATGATTTATTTATTTTTACTAAGACTATGATTGTTGAGACTCTAGACCTTACTGGATCGGTGGCAGCTTCTCTCAATTGATCTAGCTACTATAGGGTTATACTTGTTGCACTGGGCTGTGCACCCAGATGAAGCCGAGAATCGAATCTTTATGGTTAGAAACATTCTCCCTAAAATTGGATCAGACCCTTTTAAGTAACTTGCTGTTTTACTTGGCCGTTGAAAAATATAAATTGCACAGGGATACATAGTATATCGCTAAGCCAGCTCTACTCTCCAGCTTGAAGACCGAATCGAGGGGCTTATTACCATGTCGAACTAATATGGCAAAGTTGCTCCCTTTCTAGATTACATACCATGAGACGCGAGAAAGATCTGCGTCATACCGTAATACAAGACAAGGATCGGCAACACAATCGAAGCTTAACCAGAGATGATGTTAATGAAGTGGTGGGTATAACTCTTATACAATTTTCAGGTTGCAGAACTTCGCATAGAAATAGAACATTTTTCAGAATCTCAATCAATTCTTACAAAAACTTCAATTAAATATCCAAGAAACCTGAAATCATGAACAGTGACAACTGCTGGAACAAGCCATCTGTTAACAGGACTGGAGTAGATAGCCACTCATCCAGATCTAGAAGCTAGAGGAACTGGAATAATTAAATTTAGTTAACTGTCATCTGCTTCGATGCAGGTATTTTCTACGGTTATGAAAGAACAATAATATTGCTGCAGGGCACACGTCCCAGATTTTTCCTGTAGAAAAGCATTCTGATAGTCCTATTCTAGAAATAAAGGGTAACATAGTTTTCGTTTCTCTTCAAGAATACGTAGCAATTTGTTTCAGATGTATTCAATATTTGGGAGCCCTCATGTCTTGAAGATCAATGTTTAAGTTTCTGCTAGAACGAGGGAGATTATTATTTTTGTTGACAAGCGTATTGTCGCGATATATTTCTTGGAAGGTTTATTTGATATTCAAGTAAATGCCACTCTTTCATGGATAGGATTACATTGCACTACAACAATAGCGTCATTCCAGGTAGCTGCAACTTCAGAACCTAAAGTATGAACTTCGTAAACGAGTTGTGCAATGTCTTACCGGATATTATTGCTTTTTGGTTGCATTTCGTAACTTAGAAGTCAACAAGGAGACTTACTTGGCCACGAAAATGGCGGCAATGGTTGTGAATATAAATGGTTTGTAGCCAGCTATAGTCTCTGCTTGCTATTGTATATATATAGATAATGGCTCCCTGGACATGATGCTGTTATTGAAATTTTGCAAGGAATTACTATCAAGGTCTATAAAGTAGCAAACTCTCCAATATGTTGTTCCTAGATCTTTATTTTGTTGCAGTACTCTTCCTGATAGCAACTGTATGGGCCAAAACCATTACTGAAGATACCATCGATAGAGGAGCCGTTGCTATAGATGCAGACGAAACGATCATCGTGGATGGTGTTTACTGGTCTCTTGTTGATAATGACTATACTAATTTTGCAGGTAATGTAGACGTAGGTGAAGGTTCTGGCTTCTACATCTCCAACACATCGCCTTCAAGCATGTACGTTGCCATACTTTCTGGCCTGTTCGTCAACGATGGGATTACGTCTTGGAATGCTATTGAAGCGATAAATGCTCCAACCTTTAACATAGATGGCTTTAATTTCATCAACAATGGTGAAGTGTACATGTCAGCCGACGGTTCTACTGGCAACCCTTCTATGGGAATTACAACTACAAATTTTGATAACAATGGTTTGTTGGTCTTCTACCAAAATTATAGAACTGGCAATTCAGTTGAATTAGGTGATGATCTTCTTACAATTAACAACAATGGCCAGATTTGTTTGCACAACAAACTTTACGCACAAAGAACTTCTATTGCTGGTACTGGTTGTATCTCCGCCGTGGACGATTCCAGTATATTCATCCAATATTCGGCATTGGATATTGATACTAACCAAGTTTTCCATTTGCAAGACTCTAATTCTAACCTACGCGCTGCAGCCGCTATAACACCAAAAACTTACACTGTCGCAGGCTTTGGTAATGGAAACAAGATTGGATTGGACTTTGCTCTTCAGACTCTTAATCCTTGGACATATGATCCTGTTAGTGGCATATTAACTCTTCGATCAACATTATTATCTCAAAGATTTAATATTGGGACAGGATACGACCCAGCATTGTTCTCAATTACAACCGAGTCTGGTTTAGGTTTGTCAACTGTCACACGAGGTGCACTCACCTATTCAGGACCCCCTCCAAACGCAATTCCAGAAGTCTGCCAGCCATGTCCAGTACCTCCTGAAGCTCCAGGAATGGATCCAATAGAGTACACTACAACAATCGTGACGACGAACCCTGATGGATCAATTTGTACTGAAGTTGCCGATGTTCTAGTTAGCACCGATGCTGACCATATATGGTACACTACCACAAATAGTGTTCAGACAGACTGTTTAGCGGCTACTATTTACACTACAACGTTCACCACTACGAACCCTGATGGATCTGTATCTACTGGCACTGGAGAAGTCCTTGTAACTACTGATGAAGAAGGTAACTGGGTTACTACTACGTCTGAGATTACCGGACCCGAGTTCACACTCTACACGACCACCTTCACCACTACCAACCCAGATGGATCAGTATCTACTGGAACTGGTGAGGTGTTAGTTACTACAGATGAAGAAGGTAACTGGGTTACTACTACGTCTGAGATTACGGGACCCGAGTTCACACTCTACACTACTACCTTCACCACTACCAACCCTGATGGATCAGTATCCACCGGTACTGGTGAAGTCCTTGTAACTACTGATGAAGAAGGCAACTGGGTTACTACTACGTCTGAGATTACGGGACCCGAGTTCACACTCTACACTACAACGTTCACCACTACGAACCCTGATGGATCTGTATCTACTGGCACTGGAGAAGTCCTTGTAACTACTGATGAAGAAGGTAACTGGGTTACTACTACGTCTGAGATTACCGGACCCGAGTTCACACTCTACACTACTACCTTCACCACTACCAACCCTGATGGATCAGTATCCACCGGTACTGGTGAAGTCCTTGTAACTACTGATGAAGAAGGCAACTGGGTTACTACTACGTCTGAGATTACCGGACCCGAGTTCACTCTTTATACCACGACGTTCACCACTACCAACCCTGATGGATCAGTATCCACTGGAACTGGTGAGGTGTTAGTTACAACAGATGAAGAAGGTAACTGGGTTACTACTACCTCTGAGATTACCGGACCTGAATTCACTCTTTATACCACGACGTTCACCACTACCAACCCAGATGGATCTGTATCTACTGGAACTGGTGAGGTGTTAGTTACAACTGACGAGGAAGGTAATTGGGTTACCACTACATCTGAGATTACAGGACCTGAGTTCACACTCTACACGACTACCTTCACCACTACCAACCCTGATGGATCAGTATCCACCGGTACTGGAGAAGTCCTTGTAACTACTGATGAAGAAGGCAACTGGGTTACCACTACATCTGAGATTACAGGACCTGAGTTCACACTCTACACAACTACCTTCACCACTACCAACCCTGATGGATCAGTATCTACTGGAACTGGTGAGGTGTTAGTTACTACAGATGAAGAAGGTAACTGGGTTACTACTACGTCTGAGATTACGGGACCCGAGTTCACACTCTACACTACTACCTTCACCACTACCAACCCTGATGGATCAGTATCCACTGGAACGGGTGAGGTATTAGTTACAACTGACGAGGAAGGTAACTGGGTTACTACTACGTCTGAGATTACGGGACCTGAGTTCACACTCTACACGACCACCTTCACAACGACCAACCCTGATGGATCTGTATCCACTGGAACTGGTGAAGTATTAGTTACAACAGATGAAGAAGGCAACTGGGTTACTACTACGTCTGAGATTACCGGACCCGAGTTCACTCTTTATACCACGACGTTCACCACTACCAACCCAGATGGATCTGTATCTACTGGAACTGGTGAGGTGTTAGTTACAACAGATGAAGAAGGCAACTGGGTTACTACTACGTCTGAGATTACCGGACCTGAATTCACTCTTTATACCACGACGTTCACCACTACCAACCCAGATGGATCAGTATCCACTGGAACTGGTGAAGTATTAGTTACAACAGATGAAGAAGGTAACTGGGTTACTACTACCTCTGAGATTACAGGACCCGAGTTCACACTCTACACAACTACCTTCACCACTACCAACCCTGATGGATCAGTATCCACTGGAACTGGAGAAGTCCTTGTAACTACTGATGAAGAAGGTAACTGGGTTACTACTACCTCTGAGATTACCGGACCTGAATTCACTCTTTATACCACGACGTTCACCACTACCAACCCTGATGGATCAGTATCCACTGGAACTGGTGAAGTATTAGTTACAACAGATGAAGAAGGCAACTGGGTTACTACTACGTCTGAGATTACCGGACCTGAATTCACTCTTTATACCACGACGTTCACCACTACCAACCCAGATGGATCAGTATCTACTGGAACTGGTGAGGTGTTAGTTACAACTGACGAGGAAGGTAATTGGGTTACCACTACATCTGAGATTACAGGACCTGAATTCACTCTTTATACTACGACGTTCACCACTACCAATCCAGATGGATCTGTATCCACTGGAACTGGAGAAGTCCTTGTAACTACTGATGAAGAAGGCAACTGGGTTACTACTACGTCTGAGATTACCGGACCCGAGTTCACTCTTTATACCACGACGTTCACCACTACCAACCCTGATGGATCAGTATCCACTGGAACTGGAGAAGTCCTTGTAACTACTGATGAAGAAGGTAACTGGGTTACTACTACTTCTGAGATTACAGGACCTGAGTTCACACTCTACACGACCACCTTCACCACTACCAACCCAGATGGATCAGTATCCACTGGAACTGGTGAAGTATTAGTTACAACTGACGAGGAAGGTAATTGGGTTACCACTACATCTGAGATTTCAGGACCCGAGTTCACACTCTACACGACTACCTTCACCACTACCAACCCTGATGGATCTGTATCCACTGGAACTGGTGAAGTATTAGTTACAACAGATGAAGAAGGCAACTGGGTTACTACTACCTCTGAGATTACCGGACCTGAATTCACTCTTTATACCACGACGTTCACCACTACCAACCCAGATGGATCAGTATCCACTGGAACGGGTGAGGTATTAGTTACAACTGACGAGGAAGGTAACTGGGTTACTACTACGTCTGAGATTACGGGACCTGAGTTCACACTCTACACGACCACCTTCACAACGACCAACCCTGATGGATCTGTATCCACTGGAACTGGTGAAGTATTAGTTACAACAGATGAAGAAGGCAACTGGGTTACTACTACGTCTGAGATTACCGGACCCGAGTTCACTCTTTATACCACGACGTTCACCACTACCAACCCAGATGGATCTGTATCTACTGGAACTGGTGAGGTGTTAGTTACAACAGATGAAGAAGGCAACTGGGTTACTACTACGTCTGAGATTACCGGACCTGAATTCACTCTTTATACCACGACGTTCACCACTACCAACCCAGATGGATCAGTATCCACTGGAACTGGAGAAGTCCTTGTAACTACTGATGAAGAAGGTAACTGGGTTACTACTACGTCTGAGATTACCGGACCTGAATTCACTCTTTATACTACGACGTTCACCACTACCAACCCTGATGGATCAGTATCCACTGGAACTGGTGAAGTATTAGTTACAACTGACGAGGAAGGTAATTGGGTTACCACTACATCTGAGATTTCAGGACCCGAGTTCACACTCTACACGACTACCTTCACCACTACCAACCCAGATGGATCAGTATCTACTGGAACTGGTGAAGTATTAGTTACAACAGATGAAGAAGGCAACTGGGTTACTACTACGTCTGAGATTACCGGACCTGAATTCACTCTTTATACCACGACGTTCACCACTACCAACCCAGATGGATCAGTATCTACTGGAACTGGTGAGGTGTTAGTTACAACTGACGAGGAAGGTAATTGGGTTACCACTACATCTGAGATTACAGGACCTGAATTCACTCTTTATACTACGACGTTCACCACTACCAATCCAGATGGATCTGTATCCACTGGAACTGGAGAAGTCCTTGTAACTACTGATGAAGAAGGCAACTGGGTTACTACTACGTCTGAGATTACCGGACCCGAGTTCACTCTTTATACCACGACGTTCACCACTACCAACCCTGATGGATCAGTATCCACTGGAACTGGAGAAGTCCTTGTAACTACTGATGAAGAAGGTAACTGGGTTACTACTACTTCTGAGATTACAGGACCTGAGTTCACACTCTACACGACCACCTTCACCACTACCAACCCTGATGGATCAGTATCTACTGGAACTGGTGAGGTGTTAGTTACAACAGATGAAGAAGGTAATTGGGTTACCACTACATCTGAGATTTCAGGACCCGAGTTCACACTCTACACGACTACCTTCACCACTACCAACCCAGATGGATCAGTATCTACTGGAACTGGTGAAGTATTAGTTACAACAGATGAAGAAGGCAACTGGGTTACTACTACCTCTGAGATTACAGGACCCGAGTTCACACTCTACACGACTACCTTCACCACCACCAACCCAGATGGATCTGTATCCATTGGAACTGGTGAAGTATTAGTTACAACAGATGAAGAAGGCAACTGGGTTACTACTACGTCTGAGATTACCGGACCCGAGTTCACACTCTACACAACTACCTTCACCACTACCAACCCTGATGGATCCGTCTCAACTGGAACTGGAGAAGTTATAGTAACTACTGACGAAGATGGCAGTTGGTACACGACGACATCTCAGATTGTAGGACCTGAATTCACTATTTATACCACGACGTTCACAACTACGAACCCTGATGGATCCGTCTCAACTGGAACTGGAGAAGTTATAGTAACTACTGACGAAGAAGGTAATTGGTACACCACAACATCTCAGATTGTAGGACCTGAATTCACTGTTTATACCACGACGTTCACAACTACGAACCCTGATGGATCCGTCTCAACTGGAACTGGAGAAGTTATAGTAACTACTGATGAAGATGGCAGTTGGTATACAAGCACTTCTCTTATAACTGGAACGCAGCTGACTGTGGACAGTATGATCTACACTACTACTTATACCACTACCTTTATTACTACAAAGTCGGGTGGATTGGTGTCCACTTGTTCTGGAGAAGTAATAGTAAGTACCGCTGCAAATGGAAGTTTGTGCTCAACTACTTCGTTGATAATTGAACCGCTGCTTACTGATTACACTACTATTTGTACTAGTACGGACAAAGATGGTTCTGAATCCATTTGTAGTTGTGAAGTGATTGTTGGGACTGACGGAGAAGGAGACTGGTACACTTCCACCATCCCAATTTCCAGTAAGATCAAGCCAAATATTGAAGTTACTGTACAAACAACGACTATTAGTACTGTTTGTGATAAGACTTCTATTTGTGTGATTGAGTCTGTGGTCGCGGCGACTGTTACTCCAATTATTGATTCTGGTAAGATAGAAGGACCAGTTGGAACAGAAACTAGTAGTTCTAGGGACGCTGGAACTGCTATATATAAATCAGGACCTACTGGAATAGTATCTTCGAGTACAGTTGCGGCTCATGTTCAACCTCAAGCTGAACCTCAAGCTGAACCTCAAGTTGAACCTCAAGCTGAACCTCAATCTGAACCTCAATCTGAACCTCAAGTTGAACCTCAAGTTGAACCTCAGGCTGAACCTCAA
This sequence comes from Scheffersomyces stipitis CBS 6054, assembly GCF_000209165.1. Classification (NCBI taxonomy): domain Eukaryota; kingdom Fungi; phylum Ascomycota; class Pichiomycetes; order Serinales; family Debaryomycetaceae; genus Scheffersomyces; species Scheffersomyces stipitis. The sequence continues at coordinate 163,539 of NC_009047.1, forward strand.
GCTGAAACTCAAGCAGGAACACATGCTGGAACTCAAGCATTACCTGCTGAGACGAGCTATTCAAGTGTAGTCGTATCTCAAGTTTCACCTACTGAAACAGAGCAGTCAACTACAGTTGCACCACAGGTTGCACCTGCTGAAGGTGGTGCAGAAATGATCAATATTAATAGTTTCAAGGTGGTTGTAATCACGGCTCTAATAGCAATTATGCTTGCTTGAGAGGATCTCGTTTTCGTCATCTTGACTGGATTCCAGATTTAATTAGAGGTAGTACAACTTTGTTGCTATTTATTATGATATCATACTATTGATGTTTCCAATAGAAAATTTCATTCTTACATCGGCAAGCTGCTGATTGAAGGGCGCCTTGAATTACCCGTTAGTCATCGGGATCCTCTAAATGATGTCATAATTAGTATTTCGTTATAGACTTCATAAAATCGATAGTATTTTTAATGACTTTGATATTTGGATTACAATTATACACTATGAAGACTTATATAAGAAAGATCCCGTGATGACTACTTAAAATGATTTTTAACAAAGAAATCTGCGGATGGCATTGACCTTGTTGTTAATGCATTTCATTCTTTTTGTCTTTTTAAATATTTGTATCTCCTGCCCTGACTCTAATTTTCGCTACCAAATAACGATCAATATTCTCTTGTATCAAAATTCTAAAAATTGTTAGAGACATTATATACTGAATTGTAGGAATAAAGAAATCAGAGGTTTAGATGACAATAGAGAGTAAAATAATCTTCAGAAATCTAAATTTAATACTTGTGATACATTTCACTAGATACATTTATCGTTTAGGAAAACTTTTAATTGTGGATTATCATTCTCCTGGAATTCAACTTCGAAAGAACTCTATTTTGACAAACTTAAATAAATGAGAATCTCGTCTTAGCATTAAATCAATGGCAATTCCACCGGATGGTGAAAATCTATAAATGATTTACAGAGAAGCCTGAAATGAGCCTCTGTAATTCGACATTTCTTCTTGAAAACTGATCTAAGGATCGGTGATCGTATAGATCTGTTGAATACATTATCTTTTAAATATTTGTGAAGCAGACAGTGGAAGATTGCTTACCTTGTCCTGAAGCAAATACGACGAACTGACGGTAAGTTTTAATTCATGCAAAGAAGCTATTATACAGCAAGTCAAACAGAAAGACCGCTACATTCGAATTCTAATTCGAATGTGCTCGGAAACAGTGAGTCGATTTGAGCCAACAAGTCAATTGTTGCCAGCTGAGTCCCCCTACAAACAAGCTAAACTGCTTTTCTACTACCTCTGTACTTTCGATACCCTTGTATAATCCTTCATACTATTCTATAAATATCCTACCACCTGGCACCCAATAAAATAGAAGCCGAGTCTGTGGGCTTCTCGACTTCATTAAACCACGTCTTCAAGAGCCTATTTTCCGAGACTCCAAACTCCTCGCGGAATAAACAACTCCATTGCATAATCTCGGCCACCGTATCCACATTTTCCATTGCTGCCAAGTCCAACAATGGAATCAGGTTGTACTTTTCAAGACTTGCAGAAAGCCAATCCTTTTCAGAAACATCTTCAGGAGGATTGATCTGGCCTCCGCCATTTATACAACCATTTGGACATGCCATGATCTCTACATAGTCGCACTTGGAAGCATCTGCGCTTTCGTCTGAACCAGCAGGTGAGCTAGCCTTTGTTATTCCTCCAGCAACCCTAGCTCTGCGGCGAGCCACTAAAGCATTTCCTTTGCCTGTAGTCGAACCCGGCTTGACTGTAGGTTTCAACTTGCGAACTAAATTTTGAATGTTTCTGAACCCATTTACGATGGCAGAACTAGCAAGCTTTTCGCTTCCATACATCAACCTCATTTCTGTGAGATCGGTATTACGGCCCTTTACATAGTCGATAGAAAATCCTTCTTGCTGGTACTTTGTCGGATGCTTCATTATCAAATGATTCTGGTACATCTTTAAATAGTTGTAACCGTAGCCTCCTGAAGCAGAACCGCTATCATTGGACCAAGAGTATTGCACGAGGGGCCATGTTCGAGGTGCACATTTACTGTACAAATCTACTACAGGGATGGCAGAGTTGGTGATAGTATGTGCTTGCGGTGGTATTAACTGAAACTTATCAGAATGCTGTTCAAGCAAGGTGACCAATTCTTTTGCTGTGAGAACACAGTCTACATCGTTGGAAGTATTTTGTTCTCCGTACTTTTCTGGCCTTGCGCTTTCCAACTTTTTGTCGAAACATGGCATTATGGATAGATGGTATATATCGTTTCTGGTGACTCCAAGCTCGTGCGCTGCTAACGTCTTTAACAAACATCCAGTGATCTGCTGAGGGGACTTCACAGTGGACATTCTGGGCAAAACGTAAGGATGAGTTTTTTCCGCATATAACACCCAACCAGGACAAATGGATGAAAGAACAGGGCCGTCAAACTCGGATTCCTTCTTTTCAATCAAATTCTGCGCTTCGTTGATCAAAGAAAGCTTTCTCCCTATAGAAGTCCCTACAATATACTTAAACCCCATCTGGTTGATGAATAGGTTGATGAGGAGTTTGTCGATCTCTTCGATAGACAAGTTATACGCTGTAGCTAATGAAGCACGAGACTGGTGTGATATGCTCGCTACAAATACTTTGGTACTATTATTGTCAACTTTCTCATTCAACGCTTTGATCAACTCTTCGTGCGAATGCTGAGCTACCAACACTTCTTCAGCAGATGTGATACAGCCAGAGCATGCCAAACAGTCTGCCAACGATATTTGGGCAGGCAGCAAGTTTGTCTGCTTCCCGTCGATTTTTGAAATCTCCAAAGGGTTGCCCTCGCTATCTATCTGTATTTCTACTTCTCCATTCTCGTTTAGCAGGTTGAACTTTTGATCGCTATTCTGTGCTGGAGGCTTTATACACGCCACTCCGGGTGAAATGAAGTCGTTGAGATCGTCGGCAGATAGTATTGCACTCATTCTGTCGACTTTCAACAATAAATAGACACTATTTGCTAAATGTATCAATGACTAATGGAAAAAACAAAGAAAAGTTTACCAAGATGACTATCTATGACAAATTATCGATAAAGGCAGGAAGAGTCACGTGAATCATGCGAAGACTGTGCAACCTTTGACCAATTAGGCAAGGTTCTGAGGTCAGCAATGTAGTCTTGAAAACTTGGTGTAGCAACGGGGAACATATTTGTCGCTGATATTTCTGTGAATTGTTTGCCATCTGCATGTGTTCAAGAAAGAAGCTTGACGGCTACTCTCCTAGTTGTTCATTTTTGCGCTCCTTTTGTTTGGCTCCTACTTTCTCAGCAGGCTGCAAAAAAAAGAAAGTTGCGAACAAAAAATAATTAGATAAATACAATTTTGATTATTATTTAAATACTCTCAAACTCAGCCTTCTAGCAAACTATGAACAGGCTGCACATCTCCCATTTTTCTATTCTATCTATTTTCAAGCGCTCTAGCCCAGACCGCCGCTGCCAACAGGAGTGTCGTCTTCTGATAAGTCTCCCAACTCAAAATCTTCGGCTTGTCTAGCATGAACCAGTTCATATTCACCACTTCCACTCAACTCGCCATTCTCATCGTAACCGACCAACCGTAAGTAGAGAGCCAAAAGCAACTGGTTCCACAAGAATATGAGAAACGCTGCTGAGGAGACAACAAGAATATATGCCGAGTGGTCTGAGCCCAAGTCGTGAACCAACTGTAACTGTTCCTCAGTGGCTGACATAAAGAGGATTCCTGCAAGGGTAAGACAGAATGGTGGCATGTACTGGAACGACAAAATACGACCGGTTTCCGAACAGGCTTTGTCGTGCAACAAAAACAGGATCTCGATTACTCTGGTGACACCTGCACCCATAAGTGCCAAGCCAAACAAGCTATGGACTTTCGTCGAGATTTCCAAGTGCTGAGAATGCTGCGACATCGAATACCCTGTGAAAACGAGCAAGGCACTAGGAATAAAAGTTCTTCTGTTTTTCATCGACAAGTACATTCCTAACAAGCCTCCAGACCACCAGATGATACCCATGGCAGTGTGCTGATAGTCCCCCATTGACCAGTCCTCGGTGCCCCACCTATGTTCTGTGAAAGTGTTCACAATACCCCAAACACACATAACGGTAGAATCGTAGAATTCTTGCGACTTTAGGTTGGAGCTGTTGTGCAACTGGTGGGTTCTGATCCACGGAACTACAAGTACGAACGACAACACAAACGAGTACAAAATAAAGGCCGAACCCATGATTCCATGAGCAATACATTGACCAGTGTGTTTCCCATAACAAAATCCAAATAGCGCCACAGGAGCCATGCACACTCTAACCCAGCCAGTTAGCACTGCTAGGAAGGACAATGTCTTGTAGATCTTGTAAGTGAAGCCATATTCGCCTCTGCTCTGCCAATGGGGATAGAACTTGTTGATGACCAAGTTTGAGCCATTGATAAGCGTGCCCACAAAAATAGTTGCTCCCAATAGAGCCGAGAGAAACCAGCTGGTACCCTTAGAAGTTCTGTTTTCGTGATTATCTACATTATCTGGAAAATCCAAGAACAACGACTCAAAGACAGAATAGCCCGTGGACACGCATTGCAACAATAATGACCAATGTAATCTGTCAGCAAAAGCTAGCACCGACGAAAGCGACGGTAGCACCAATAGGAGTGCCAAGGTGAGAATCCAGTGGAAGGTCTTGGATTCTGGGTTTATCGGATGAAACTGCTTCCGTTCTCCTTCGTCCATATCCATGTCAGCGGCAACCACCGCTGCGAAAACGACAATTGCAGCCGTCGATAGTCTGGATATCTTTAGCATGTTTCAGTTTGAAACAGTAGTTGCAGTTTTAACGTGTTCAGGCTCATAATCGGATCATACTGAAGTAAGCATAAAACCGAATCGCACTAGTGCTTATGAGACACGTGACTGAAAACTATCTCGCTCAAATATCAATAATTTTATGGAGGAATTTACTGTAGATTTAGCTTCCCAATTTAGTGGAGATGTATTGTATATTCTGAAATTAGCATAAATATGAGAGCACCATTTCTCTGATTGGTGTTCAAATGGGGCAACGTGGCGATTTTTGCTGTTGTCTCATTCGTAGACAAAACTGTTTTTGTACCATGCCCAGAACGGCGTTGGAATGTGTGAACCTTGAAGTAGCCCTTTTGGCGGTGTAAAAGTTGCAGCCCACTAATTTTTGTCGCTACTCCCCTTTCTACTCTCAGTAATCTCCTTTTATCGAGCCGCACCGCGGGAGCAACTCTCGCAATCGCGGTAATTTTGTGTTGACTTTTCCCCGTCGCAAGATGAAGGACGTGGCACTGAATCTGTTGAAAAATGCCTGAGCCTAAAAATATGTCTTCATCTCAGATCACAGACTGTTCGGCTCCATTTTCAGATATACCAACACGGTACACTATTGTCTGCATCGTGACTTCGGGAGTTTTCCAAATACAACCAGAAGGGAACTACTTTTGGTGATAGCCTGTTTTATTTATTGCCTGTTTGACTTTCACTCACTTGATTAGATTTTTCTACGTTTCACCTATCAACTATACTGAATTCATAAACTATCCGGATATACTTGAATTCTGTTATTAGATTCAACTAATAGTACCGTTTCAGTCTTTGCAGTCTCGTTTTATACTTCCCCAAATTTTATGATTATATCTAACTAACAAGATGTTGTTTCCGTTACGGACTTTACTCCTCATTCTCTCGGTGTTGCTTCAGGTGCAATCGACAGCGATTCCCAAGAGAGACTACGAGCTGAAGAACTACTACATTTTCGAGATCGACACCTCGATTTCACAACAGCCATTAGCTGACTTCACCAGCAAGTACCGTCTGCACTACAAGTTCGAACACCAGCTTCAAGGTCTTGATAACCACTATGTTTTCAGTATCAACAAATCGCACCCTCACAACGACTTCTTAGGAAACCACAAGTCCAACGACTTCAACTTGATGAAGAGATCTCCGGGGTTTGAAGACGAATACGACTACTTGGTTTCGAACCCGCACTTGAGATCAATTCACCAGTTGAAGCCCAGAACTTTGTCTAAAAGAATGCCTGTCTTGATCACAGACGACAAGGAATACGAAAGAATAATAGATAGCAAACGTGCGGATGCTATTACTAATTTTCCCGTTGTTAATACTGTAGATGCTAATACAGATGCTGCTGGGAATACTGTAGATGCCTCGAAGCAGCTTTTGAAGGACGTGTCGGACAGTCTTAGTATCCGCGATCCTGGCTTCATTGAACAGTGGCATTTGATCAACACTGCATATCCTGGTCACGACGTCAACGTCACAGGCTTGTGGTATGAAGGTATAACTGGTACCGGTATAGTCAGCGCAATTGTAGACGATGGTTTGGACGCTGAAAGTGAAGACTTGCGTGCCAACTTCAACGCTAAGGGTTCATGGGACTTCAATGACAACACCAACATCCCGTTGCCGCGCTTGTATGACGATCACCACGGCACTAGATGTGCTGGTGAGATCGCTGCTGTCAAGAACGATGTCTGTGGAGTAGGTGTGGCGTATGATTCCACAGTAGCCGGTATCCGGATCTTGTCTGGACCCATTACAGCTGCCGAAGAGGCTGCCGCCTTGATCTACGGCTTGGATGTCAACGACATCTACTCTTGTTCCTGGGGTCCAACCGATGACGGAAGAACGCTTGCGGAACCGGAAACTGTCGTGAAAAAAGCTATGATCAAGGGTGTCCAAGAGGGTCGTAAAGATAAGGGATCTATCTATGTGTTTGCCTCTGGAAACGGTGGCAGATCATATGACTCATGCAACTACGATGGATATACCAATTCCATCTTTTCCATAACAGTAGGTGCTATCGACTACAAGGGAATTCATCCTGATTATGCCGAGGCCTGTTCAGCCGTCATGGTGGTGACCTATTCATCTGGCTCGGGAGAACATATCCACACTACTGATATCAAGAAGAGATGTACAGCTAGCCACGGAGGTACATCTGCAGCTGCACCCTTAGCAGCTGGAATCTATGCCTTGGTATTGCAAGCTAATCCGAACTTGACATGGAGGGATGTCCAGTATGTATCTGTGCTAAGTTCGGTTCCCATCAACCAACAGGATGGTAACTATCAAACCACAGCATTGAATAGAGAGTACTCTCACAAGTATGGTTACGGTAAGATAGACGCTTATCAGATGGTACACTTTGCCAAGGACTGGAAGAATGTAAAGCCTCAGGCGTTCTTCTACTCCGACATCCAGCTGGTTAGAGAGACTTTGGAAACGAACGCTCCTCCCCCTAAAGAAAACAATGCGAACGATGGAGTTGAGAAACCTCCCGCTGATTCTCACAAGAGAGATGGCAATATCATCCGGAAGAAGATCACTGTTACTGAAGAGGATTTGAAGATTATGAATGTAGAAAGAGTAGAACATGTTACTGTGAAACTCAACATTATGGCTACATTTAGGGGCCGTGTAGGAGTCAGATTGATTTCTCCCACTGGTGTGACCAGTGACTTGGCTACTTTCCGCCCTCGTGATAACTCTGGTGTAGGGTTCAAGGATTGGACGTTCATGTCTGTTGCTCATTGGGGAGAGTCAGGTTTGGGGGACTGGACCATAGAGGTGTTTGGAGACGAAAATTCTTCCAAACAGAAGAATACCATTGTCTTTGAAAACTGGCAATTGCGTTTCTTTGGTGAGTCTATTGATGCCGACAAAGCTGAAACATACGAGTTAGAAAAGGACTATGCTGCTGTTAGAAGAGACAGACTTTCGCAGAACAATGACAAGCAACCTGAGACAACTTCAGAGACTTTGTCATCGTCTGAGAGTGTGTCATCTTCAGAAGTTGGAACCTCAACTGTGTCTACTGAGAGCTCTACAAGTGTAACTAGTACTTCAGACTCTACAACACCTGTAGAAGAGGATCACAATGCTGAAAAAGTAACAGAAAGTGTTTCCGCTAGCTCGAGTTCTACCCAAGACGCCGAGGCTACGGAGTCGAGTGGAGCAGAAGAAGATGAAGACGGCAAGTTGAAATATTCCGCAGACCATACGGGCCAGTATTTTATGGCACTTGCTGTTGTCGGCTTTATAGTCATCATTCTTTTCATGAAGTTCTTCAAGACGCCAGGAAGCGGCAGAAGAAGAAGAAGAGAGGATTTTGAGTTTGACATAATTCCTGGCGAGGACTATTCTGACAGCGAAGACGACGAAGATTCTATGGAATTTGGACGTAGAAGCGGAAGAAGAGCACCACCAGCACCTTCATTTATTCCTAATGAAGTCGACGATGAGGACGACGATCGTGCCAGAGATAGAGTCTATGATGAGTTCAATAGCGACACATTGCCCGAGTACGAAGAAGAGATGTTTAGAATAGACGACGAGGATGAGGACGACGACCATAAGAAGCCCAAGAAGACCGTTCGAATCGACACGGGCGATTCCAAAGTCAAAGAAGAAGAACAAAGACTTATTGACGATATAGACGACAAGAATCCAGACGATGCTGTTGAAGACGAAAGGTTGATCAACACGGGGTCGTCGTCCAGCTGAGGCCTTTGAGCTCGAAGTTTTCAGCAATTGTGCATATACAGATATAATATACAATTTAAAATGGAAGTATAGCAGTTGGAAAATGATAAAGAGCATTGATAGAAAAGTAAATGGAAATTGCGATTGCAATTGCAATAATAAGTAGGAATTCCCGTCTCCACAAATGAGGATGTAGGAAGTCGTGATTCAGCCGCTAGACCGCAGGGCGTATCTCTATAATTGCTCCATTTGTCCAGGCATTTCCACATGAAAAGGATAATAGAAGAAAAGCCTGCAGAGGAGCCAGCGATTAGCTGCAAACGAGTCAGTGTCGCTGGGAAAATAATCCGAGGATCGGCTGGTGCTCATGGGTGAAAGGTTCCTGATGTCCGGAAAGAACCTTATCACAATCCTTTGAGCCAGCAAGAGGTTGTACGATTTTGCCACGGAATTCAGTGAAAAGTTACCGAGAAGTTACTGAGAAGTTACTGAGAAGTTGCTGAGAAATTGGCAAGACTTTAGCGAGGGAGTTCCAGTGGAGCGGCTGCGGGTTATTACAAAAGACAAAACCCGAAAGTCGCACAGTCGAGATCAGACTGATTTCACGTGACATGTAGAAACTTTTGTCCGACATGCTTACGACCGATCCGAACGTCAGAAGAGATGGCTCGACGGAGAAATGGAGATCAGAGATGGAGATATGGGGTAAATTGTGGGTCTATCATGGTTGCATTGTTATAAGAGTGTCAGTGGTGAAGATCAACTTTTGAGCTTATGAAAATTTATAGAATGGAGGCCATTTTGGCCATGTTTCTGGCGATATGTAATCAGAAATCACGGAACTAGCTTCACTGGATTCTCGCTGTTACCGCTTTGGGCAGCAACGGTCGTGATTTTTCCGTGCTGCGAGCGGTGGTGGCCCGAGCAGTTCTCTCGGTAAACCTGGAGTTTTCGCAAACTTCCGCCTGCGGCATGGTGCGCTCCAGGTGGGGAGGAACAGGTCCAGCACCGTGCGGCTTGAACGCTACGCTAGACCTGGTCTAGCGAGAGAGCCAGTATATATATAGAGCAATGGTGGAAGAATCCGCCTGCGCCAGAGCTGGAGATATATATTTGAGAGCATTGAGTTCAACGAGAAATTGTAGTGGTAGTTGTAGGTGTAGATGTACTGGCTTAGTGATCAGGAAGCTACGGGAAGATTGTAGGTGCATCACCGTAGTGCGAAATTCTGCCGTGCCAGAGAACTCTCCGACGCTGGTGCCACCGAAGAGTGATACCGAAGAGTTATACCGAAGAGCCAGATCTGAAGTCTTAGTCAATGGAATCATTGTCGAGTCATTTTGGACCCCCCATGGCATCATGTGCGGACTCGTACGTCTGTATTTGGAGTCAACCAAACCCCCGACAGAATGGTGTTACTATTTGGGTGCCCCCACGGCAGATGTAGCTCCATCCCTGTTAGTAATACATGAGTTCGGGTCTACATTCTACTAATTTTTCGCTTCGGGCCTGACAAATTTCACAGCGGACTGTGACTGACCTGCCTGGGCCTAGAACAGTACCACGACCACGAAGAGAGCTAAATCCGATGATCATGTCCCCAGAATTTGGTGGCTATTCAACCGGTGGCCAACACGAGCATACCAGACGGCCCAGTGATGTTGAGCCAGTTGAAGCCTATGTATTCGGCTGGGTTTGTCCGATAGTTGTACCCCTATTAGAGCTCTTGCCTTCGCAGACTGTCCATGCTAAATTAGCGGTGTCGCTATTTTTCTGCCATTTTTTCCGTACCGCAACTCAGCATTTCTCACTAATTGCGACAGCACACTCTCCCCAATGCTCGGAAATCGCATTCGCACTCGCACCCACTCGCACGGTGATTTCCCACTATATAAGCGCCGGATTTTTCTCCATGCATGCGGGCCCGATTTTTCAGCTTCTCCTGACTTTTCTCTGGTTGTAATCCTTTCTACTTTTGCCCCCCCCAAACAGCCAATTGGGATCTACCTTTTCATTTAGAACCACCTACATACCCCTACACTATGTCGTTTGATCCTTTTGGCTCTACAGCCACCATTGTCGTCTTTGGAGCCTCGGGAGACTTGGCTAAGAAGAAGACCTTCCCTGCTCTCTTTGGCTTGTTCCGTGAGGGCCACTTATCGTCCGATGTCAAGATCATTGGTTATGCCAGATCACATTTGGAAGAAGACGACTTCAAGAAACGTATTTCGGCCAACTTCAAGGGCGGTAACCCCGAAACGGTGGAGCAGTTTCTCAAACTTACCTCATATATCTCCGGACCATACGACACCGATGAAGGATACCAAACTTTGTTGAAGTCAATTGAAGACTATGAAGCCGCCAATAACGTCCTGACCCCAGAGAGACTCTTCTACTTAGCCTTGCCGCCATCAGTGTTCACCACAGTTGCTTCGCAGTTGAAGAAGAACGTCTATTCCGAGACTGGCAAGACAAGAATCATTGTTGAAAAGCCATTTGGCCACGACTTGGAATCTTCCAGACAATTGCAAAAGGACTTGTCGCCTTTGTTCACCGAGGAAGAATTATACAGAATTGACCATTACTTGGGAAAGGAAATGGTGAAAAACTTGTTGGTGTTGAGATTTGGTAACGAGTTGTTCAACGGTGTTTGGAACAAAAACCATATCAAGTCGATCCAGATCTCGTTTAAGGAAGCCTTTGGCACCGACGGAAGAGGAGGCTATTTCGATTCCATTGGAATCGTTAGAGACGTCATGCAGAACCATCTCTTGCAAGTTCTTACCCTCTTGACCATGGACAGACCTGTTTCCTTTGACCCAGAAGCCGTTAGAGACGAAAAGGTCAAGATATTGAAGGCTTTCGATGCTTTGGACCCAGAAGACATCTTGTTGGGACAATACGGCAAGTCCGAAGACGGCTCCAAGCCTGGGTACTTGGACGACTCTACTGTTCCTAAGGACTCTAAGTGTGTAACTTACGCTGCTTTAGGTATAAAGATCCACAACGAAAGATGGGAAGGTGTTCCAATTGTTATGAGAGCCGGTAAGGCTTTGGACGAGTCCAAGGTTGAAATCAGAATCCAGTTCAAGCCTGTAGCAAGAGGTATGTTCAAGGAAATCCAGAGAAACGAATTGGTTATCAGAGTGCAACCGAACGAATCCATATACTTGAAGATAAACTCCAAGATTCCAGGAATTTCTACTGAGACTTCCTTGACAGACTTGGACTTGACATACTCTACCAGATACTCAAAGGACTTCTGGATTCCAGAGGCTTACGAAGCCTTAATCAGAGACTGTTACTTGGGTAACCACTCCAACTTTGTCAGAGACGATGAGTTGGATGTTTCATGGAAGTTGTTCACACCATTGTTGCAGTACATTGAATCTGACAAGTCTCCACAGCCAGAAGTATATGCTTACGGATCTAAGGGTCCTAAGGGCTTGAGAGAGTTCTTGAACAAACACGACTACATCTTCGCCGATGAAGGTACATACCAATGGCCATTGACTACACCAAAGGTCAAGGGTAAGATCTAGGTAAAGACGAAAAGTATGATAGACGTTTTTGGCGATGAAATGTTTAATGTGATCTGATAATAGTTTTGTTTTTTCTATAGTTTAATTTTGAAAGTTTGGGCATTCAATATATTGATACGCTTTGTAACTAGAGGTAGTTCTAGATGGAAGTACTCCACACTTGTAGTAGTAAATGCTTCTGCTAGCTCTATATACTTTATCGGCTTCTACTGGTAATACTATACGCTTCTATTCACATATAATTGTTTTGAAATCTATTCCTTCGATTGTGTTTCCATCGGGCTCCTTCAACACAGATCGTGTTCCAAGAGAATCACACCGACAACGTTAAAACTAAAAATCAGACATCCATGGAAGGTCGATAAGCGGTCACCGGCATACTAAGATGGGTTCTATTGTATGCTACCGAGGAAACTGCGAATGTTTATGGTAACTTTCATCACTTTAGTTCAACATGTCGTTGCTGTATTCTCTGGAACCCACGATTCACTAGTGCTTTGACGAAGGTGTCCTTTGTAAACTCAACAAAAGAAATGGTGAACCACAAATAATGAATCAGAACTGTTATAATACTGGCAAGTATAAGTCCCAAATCAAACACCTCCTGCAACAGAGGATCAATATTGATAGGACGGTTTTCAACCCTGTCGTCATAGTCGTATCGGACTGGGAAAGAAGTAGACTTAGTTTCATCATCTTCGTATTTGTGGTTCAGAGAAATAATAAAATAGTAAAGTAGTATAAGACAAGACGGAACAACAGAGTATTACAAGTGAATGAATTCCCTGACCCATCTTGAGTCTTATACCTAGAAGAATGTCAATACGAAACTAATGGACTGGAAGTCCATGTTGTTTGTACAGAGCTTAAGAGTTCTATAAGTAAACGAGAAGGAAGGAATATCCCAGACTATTTATATAGTGCTTGCACAAGCAAAAATTTTTTCAGACTGATGAGAAGGGTTACCCGGCGCCTGCAGCCAGAACCAAGAGGAAATTTTTGGCTGCAACCCTATTGACTGCTAGATATGAACAGAAAGTCGAAATATGGAAATATAAAATTGCCGAAGTCACCGAGTAAAAGAAATTCTAAATTATAGATATGATAGAATGATATGGAAGAACTCTGTGTTGGCAGAGGAAAAAAATTGTAAATTATCAAGATTTGCAGAACTTGATCGCCATTTGGAGAACAAGAACTTACAAATTTATAATAGAGATGGTTATCGTAGATTCCGTTCTATCTTAGCCTATTTAATCTTAATTTTACCATCTCTATCAAACATTCACAACACTTGAATTATATAATTAAATACCATTGTTTTTCCATTCTCTTATAGCTGATTACTTTAGATGCTAATTAATGAAATTGCTGAAACTTCTTGCAGTTAGCGGTGTTCTCGTGAACATTAAGAGAGTCCTAGCCAGTTTCATTAATTGTAGGTTGATTAGAGCCAAAGCTCAAGCTTCGACGTATACTGAAGTTGTTGACATCGAGCTTTCCTGATACAGGGCCATAGTTGGTACTGACAGTTCTGTTGCGCAAGGTACTGGCTCTTCTGGCAGCAGCAGAAGTTGGAGGAGCAGTTGGAACCACACTGTACTTTCTTTCTCTGAAAACCACACCAACCTCTTTGATGTTCTTTTGATGTTCGGGCTGAACTTGTACGAACCAGTCGAGATTCTCGTCGTATTCGTACATTCTATAATCTGTTCCATAAGGCTTCAGCTCAAGACAGTACAATGTGTGCAAAGGCACATCCAACTCACCAATCGCAGACTTTTCCAAATTTAAGAAGTAGGCTAGCAAGATTCTCAACACCACGCGATGAGCAATGATGAGTAAATGATCAGTAGTACGTTCAATTTCGGTAATAAGCGGACGCAATCTCGTCAAAACGTCCAAGTACGACTCTCCTCCAACACCAGGATATCTATAGGATAACTTATCGTGGATTCTGGCATCAAACTCCTTAGGGTACCTACGCTGGATCTCGTCGTAAGTCATACCTTCAAACTTACCACCACCCAACTCGTTCAACATTCTCATCTGCTTGACAGAGAACACTTGCTCGTTGAAATAAGCTCCTGTTTCTACGGCACGGAAAAGCATCGACGTCCATACACAGAAGTTCGGCTCAGTAGGAATGTTGTCTAGAGAAGCCACATCATCTTCGCTGAAAAGAGTATTATACTTCAACTCCAACCTGGTGGAGAATCTTTCCAACTGGAGCTCCCTGAACTTCTTTCTCTGTTCCACCATAAACTTGGCTAAAGCCTTGGAGAACTTCTGGCCACGCTTAGTCAACTTGGAATCACCACCAATTCTGCCTCTCAAGTTATCAATACTCTCACCATGTCTGGTGATCCAGATTTGACGTTCACAGAGGTTGAAGTTCAAGAGAAAGTAGATTGTCTGCGAAGCCAAGAAGCCCTTGATGTTGTAACTGACTACCTTTTTGCCCACGTCAATCATCTTGACATATTGAAACTGTGGAATCTTTTCTTCTTCTTCATCAATAGTCTCATATGCCTTTTCGTAGTTGTGTAATCTACCAACAAAGTCCTTAAGGGCTACCTCAGGGTCCATGTCTCTGTAGTCTGGGCCCAGCAACTTCAATCTGATATTGCTTTCTATGATTGCAGGGTCACTACAAATACTTTCTAGATACAACACCTTTAACTCACCATTGGTCCGTTCATTGATTCTCTTAAGAACATGCAAACGACGACTTTTGGTGGAGTTTGTGGCATCAAATATACCAACTGAACCGGGCCCATCGACAATGTAGTCCAATAAGTTGTCTAAAGTGTCCATAGCCCACTTCTCTCTGAGAGCGTTGGAAGACTTGTTGTCTGGACTAAAGAAGTCTGCATTGTGCTGCGAAGGGGAAGATGGCTGGTTTGTTGGAGTAACTGCATCAGGCAATGGCTTCTTCTCTGGACCGGCATTGTTCTTATCCTTTCTTCGCGTGTTTCCTACATTGAAAACTCGGCAATCATGTTGCAACCAGTTCAAGTATCTGGTAAGTTTGTTAGTGATGTAACTCTTACCACGAGCTGGAAGCCCCACCATGACAATCACGAGCTTAGAGCCTATATCTACGGAGGCAATCTTTCCATCTGGTGAAGTCTTTGAAGAAGTCTGGCCAGGAATGTTCAAAGTGTATGTCTTTCTGGCACTTGGAGGAGGTTTGGTGAGTAACAACGACTTGAGCTTCTCTATTGACGGAGTCTTTTCGAATTGCTCCTGGAGCTCTAAAGGTAGATCCTGTAGTAAATTGGATCTAAGTTCCTCGTTCAACAGGATCTTTTTCGACAACGGAGCCATGCCTGCCATGGGTGAGGGTGTACCACTCTGTTCAGATTTGGATACAGAAGCAGGTACTGGTGGTTCTGGAAGAGCCTCGATGCCTACAGTTGAAGTCATGGGACTGATAGACTCGGAACGAATAAGTATGTTACTCTTGGCTAAACTCACGGCCGGCTTGAGAGTATTAGATTCTAGATTCTTCAGTTTGTTCGAATCTTCTTCTGGGTCTTTTAATTTTTCTAAATCTACATTAGGGTTCATATCTGCCAAGTTGAGATCGGAGATATTTCTCGTTCTGGATATCGATGGAGGTTTCATTTCATCAGTGTCTTTATTCTTTGATGACTTCTGGATGTTTTTGAGCTCTTCCTTAACCTTTTTCATGGGATCCTCGTGAGATTCATCTTCATCTTCATCATCACTGGATTGTTCACGTGTTTCTGGCGACGCCATACTGGAAACGATAGGCGTGTCTGTTAACGGACGTTTGTTGAACTCGGGTAAGTTGACATTGGACGAATCTCTGCTTTCGAGAAGTTGAGAGTCCAAGGATTTGGAAACTCCCATTCTCTCGCCAGCGTAGGGATATGAAGAAAGCTTTCTCAAGGCGTAGTTTTTCTTGAAGTTAGAGCTGGAAGTTACGGGAGTGAGGCTGCTATTGCTGACAGAGGGCGATATGGTGTTTGGAGAGGGCGTGACAGACATTAGGAAATGGGCTGGATGCGGACCAGGATTCGCACTAGGGTTGGGATGAGATGAGTTGGTGATATTTGCGGGATTGTGAGTATCTTCATCATCGTCGTCATCGTCTTCCAGATCGCTCGAGTTTCGTGAGGAGGCCCCGGAAGAGGAAGCCGAGGATGTGAATACTTGGCTCGAGTTGGTGTGGGCGAACTTGGAAAACGACACCTTCTTGTTGATGGAGCGAGCATGTTGAAGAACTCCGTTCGAGATGGAGTTTGACTTTTTGCGGAAGTGATGTCTCGGATGTAATTTTGCGGTCATGATTCCCTTTGGTGACGTTTGGACGTTGCTGTCGGTATTGGTGTTGTTGTCGGCATTAGTGTTGGCCTTGCTGGTGGTTTGTGTGAGCTGAGGACTTGTGGCTGGCGATTCTTCTGCAGACGACAAGTCCGCCGAGGAGGGGAACGACTCGTGGGAAGAGGACATGTAAGGGTGTGATTTTTGGTTGATAGTGGTAGAAACAACGAGATATGTGGAATTAGCGGTAAAAAGATGTAAATTAGTGTGTTGGTCGTGGAGGTTGGCTTTTCTTTTTATCTTCGTATTTGGGTTGATCTGGGAAACGAGTGCGAACGGTCAATTGGTTCACCAGAAGAATCAAACAGAGGTGTGGATATGAAAGACAAACAAGAGAGTCGACACAATCGTACGGTAGGAAAAAGCTGAAGAACAGCAGGAGTAATGAGACCAATAACAAGCACGGAATAAAAAAGACAGCCAGAGAAAATAAGGATCATAATGCAACCTCTGCTTAAAGGCTATTCGCAGACGTTATATTATGAGAATATTATTGTTCCTAACGATAAGGGAAATTGGGCGGGTTGTGTACAGTATAGAATAGAGAGAAGAACAGCCAAGAATGGTACGAGGAGAGATGGGAGATGAATGGCAGAGAAGGAGAAGGAGAAGGAGAAGGAGAATTGAAGAGGTAGAATCGCAGAAGCGTGCTACCCACCACGGCCATTCCACTCTAGCAGAATTGTACAATTCTCGGAGTTGTATGATTACCAGTGCTGGAGCTCCCGTCCATTGCTCTTTTGAGCTTTGGCAAGGAAGCCGCATCGCCTGAGAAGCGCATAGTTTTCCTCTATTCTAGCGAGAGAATGTCTGAAGAATGGAGGAGTGTACTTGGCTCTCGTGCTACCATTATAGTCTAATGGCTACAGGGAATCAGAGCATTCTACGAGCCTCTCAAGTCACGCTACCCGGCATTGTCTCCGCTGTCTACTGATCTACGATTGGCTTATTGTGTCTTCGTTCTTGCTATCGCTCTCACCGCTCTCGCTCGCAATTGTCTCTCCGCCGCAGCGTGATGGAGTGATAGACTTCAAGACCTGTATGGCTGAGGAGGGGACAGACAAGTTATGGTGTAATATTTCTGTTCACAGTCTGTTACTAAGTATAGGCTGGAGTCGAGCAGCGAGATGAGCTGTCGATTTATGTGAAAATACCAGATCTGAATGTCTGGGTGCCGAACACATGGCCATACAGTTTGTATATAGAGAATGGACGGGACGATCCACAGTGAGAGTAGCTGAGCACGTTGAACACTAGAAATGAATTATAGAGTGTAGAGTAAAGCCAAGCACTTGATAGAGTTGGCTTATCTTAGAAGAGGCTGGAAAGGAAGACAAAGTCAAAAAGACGAAGTAAGAAAGACAAAAGCGAAGGAGACAAAGAGGAAAAGACACAATCGCAAGCCGTGGAGAATTTTCTGAGTCTTGAATGAGCTCATTTTGGCACTCCATAATATGGTTACTAACGGATTAATCATGAGGTGAAGTTTAGACACAGACAATTTCTGGCATTCCAATGATGTAATTGGAGAATAGACGAAGTCTTCAACTCAGATGCACCCATCGTGACATCATAGACATTTCTGTGTGAGATTTCTAGCTCTTTTTGTAGTCTCAGTTGTCACGAATCTCTGGTCCCCCTCTCGTCAAAACTGGTTCACAGTGAGATGGCCAGAGGATGCTGGCTTCTGGTAGTCTTCTATTTTCTCTTTGTCTCTCAACTGGAGATTCCGACTCGGGACTGGATCCGGTTCTGGCAATAATCTCGGATCCAAGGAGGGGAACGCTGATACAGGCACAATTGGTTGATGGTTCCCCACCGGCCAAGGGTTCGTTCGAGAGCCGAACAGGAACTATTTCTAACATCACAATGGGCCATCAGTGAGGAGAAAGTTCAGTTCTCCACAGACCATAATGTATTCATTGTTTGGGAGAGTAATCTCAGTCTGTTAGTAGAAAAAGAGAATCATTTTATGCTGGCTAAGAGCTAGTGGTGGTGTATTGTAGATTTCCATTGTGGTGGTCGTTTGGTGACTTTCTTCATTTTCAAAATGCCTTTCTACGTAAAAATCTTCCTACGTAAAGATCTCTCTACTCGCCAGAACCTGGCCATTTCACCGATATCGCATAGTGTCTTGTCTGGACTTGGCGATCCCATCTTGGTCTTTCGCTCTCTTAGACTCGTCATTACGCCAACCAGTAGCCATAGTTCAGGGTTCAATACTCCGACCGGTTGCAAATGGCACCAGGCTTCATAATGTCATCGCTTTTTTAGTATAGCTGCTACATTGTAATTCTTGCATTGGCACTTCTCCAAGACAATGAACAATATTATACAAGTGGAATTTGCACCTGAGCCACTCCTATTCATTATTATCTCTACTCGTCTTTACTGTACCTCCACCAAATAGGGGTGTACTCCTCGCGATATTAATCTCACCAAATGGTCTAGATTCACGGGAAACCTTCACTTTCCTGCCATTCAACCCACCACTTCCTCTTTGCCATCGACATTGGGTCATCATCTCGTAATACTATACTGTTCCGCTAGTTTCTACGGCCAGCTGCTTGACTTAGCATCTGTAAGTAATTTATCGGACTGCACCGATGCTCTCAAGAAGATCGGAGCTCATACAGGAAAGCATCTCCACACTTGGCTCCAGAGATTGCCATCCAGCGTCCACCCCACAGCGAAATGGAACTACAAGAGAAACTCCAGCCAATCAGAACGCCACCCGTAGTGTTCAGCTGCAATTGACTTTTGGCTATTGTCTATTGTCATCAACTTTCTGACTACGGTAGTTATGTGGTCACGTGACGCGCCCAATCGGGGATAGCCCTAGCTGAAACTGGCTGGTGGAGAAGAGCTCTGGACAGCCAGACCACAGCATAATTATGCCGACGAGAGTGAGGTTACAAAGAGGAGTTGTCTACTCAATTGCTCGGCCAAGTTCTCGGCAAAAAATAATATGGGGACAGTGAAAAGTATGGAGAACCACTTGGTACCATTACCCAGAGTAGAAGTGCTAACACAAGATTGCGCAAATGGGGATAGACCTTCAAGTGGCGACAGCATTGTTGTAGCGAGACGATTAATAAGCACCAGAGGTAGAGTTGGCGGCAGAAATCATGCTACCTAGCGAGGTTTCAGCGGAATTACTTTGCGTTGATCGTCAGGGCCAGTCTGTGCCTTGGAGCTTTGGGTGGGCCCAGTTAGCGAGAGAGATAGGCAGATTTTGGGCCAAGAAGAGGTAGAGTGAAGCGAGCAAAGAATAGAGATGGGCGCAGATATGTAGATCCAGATCGTGGAGCAATCGGTGTGTAGTGTGCCATATAGAGTAGTGAGACACCGTTTCTCTAGCTCAGTGTTTGTAGAGAAAGAGAGAAAGACAGAAAGACAGAAAAGAGAAGAGAGATAGTGTAGATAGTGTAGATATCTGTGGATTGCTCTTGATCTGCCGTGTGAAATTCTGGTCGCAGCATGAAATTCCAGCCCACCACGAGACGAGAGTTCTCGGCAATATTGAAGTGCTGAAACTTCGAGGTCGGACATTATGGGCATGTTGACCAGTGGGAAGAGCTACAAAGTGACACCGGTGCCGTGATGCTGTGAGTCCATGTGCAACTGGCAGCTGGTGGTGGCAGCTGGTGGTAGCAGCTGGTGTGGGGAGATGTCGTTGTGTGATGGTTTATTCTTTATACCGTTATTCACCAGGCTGGCGGGCACATGGTGGTGCGTTCTACTGCGACTGGTCCGATTCTACACCGGCCGAGCCAATGGGGCTCTGGAACAACAGCCTGATCTTGGTAATTGAGCGTAATTGAGCGTAATTGAACAGTTGGTAGTCGTAGTGGAAGAAGGCGTGGCGATGGTTTCCGCAATGGCAGTGTAGCAGTTGTAGCAGATGTAGCAGATGTAGCAGATGTAGCGGTGCTGGTGCGACGGGCCGTACAGAAACCACGAGTGGCTCTCGTTAAGATTACACCATTGCCGTGGCTACGGTGCAGCGAAGCTTCAGTAGGACTTTAGTTCACCACTCCAAGATTACACAGCTACAACGACAGCTCTTCAAGTCTGTGTTTCGCTGGAGCATTCTACGCTATCAGTCTCTATAAGCCTACGGCAGCTCCACAGTAGGAGATCTCTCTCTATCTCGTAAACGTAGATCACCATGGCTCCATGATATCATCCGCAGTGTGGGAGGAGTGTGTGTGGGCCCAATTTCTTATCAATTTAACTTCTCGCTATTGCTGGTTCCACTGTGGGAAAGTTCCTATTCTTTCTCATTTGCTTACTCAGTTTCTTGATTTTGAGCATTGGTTTTCGTCGGCTTTGCTTTGGCACTGTGTTCCTGTGATTCAACGTCAAGCTTTTTCAATTTCACCCAGCGTACTCAAATCGGATTTCTCGCTGTCTTTTTTTTATAGAGCTATTCTCCGACTTTTGTAATCTACCATTACGAACCTTTTTTTTCACTTCCAGTCGTCTATATTCTCTTTCTATTTATAATCCACTCCGCCATTTTCGACTACATCGCTAACATTGCCATACCATCCGGACGATATTTGCTAGACAACAAGACCCGACCAATAGCTACACTTCGAATCCCATATATTCTCATAGCCCGTTATACATATAGTCTACCATGTCCCTGGACTACCCTCCTGTCTTTGACAACCCCGCCTCCAGCAGCTCGTACTTGGGCTCGCAGTTCTTCAACTTCGAAGGCTCCTACAACCAGGCAGACCTCATGGGCCTTCCCCAGAATAGCACCAGCGGCGAGAACGTAGCAGTAGCAGCTGTATCGGCCGTCCAATCGTCGCCCGTAGATGAGAACTCATCGACTATTAATATCAACACGATTAACAACATCAACGCCAACGGCAACGCCAATGCGTCTTCTACTGGTAATGCGGCCAATAACGCTAACAACACCATTGACCCGCTCTTTGACTACCTGGCTTCCTTTGCCGGACTCGGAAATAACAATACCATAGCCTCGGGAAACAGTAACATCTCGCCCATCACAGTGATTCCCGAACTGCTCCACATCAACGACGAGATCTTCTTCAACAACAACTACCAGTTCACCAACGGAGCAGTCGGTTCCGGCACCGGCCTGACCGCTCAGTATGATACCCACAATGACGACATGGCTAGCAACATGTCCTCTACAAACTCATTGAACAACTACTTCCAGAGACTGAACCAGATGAGCGCACCAGGCTATTCACCACAACTCTTACAATCCAAAGCAGCCGGTGGCAGCAACCAGAAGTTGCACCAGCAGTTCCAGCAACAGCAGCAGCATCTTCTCCAGCAGCAGCAGCACCAGATCCAGCACCAGATTCTACTGACACAACTGTATCCGTTGTTGAATAGTAACTATACTACTTCCAATAACAATAACATCAATAATGTCAGCAGCAGTAACAATCATATCAACAGTAATAGTAATACTACTAATACTAATTCTACCAATAGTAATAGTAATACCACCAATACTGCCGGTAAACCGTCTTCTTCACTGCTGTCGTTCTCTTCCTCTTCTTCTAACTCGATGGTGCCTTCCGCTGCTGCCACCACTCCAACAATCTCGGAAACCAGTGTCTTTACAGCTACGACTCCTTCTATACATGCGGCAAATGCTGCACAGTTTCTGGCGCAAGTCGTAACGCCGCAGTATACCATCAATCGCCAGTTGAGACACAACTCTACATCAGTCCCGGTCGACCAATTGACGCTGCTCTCGCTCAAGTCGCTTTCGACACCTACCTCAGCTACAGGTTTAGGCTTGGGGTTGCAATCCCTTCCACAAAATCAGCAGCTTCAGCAACAGCCGCAGTCTGCCAGAAAATCACCTTCTCCAGACTATTACTACACTTCCAACGTATCACCGGTAATAGACGAGACGCCGGAAGAAAGAACCATCAACCCCCGTCAACTCTTCACTTCCAGCAGTAAGATCCCCACGTCTATGTCGTCGCCAACACTATCGACATTATTCTCAAGCTACACTAACAACAACAATGGTAACAGTAGTATTAGTAACAATAATAGCAACAGTAGTAACAACAATACTAGTAATAATGCTGTCAGTATGAATGGCATTAGTGCTACGCTCAGTTCCCAAAAAGTACCTCCTCAGAATCGTTTGTTTTCCCTGAATATCCCAAACTTGGCCAACCTGGCCACATCCAACGTCGCGAACTCCAACGGCACCCCATTGGCAACTAATAGACTGGACTTGCAGTTGGACTTCAAGATGAACGACGAATGCTACAACGCCATCACGTACTGGCTCAACAACACTCTTTCGTCTACTGCACGTGACGACTTGAGCAACGTTGACATGAACAACTTGGACGATGTTGCTGCCAAAATTATGGTGAACCCCACGGGAATTATCAAGGGTAACATCCAGAACTTCTCCAAGAACCGGTCGCACTCGTACTCTGCGACATCCAACAACGGTATGTATCGTCGTAGGAATTCTGTCCAGTCGCCCACCGTTTTGGAATCGTTCCCCCAGCTGCTGAGTCTGGACATCCAGATGCAGAAATTGCAGCAGTCGCAGCAAATTACGCAACAGATGATCGACACCTATTCTGCTGGCCAGAAGAAGAAGAGGAGAAAGTCAAGTGTCAGCTACGATAGCACCATAAACGTAAACGTAGGCACTATGAACTCTGTAAACAACACCGTCTTGAGACTGTCTCCTACTCAGGGATCACCTAACATTTCACCCACTACTTCTAACGTTCTTTTTGCTCCAGGTAGTTCTGTCAAGTTGGAAAGCGTTCCGGATTTGGAGCCTCGTCGAGCCAGAAAGAGCTCTCCGGCCAAAGAAAACTCTGATAGTCCTACGGCTGCAGCAGGAACATCGCCAGAAAAGTCGAAAGCAGTAGCTGCAGGTGTTCCTATGACTCCGAATAATAACGGAGCATTCTCATGTACCGAATGTGACAAGCAGTTCAAGCGGTCGGAGCATCTTAAGAGACACATCCGGTCGGTGCATTCCAATATTCGTCCGTTCCACTGCAAATACTGCGAGAAGAAGTTCTCAAGATCGGACAACTTGGCCCAGCACTTGAAGACGCATTACCGGGTCGATTCTGAGGGGAACACCAATATCATCTACGGCAACCCGAATAACCATTCGCGGACAAACAGTTCGGGTGCTCCTGCAGTAGTAGCCAACCAAGGCAAGAAAAAGTAAGGGTGAAAGAAAGAAGAAGTAAGAAACAAGAAGTAGCAGACGTAGAGAAGACGTAATGCGCGAAGGAAGTAGTAACATGGCGTGCTGAGGCTGGCTCTCTTTGCTGTATGAATTAAAGGTCTTTCGTTCTGACATAACTTTGTCTTTGTCTCGATTATAGGGCACTATTTTTATAAATAAGGATTGACATTATGATACTTGTAGAAGCGGTAGAATAGTAATTAGTGAGGGCTGATGGTATATGTGTTTTCCATGTTCTAAATCATTCACTTTGGTTCCCTGGCACTTTTAGCATTCAACCATGAAATACGCTTGGATCAGAAGCAGAGAAGGTTTTCTTGACGTGCAGTGCTGTATGCACTACGATATGAAACGAGCCAGAGATGAGAAATTCAGGCGAACAGAATGAATCCTATGGAAGTTGGGAAATGCTGGCCATACCTGTTTTGAGATTAAATGAGTATGGCTATGACAACCTTGGAACGAATCAATAGTTTCATTTGCGTTCATTTCTTTTCAATTTTACTATCTGAATGTCTTTACAGCTCTACCTCTCTGTCTCCAGAGCTTCTCTACCGCAAGGTACTGTATCTACAAGTCCCATTCTATCACGTGATTCAATCTCACCAATTCGCAAGTTTTCATTGGCACAACCATTTCATACGATTCAACGCTATTCTCTCCGGTTCAGCATATCACCATACAACAAAATGGCAGGAAACCCTTGGGCAAAGAGAGACGCATGGAGATACGAGGGCCAATTCAGCCGTATCAACAGATTCAAAAGTGCATTCCCCGGTTTGGGGCTTGGTGCTGGAGCCTTTGTACTTTACGTTGCTTATGAAAAGTTGGTGTTGAAGAAGGACGATGCCCACCACCACTGAACGTGGATTCGTAAAGACGTGTCTTAAAGATAATATTGTTATGGAACAAAAGTTATCGTTAAGAACGATTGTAAGGGTCATCTCAACCTACAACCACCGAGACATGTCTACAATGATAAATGATAATTTCGTCCATATCAACAACAATTTGCATTTCCACCTGGATTTTTTTATATTTATTACTTCTGTACAAGTATCTCAGCTTCAATATATTGCATGAAAACGAACTGAACAATAATTGTAGACATTCTAGTAGTGTAGTCCATCTAAGAATCAGGAGAAAGAGCTGGAACCATTGTTAAAACGGTTCCTGTCTACCGTTGAGCCTAAAGAATTGCCTTCTTTCAAACTTACTATCTTGTCGTGTATTTTACAGATTATGTGACTATGTACATGTGTCTATGCTGAAAGGCTTTACTTTTCTTCGACAACTTCTTCGGCATCAGAGATCTCGAAACTGCTTTCCCAGATTGAAGTTTCGGCTCCCTTTTCTTCGTCAGCACCTGAGCCGGCAGAAGTACCTCTACCTCTATTAGCCAGGGCTACCTTGGTCTTGTCCAGGGCAACCTTTGCCCACACATCGATGTATTCTTGTTCCTTTTGTACACCCCATTCAAGATGGGTAGTAGGGAAAACAGCTCCGTACATAACCGATTCTTCTCTGGATACTGAGCTGTTCATTTCCTCTCGCATTCTCAAGCGGTAGAATTCAAATCTGGCCTTGTCGTAGGCCTCGAAAAGTGACAACTTTGGGCCGTTCTTCTTGGAATCAGCCAACAACCACAATGTTCTTTGCACGACAGACTCACCGTCCAACGGCTTGTTGAACTGCAACATATGTGACCAGTCACAGTCCTTGTATTCGTCACCCTTGTTTTCGATCAACGTCTTGGGACGCGAAAATTCCCACGGGTGCTGGTGGTAGAATACGTCTCTCAACTCGTCTTCCAAGAACTCCAACTGGGGGATTCTCAGGATGCTGTTATTCTTCTGCAAACGGTCAAAGGCACTGGCACGAGTCTTAACCGTGCCATCATTTCTCGATGTGCCGAACAACGATGTGAATGGGTCTGGTTTCTGTGTTTTCAACTCCAAAACCTTCGGCTTCTTGGTGAGATCTGTGTGAGGAGGAAAGGCTCCTACTACATCATACCAGGCTGGCTTCTGTTTCAACACTCCAACCTTCAAGTAGTGTGAAGTTCTCTCTAAGACCGTGGTGGCCTTGGACTGTATCTTCATGATTTAAAACGGCTGGGTTTGTTCGAGAAGGGAATTGATTTGGTCGGTCAAGTATACTTTACCTGTGGTTAACTACGTATTGACCTGAAAAATTTTTGGTTAGTGCGCCTATGCAGAACTTGGAACAGTGAAAAATTCTGTGTCGCAGCTGTGTTTTAGACAGAGAAATGACATACTTATATAGTAGAAGCTCCAGTACGGGTCTTGTGCTGAAGATGAATAAACGTCGGTGGATATTTGTATCAATTGCATCCTTGGCTATCTTTAGGAAAAATCAACTTTCTAATTTTGACTTGTTGCTGGAGTTTCTAGTAAGGTATCAGAAATTTAGTTGCGAAATTCTAGCCTCCAATACAGAAATACAACTACCATAAATTTGAAAGCACCAACTGATAAAACTGAATGACTTGTATTAACCAACCAGATAAGTCTTCAATCACTGTCTGTTACTGCTGACAGTCTACTAGCAATAAACCTTAGATCACATATATAAATCTTCAAAATGACAGAGTGTGTCGCACACGACATTATCTATAGTTGCTAAAAGTCTTGCCTTATACTTTCTTTAAAGTTCTCTTCTCCATCCGACAACCACTAGATGCTCATATGAAAGCAACTAAGATCATTATTCGAAGATTCAGTGCTTCAGTTCGAATACGACAAAAGTCGGAACCAGTTCGTAACCGACTAGAAGCGGCGGTAGCCAATTTCATCTCAAAAGTTCAGAAAAGCCAATCCAAAAGCTCAGGATCTATTCTCAGTGCCATAGATCTCCTCATAGACAAACACAACGAGACTCTCGCTGCACACTTCGGCATTCCTCATGAAACCAACGACTACTTAAAGGTGAAACAGCAGATATGGGACAAACTTTCTGTAGGGGACATTTCCCTAGCCCAAGATCAGGAATCTGTAGAAGCACAGCGAAGTAACTTGTTGAATCTGCACTCACTTAGATTGTCAAGCTCATCCAGTACATCACTCTCTAAATTTGTAAAATGTTTATACCCGTTGCATAAATCGACATCTCCAAGTCTCAGCTCCAGCAACAGTAACAAAGTGCTTGATATACCTTCAAGTTTGGGTAAGTATGAGTTAATAAACCATAACCAGCTCCACAGAACCTTTTATGAATTGCCGTCCCCGCAGCCTTTCTACCTTAGCCCCCAGCATTTGAATGACTTTTTGCATCGGTTTCTATTCAATAAGCGTGACTTCATCAAGTCAAACATCGTATCATTATCCAATTTGAACCATTTTGCACCCTATCGTTTCTTTGAATACTACAACCAGATGCTTTTTAAGAGACAAGAATACGTATCTATGGTCACAAAAATCTTGCAAGATCTTCAAACATATGGATTTGAGACTTCACTCACCGAACAGAATCAAATTATCTTCTATACTTTCTTCAAAGACAAAGCTCCTATAGTACATAAAATCAATGAAGCTGTGGGGAAACTCAAGGAACTAGGAATGTCAGTAACACAGGATGCTTACCCAACGTTTGATCTTGACACTTATAACCAATTAAAAGAGTCCATGATTGCCAAGTATGGTAAATTGCATATCAGCAGCTTGAACATATTCTTGCTACATGCGATTAGACACAGCCAAGAGCTGGTAATTGTAGATGTGCTACAACAAATTGGTTTTGCTGAACTTGTTGGTGGCAACAGCCTTAGTGAGAGATTATCGACACCTGATGAAACTACTTTCGCACTATTATTCGAGTACTTTTCATCTTCAAGCTATGCATCGAGTAAAGGATTATCGCTGTTTGTAGAAGTGTTTGAGAAAGCAGTTGCGGACAAGTCGTTAGTTTTTGATGTCAAACTTATCAATGTATTGCTTAAGTGTTTATGTGAGAATGAAGAGTTGAATTTTGCAGAAAACATCGTCTCTAAACTTTTTTTGCAAGAAGTTCCTAAATTACAAGTTGACGAATCGGAAGCTGTTGTACTCAAACAAATGAGTCCAAGAGATAAGTTGGCTTACAAGAAATTGGAATTGATTTATAATAATATCAGAAAAGTGACGAACGATTTTGAGATTTCATATACCATTTTACCAACTGAAAGTACCTTTAAGCCTTTGATTTCGAGCTACTGTCTTCCATTGTCAAATACAAAGAATAGCTTTCGCAAGGTAAATTACTTAACTAATTTCATGGAAACATACTACAAGTTGCCCATAACTACTAGAACATTCAAGTTAATATTTCTGAAGTTTGAGGCATCTAAGGAAGAAGGATGGGAGTTGTTTGACCTTATAAATATCACAAGCAAGTTGATTTCATTGCATGACTATTCTTATAACTTAAGTGAGGATACTTCTTTGTTCGGCACTGATGGTCAGTTTTCCAAGTTAGATAGGATCGAGAAATCGTCACAATTGACAAACTTCATTAATAATCATTTGGTGAAGCAGATTGATCTCAATATTCCAATAGCACAAGGCAGCTTTGTTAAACTTAATGATAGCCTTATTACTTCTGTGTATCATGCATTTATGGAAACGATAAAGCGAAGTGCTCCAAACAACAAGGAGGGGGCCGATGAATTAGTAAGACGCATTCAAAGGCAGTATGACAGTCTTCGAGAAAGGATAAATAAGTCCAGAGGTCCAGTGGACCAAGAGGGCTTTACCACAACTACACGAGATATTTACGCATTAGATGAACTTAACTACATCAAGAAGGCATTCTTAATAGACTTGATTGATGTAGTTGGCTGATCCGGAATTTAATAGACACAGTAACGTTATAAATTAATGATATTCTACATAGCAAACATTGCAATAAATAATAGATCACTCAGGCACTGGCTTAGGATGAACTTGACTGAGAGGTCCTTTGACCAAACAGTGTTTTGGTGTGGAAACAACACTTTCAAAAATAACTAAAATCAATAGAAGAGCTGTTATAACGCCCATAAGCACAGTGGAGCTCAATTCTGCAAATGGGAGCATCGCTACAACTACACCCACTGGGGCTCTCCAAATAACACGCCAGAATCTAGGCAACAAGAATGTCTTTGGAGGATCAAGGCTGGCATCAAGTAATCCTAGAGCACATAACGATACTAATGCTGCACCGATACCTCCTGCAAAGAAAAATGCCAAAGCGTACAAATTAAGCTCTTCGTTTTCTTCTGATCTATTGAATAGTTCTTCGCCATGTACTAGTAACTCTTCTACGGGATGTCTGTGTAGATTGGTGTTGGTCAAAGAACTCAAATCTCCACCAGCATCGGCAGCAAGAACAATTCCCGCTACAAGAGGCAAGTGTCCATATAAATAGATAATTGCGGTTAGTCCCGAACGTCTCAAAGCGTGGATAGCCTTTTTGGCTGTGGATCCATAGATATAAATCCAGAAAATTGCGTAGGCAATCAAAATCATGAATACACCTCTAAGGAACCGCAAGGATAAACCTGAGCCCAACGAACCGTTTGCAGCAACTTTGTATAAGAATTCACCTACGGCAATAGTGACAAAAACCGAGTATCTTTCCACTTCGTGTTCAATATTCAAGGCAGTAGAGGTGGTCAACCTGAAGTATCTTCTGAAACTAGGATGGTGAATCACCATGAATGAAGTCTGCTCCAACACGAAAATAACTATCGACAAACCTATCTTTGCTCTCGTAGAAATGAAGATGACTGGAATCCAGAGACAAGTAGTTACAAAGATGGTGGCAGCGTAACATCGTTGTTGAAATCTTAGTTCTGGGATATAAAACGAATACACCACCAAGGTAATGCTCAACGACATTCTGGCTAGCATATAAGGTACAATTGTATAGGCAGCACTGGCTCTTGATGTAGCAATATCGTAATGACTATTGGCAAAAAGCATCAAAAGCAACAAATACCACACTAAACACAACTTCTGGAACAAATCCTCACTGTAGTAGTAATTGACAAAATCCTTGACATCAGCCCAAATCGTGAAGGCAGCAACAAAGAGCAAGATGTACTTGAGCAAAGCAGCTCCACTAGCATTTTCGGTTGCTTCCCCAGCCAAATTGGCTATTATGGCCACATACATGAGATCTAGGAACAATTCAGTTCTTCCTGATGATCTTTCTCCCTTGGTTCTGTACAACACTCCATCCTTGAAGTAGTTCAAAGCATGTGGCCTTATGAACCAGACTCTTTCCGTAGGTTTCTTGATATAGCTGAAGTTTATAGCACCGTACTTCTTGACGAATGCGTCTTCACCTTCAGAATCAGTGAGCACTTCTTCGCCTCTTTCAGCACCATTTTCCAAATCAGCATTGCTACGTCCCTCCTCTATAATTTCACTATCAGAGAAAAATTCTGTTTCTACGATTGCACCATAGTCGGCATTGTTATTTTCGTAACTACCACTGCTGTCTGGCACTTGCTCGACCAAAGCCGAGTCGTGGGACTTCTTTGACATTGAACAGCCGAGATGTGGATGAGAAGAAGAAAAATATAAAAAGAAGAAAATCGGAATGTTTAATTATATGTGAAACAGAACGGAATTAGAGTTGGCCAGGGTTAATTGGAATTGCGTCTTCTGTACAATTCAGCCGTTACACAGGCTTTATTTTATCCGTAATCTAAAGCGCTTTTATGCGCAGAATAAATGTAAAGAAAATAATGAATGGGTTTATACCGTACTTGAATCTATTGGGGCATTTACGAAAATTTGCTGTAGTAACTGGCTTGGGACAGAAACACCAGAAACGCCTAGAGCAAAACGAATGGCACTTCGCTGATTTCGGGGCTTCCCAAATGACAGATACAGCTTCCATGCACCGTGGAACGATGGACCTATCTTTCCTCTTCTAGGTGTTTCAGTCTAAGAAAGAGTTGATATATGTTCGCAAGAGTGAAATGGTTGCAATTTGTCGGCAATAGGTTAGCAAAGCTTAGAGTCCCCTGGTTTGCCTATCCATTCAATCTTGTGTCGGTGCCAATTCTTGGATTTCAATACGAATTTTTTAAGGTTTATGCATAGAAGATGCGGAATGAAGAATTCTGGAAAATTTGTACACGGATTTATCTCAAATAAATACAGCTGTGTATCTACATTGGTAAGATATATATATACAACTTTGCAAGAAATATAACTGCGTTTCACCTGAATTGAATAATAAGATCCTTAGCGAACTTGTAGATATATAATCACTTAAGATGAAGAATTTAGATTATCTTCTTAACATCTGTGGACAAGTGAGCTCTTCAAAACGTAAATCAACAGACTATCTGCATTGCTCATACACATTTGCAAATTTAGAAAATTCGTATTAGTCGTATTGCCAAACCTTCCCCAACTCTTTCGTCTGTCAACCAGTTTAGGTCCATCTCATTCAGGTACACCATGTAAGGGAACAATCTGGACCGACCCGAGGGGTCGCGAACTCGACTTCCGACTACGTCTTTCTCACGTGTACAAATTTCATCTTCTCCAACACTCATCTGAGCCCCTAGACTCCTTGGGAAATTCACCTCTGGCTGTTTATACGTCAATTTCACTTTTCTGGTTTAAAAGCCTATCACATTTGGAGGATTATCCATACATTCAATTGTCCACACTCAATTGGGTTCAGACCTCAACATGGCCACTACTACCACGAGTGCAGTAAGTTTTTGGTGAAATTTTGCTTAGTGAAACAGCATAGAATTTGAACAAGATGACAACATGATGAGCAAACAAGAATTCAATTGATATCCAAGACTTATTAGTCTGGTATTAATGCAACTGAAATAGCCTACGGATATCATCTAGGTCGTATATTTCATCATATCAATTGACGAATGATCACAATGTTGCTCTCAAATCTTCATAGTTTTCAAATTCGTTTTTTTATAGTCTTCTTAATTCATACTAACCATTCAGCCCACCGACAGCGTTCAGGCGCCCGTTCAGGTGTCAGTTGATCAACGTGAGTTGATTGATAGTGAAAAAAACAACTCTGTCTCTACCAAGCAGTCGGAGCTCACGAATAAGACAGCCCAAAAGCAGCTTCCTAACGTTCAAACTTCACTTAGTTTGCAGCCCAGTGAGGATCTTGACATTACCAACGTGAAGACTAAACCTCTTGCTAGACAACCACAGGAACCAACGTACCGAGGTTGGAAAGAGGTGGGTCATTGGGAACACGACGATGCCTTGACGGAAGACGACCAAGCCGTGGATTTATTACTGAAGCCTTCGTTGTTTGACCAATATCTTCCCCCTGTTGTATTTGGCGACTGGTACCACAATGTGGGCTATTTGGTCGTTGCAGCACTTGTGTCTTGGATCATTGGCTGGTTCAAATTCTCTGTGGCTCCTCTTTTCTTCGTCATGCTCGTGTTTTCTGTATTGTACCGTGCATCTGTCAAAAAGTACAGAATGCTTCTCAGAGAAGAAGCGCAAAGAGAATTCTCTGTAAAAACAATAGAAACGGACTACGAGTCCATGGACTGGTCTAACACCTTCTTAGAAAAGTTCTGGGTTTACTTGGAACCTTCAATCTCTCAGATAGTCTGCGAACAAGTCAACCCCATTTTGGCTTCTTCGCCTGCTCCAGCTTTTGTGAAGAAGTTGTGGATCGACAGCTTTAGTGCCGGTACCAAACCTCCCCGTATAGATTGCGTGAAGACCTTACCTGGAACCAGTGATGATGTCGTTGTTATGGACTGGGGTTTCTCGTTCACTCCAAACACCTTAGCTGACGCCAACACTAAGCAGTTGAAGAACAAGGTCAATCAGAAGCTTGTAGTCAAAGCCGAGGTATTTGGCTTTACAATTCCTGTTCTTGTTGCTGATTGTGCTTTCAAGGGTCTTGCCAGGATTAGATTGAGAATGATGTCATCTTTTCCCCATGTAGAAACTATCAACGTGACTATGTTGGAGGCTCCGCAGTTTGACTTCAACTCCAAGATTCTTACCGAAAACAACGTCTTGTGGGAGTTTTTGGCCCTTCCTGGATTGTATCCTTTCATCAATGAGATGGTCAAGAAATACGTAGGTTCTTTGCTCTTTGCTCCTTTATCCTTCCAATTGAATCTTCAGCAGTTGTTGGCCGGTAACGCTTTCGACTCTTCTATAGGTGTCTTGTCTATCACTGCGGACTCAGCTAGAGGGTTGAAGGGTTTCAGCACTATCGGTAATACCTTGGACCCATACTTGACGTTTGGATTCAAGAAGGACGTTTTGGCTAAGACTTCTACCAAGGATGATACCAACCACCCAGTGTGGAAGGAGACTTACCAGATCTGTGTTAAATCATTAACCGAGCCCTTGAATATCACTGTCATCGATTTCAATGAGTTCAGAAAGGATAGACAAGTGGGAACGATTCAGTTTGATCTTGAATCCTTCTTAGACAATCCTAAGCAAAGCAACATCACTGCTCCTTTCATAAGAAACGGTAAGCCTGTCGGTGAATTGGTATTTGGATTAAACTACATGCCTACCTTAGAGGCCGAAAGGCTGGCTGATGGTGCAGTGATTCCTCCACCAGACTTGAACACCGGTATTGCAAGAATTGAAATAGCTGAAGCCAGACATTTGAAGTCGGGCGAAAAGGCCGCTTCTGCTTTTGCTGAAATTCATTTCAACAATGAGAAGGTATTGACCACGAGTGTCCAAAAGAAGACGAACGCTCCTAGCTGGGGTGATAAGATCGAAAAAATAGTAGACAACCGTGCCAGATCCAAGGTGAAGATTGTAGTCAAGGAAAAAGGTGGAAAGACCTTGGGCCAAATCCATACCTCATTGAATGAACTCATTGATGCCACTCAGGTTGACCAGACTTGGTTTGCTTTGGCTCAAGGAGGTGAAGTTAGAATCAATGCCTCCTGGAAACCAGTTGCTCTTTCCAACAGTAGTGGATCAAGCGGTTACGCCGCTCCTATTGGAGTTGTCAGAGTCAGTATCGAAAAAGCAGAAAACTTGAGAAATTTGGAAGCCATTGGCAAGGTTGATCCTTATGCGAGAATCTTGGTTAATGGGTTCCAGAGAGCTAGAACCGTTGCTTGTGATTCGACTTTGGATCCAACCTGGAACGAAGTACATTATATCTCTGTCACTTCTCCTAACCAGAAGTTAACCATCGATGTGATGGATGTCGAGAAGACTTCAGCAGATCGTACTTTGGGTTCATTTGACGTCAGATTGAACGATATCATCCGTAAGGATGAGACCGGAAAGTACACGGAGCACATCGACCACGGCAAGAGACACTCTAGGTTGATCCATAAGAAAGGGCCAAAGGGTGTTGTGACCTATTCATTGTCTTTCTATCCTGCACTCCCTGTTATGACCTTAGAAGAATGTAAGGAAGAAGAGGAGTTCAAGAAACAGAAGGAGGAAGAAAAGGCTAAGAAGCTTGCTGAAAGTCAAAAAGAAGGAAAAGAGGCTCCTGTAGAAGAAGAAGAAGAAGAAGTAAACGAATTCAGTTCGAAATTAAAGTTGACTTTACCAGAATTGCTCCAGCACAACAGTGGTATCTTTGTCTACGAAGTGTTGGACGCTAAGCTCAGTAAGGACGACGTCTATCTTCAGGCCTTCTTCGACAGCCATGGCTACCACGACTTCGTTTCGCAGAAGTTGGAGAAGAAGCAAGTCAAAGTAGCTGCTACTGGTGATGTAGCCATCACGGAGCTTGAATGGTCACAAGCCTGTTTTAGAATCACCAAGGACAAGAAGGACAACCGAGCAGAGAAGTGCGTAGCTGAAGTCACCATTCCTACTATGCAGTTGTTAAAGAATGCCTACAACAAGCCTACGCAACTCCAATTGACTGGCGGCGGTGAACACAGCACAATTACTGTCCAGTGCTCGTGGATACCATTGATCTATGAACATGGAATCCCAGTCCAGGATTCCAGAAATAATTCTGGAAAGTTGACCGTGCAAGTTCTTCGTGCCGAAAACTTGATTGCCGCAGACAGCAATGGTAAGTCTGATCCATTTGTCAGGTTATACTTGAACACAGACAAGGAAGAATTCTTGAAAACTAAAAAGGTGAAGAAAACTCTCAATCCAACATGGAACGAACTGGGTGTAGTCACCGTAGCCAATAAGCAGGACGCCGTTATCAAGGTAGTTGCAATGGACTGGGATATTGGTGTAGAAGCAGATGACTTACTTGGTATTGGTTATGCCCAATTGTCTGATGTAGACTTTGAACACGGAACCGAACTTAAGGTTCCATTGGAGGCCGAAGACGGAGGAGACGGCGGTAATGTTTACTTGAAATTTTCGTTTGTGCCAGAAGTCGTCATTAACGTTAGAAGAGCTAGTACTACCAACATTGGAGGTGCCATTGGTAGTGTAGGTAACGTTGGCATTGGTGCTGGCAAGGGAGTCGTCAAGGGTGTTGGTAAGGGACTCGGTGGAGGTGTCAAAGTATTCAGAAAAGGATTGAAACTCGGCAAGCTGCTGGCCGATAAAGATTAGTCTTGTATTTATATTTTTATTAAATTTTCATTGAAATTAAGGTAGAGTAGAAGAGTAGCCATAAAGGTTTGTCGTACTTACATATAATTTATATGGTAGCGCCATTTTATGATTTAGGCTGGAGAAATGAACTTTTGAACAAATTGTCGTCATATAATGATATTGTAAGAGTAAATGACAAATGTGGAAAATCTCTCTTGTGTTTTGTGGTTTCTTTGTAGTCTTGTCCAACGTCATTATCAGAATTGATGAAGAACTTATGCTGGAACTTACTTCCCTTTGGTTAAACAGAATAGGAACAGAATGAAGAAGATAAAAATTCATCGTTGAACTTGAGAGAAATAATGATCAAAATAATTTCCACAAAAGAGAATATATTCATAGCTTCTCCTTTATAATTGAAGTAAGAATAGATTTTCACTCGTGGAAAATCACTATACATATAGATGCAAATTCTGGTTCTGTATATAATCACTTATTGCAGCACGATTTGGTCACGTGATATTTAAAGATTTTTTCCATTGGGATGAGCTTCGCTAGTGAAATTTATCTTGAAAGTTTCCATAATATTCATCTACCCAAGCACAACTAACCAGCAATGGATATCTCCAAGCCCGTGGGCTCTGAAATCACCTCGGTGGACTTTGGTGTGTTGTCGGACGATGAGATCCGTAAATTGTCTGCCAAACAGATCACCAACCCCACTGTCTTTGACAACTTGGGCCACCCTATAGGCTCTGGGCTCTACGATTTGGCACTCGGAGCGTTTCTCAGAAATGTTTGTACTACTTGTGGTTTGGACGAAAAGTTTTGTCCTGGCCATTTGGGTCACATTGAGTTGCCTGTGCCTGTTTACAACCCACTTTTCTTCAACCAATTGTACATTTTATTGAGATCAACTTGCTTGTACTGTCACCATCTCAAGTTGAATGCTTTGGAAGTGCACAAGTACAAATGCGCTTTGCGTTTAATTCAGTACGGGTTGTTGTTGGAAGTAGTAGAATTGGAAAATATGTATGCCAGGGGCCAGTCACACGAAGAAGACGACGATGAAGACTCTTCCAGCGGTTTAGATCACAAAGCCAAACAGGAGTTGATGGACCGTAGAGAAGAGTTTGTGAACACTGCTATAGCAAAAGCTCTCAGCGAAGGCAGAACCAGCGAACTGGGAGTGATTACTGCTACTGTAGGCGAAGAAAGAAAGCATACTGTCCATGACTTCTACAAGAGATTGTTGTCCAGACCCAAGTGTGACAACTGTGGAATGTATTCGCCTACTTTCAGAAAAGATGGTTTCACCAAGATCTTTGAGAATTCGTTAACTGATAAACAGATCACCAACAACAGAGTCAAGGGCTTGAACAGACCCGACATGTTGCGAAACGGTGCAGCCACTTCAACCAATAGTACATCATCTAGTTCTAGTGACATGCCCAACAT
Organism: Scheffersomyces stipitis CBS 6054; assembly: GCF_000209165.1. Classification (NCBI taxonomy): domain Eukaryota; kingdom Fungi; phylum Ascomycota; class Pichiomycetes; order Serinales; family Debaryomycetaceae; genus Scheffersomyces; species Scheffersomyces stipitis. Next base: position 200,214 of record NC_009047.1, read on the forward strand.
CAAACATAAGGGTGGATCGAAGTACGTTTTATCATCTGAAATCAGAAACATCTTAAGGGCTTTATTTGTCAACGAACAAGATGTCTTTCAAATGGTTTTCCACTCAAGACCTTACCAAAAAGAGACAGTTGTAGCTGATATCTTCTTTAGACAGGCTCTTTTGGTACCTCCTACGAGATTCAGATTACCTTCCAAGTTAGGAGATGAAATCCATGAAAACGCACAGAACGAGTTGCTCTCCAATATCTTGAAAACTGCATTATTGATCAGAGACTTGAACGATCAGATCTCGTCCTTGGTCAAGGGCAAGATTTCTCTCGATGAGAGAAAGATCGTGTTCAACAGATTGATGAACTCGTTCGTCACTTTGCAAAACGATGTCAACGCCTTCATTGACTCTACTAAGAACCAGAACTCTCCAGCTGGAAAGGTTCCAAACCCTGGTATCAAGCAGGCTTTGGAAAAGAAGGAAGGTTTATTCAGAAAACACATGATGGGTAAGAGAGTCAATTACGCTGCTCGTTCCGTCATTTCTCCAGACCCCAATATCGAAACTAATGAGATTGGTGTTCCACCGGTTTTTGCTAAGAAATTGACCTACCCCGAGCCAGTAACTGCTCATAACGCTGCTGAGTTGAGACGTGCCGTCATTAATGGTCCGGACAAGTGGCCTGGTGCTATCCAGGTCCAAAACGAAGACGGTTCATTGATTTCGTTGATTGGTATGACGTTGGAACAGCGTAAAACCATAGCCAACCAGTTGTTGACCCCATCAAATGGTGCCACCATACTCAATAAGAAGGTTTATAGACATATCAAGAACCACGACGTGGTAATCATGAACCGTCAGCCTACTTTGCATAAGGCCTCTATGATGGGCCACAAGGTTAGAGTGTTACCAGGTGAAAAGACCTTGCGTTTGCACTACGCCAACACTGGTGCTTATAATGCCGATTTTGACGGTGACGAAATGAACATGCATTTCCCACAGAACGAAAATGCTAAGGCAGAAGCTTTGAACTTAGCTAATACTGACTCTCAGTACATTACACCAACATCCGGATCTCCATTGAGAGGTTTGATCCAAGATCACATCTCTGCCGGGGTTTGGTTGACTTCCAAAGATTCTTTCTTCACCAGAGAAATCTACCAGCAGTTGATCTATGGATGTATCAGACCAGAAGATGGCCACAGCACCAGAAGCAAACTCATTACTGTTCCCCCAGCTGTTTTCAAGCCACAGCCTTTATGGACAGGTAAGCAAGTAATAACTTCTATCTTGTTGAATATCACTCCAGATAACGTTCCAGGTATCAACTTGGTGTCCAAGAACAAGGTCAAGAACGAGTACTGGGGCGAGGGATCCAACGAGAACGAAGTTCTTTTCAAGAACGGTGAATTGTTGTGCGGTATCTTGGATAAGTCGCAGTATGGTGCTACGCAATTCGGTATAGTCCACTCTTTGCATGAAGTGTATGGTGCTGCTGTAGCAGGTAAAGCATTGAGTGTACTTGGTAGACTTTTCACGAATTACATCATGATGACAGCCTTCACATGTGGTATGGACGACTTGAGACTTACCGAGGAGGGTAATTCTTGGAGAAGAGACATCTTAAAGCAGTCTGTAGATATCGGTAGAGTTGCTGCTGCGGAAGTCACCAATTTGGACAGTAAATCTACTGGAAACCACGATCCTGAGTTGTTGAGACGTTTGGAAGAGATTTTGCGTGATGATAACAAGTTGGGCATTCTTGATGCTGTTACCCAGTCCAAGGTGAATACCATCACTTCTCAAGTCGTTGCCAAGTGTGTTCCAGATGGAACTATGAAGCGTTTCCCATACAACTCTATGCAAGCTATGGCTTTGTCTGGTGCCAAGGGGTCCAATGTCAATGTTTCTCAAATCATGTGTCTTTTAGGGCAACAGGCCCTTGAAGGTAGAAGAGTACCGGTTATGGTTTCTGGTAAGACTTTACCTTCTTTCAAGCCATTTGAGACTGATGCCAGAGCCGGTGGCTACATCAAGGGTCGTTTCTACTCTGGTATCAGACCTCAGGAGTACTATTTCCATTGTATGGCTGGTCGTGAAGGTTTGATCGATACAGCTGTCAAGACATCTAGATCAGGTTACTTGCAGCGTTGTTTGACCAAACAATTGGAAGGTGTCCATGTCAGTTACGACAACTCGGTCAGAGACGGTGACGGCACCTTGATCCAGTTCTTGTACGGTGGAGACTCTATTGATACGACCAAACAGTCTCACATGAACCAGTTTAAGTTCTGTGCTGAGAACTACGATGCCTTGTTGGCCAAATACAACCCTGGTGAATTGACCCACCATTTGGATACCGAAACTGCCTTACACTACTCCAAGAAGGTTCGTAAGAACATGAAGAAACAAGGCAAATTGCCTCACTATGAACAGCAGATCAAGTACGACCCTGTCTTGTCGGTGTACAACCCAGCCAAGTACTTGGGTTCTGTCTCTGAAAAATTCCAAGAGAAGTTGGACGACTTCGTCAAGGACAATGAAGACATTTTCGCCAAGTCAAAGGAAGAAGCCAAGTCTACTGGAAAGTTGACGGAAAAGAAGTTCAGAGCATTGATGCAATTGAAGTACATGAGATCATTGATCAATCCCGGTGAAGCTGTGGGTATCATTGCCTCTCAGTCTATTGGTGAACCTTCTACCCAGATGACATTAAACACTTTCCATTTCGCTGGTCACGGTGCTGCCAACGTGACGTTGGGTATTCCTCGTATGAGAGAAATTATTATGACAGCTTCTGCTGCCATCAAGACACCACAGATGACTTTGCCTATTTTGGATGATGTGTCTGACGACCAGGCTGATGCCTTCTGTAAGTCTGTAGCAAGAGTTGTGATGTCGGAATTCATTGACAAGGTTCTCGTGACTGAAACCACGTCTACGTCCGAAGATGGAACTAACTCCAGATCGTACATCATCAACTTGAAGTTCTACACACGTAAGGAGTACGAAGAGGCCTATGACATCTCTCAGGATCACTTGGAAGACGTCATCACGAGCACATTCTTGCACGCTTTAGAAGCCCAGATCGTCAAGGAAGTCAAAAAACAGAAGAGACCAGACTCTTTGCCTAATATCGGAAAGTCTGCTGGCAAGACTGATTTGGAATCGATTTCTGCCAAGGTTACAGAAATCAACGACGATGAAGATGCCTCAGATGAAAAATCTAGAAACAAGGGCAAAGAAGCTGTCTCTTACGACGGTCCAGATGATGAGGAAATTGAAACTATGAAGAAGGCCGAAGAAACCTCGGATGAAGAGATGGTTGACGATGATGATGATGATGACGACTCGTCTTCCTCTTCTGAAGATGAATCCTCTGACGAAGAAATGGAAGAAGAAAAGAACACAACAAAGGAATTATCTAGAACTGCTAAGGACCGTCAGGCCGAGGTTATTTCTTCTCACAATATGGTGACGAAGTTTGACTTCGATGATGAAAACGGTGAATGGTGTGAATTCAAATTGGAGTTGAATGGTAACGAAACGCAAAAGTTGTTGATGGTTAACATAGTCGAAGACTTGTGCCGTAAGGTTGTTGTTCGTGAGATTCCACAGATTGGTCGTTGTGTTCATCCACAACCAGATGCCAGTGGTAAGAGAATCTTGACCACTGAAGGTGTCAACTTCAGAGCCATGTGGGATCAAGATGATTTCATTGACGTCAACAACATCACCTCTAACGACGTTGCTGCTGTGTTGAGAACATACGGTGTTGAAGCTGCTAGAAACACTATTGTCAACGAAATCTACAGGGTCTTTGACACCTATGGTATCAGTGTGTCCAGTCGTCATTTAGACTTGCTCGGTGATATGATGACTAGAGAGGGTACCTACTTGGCTTTCAATAGACAGGGTATCGACTCTTCTACCTCTGCATTCATGAAGATGTCGTATGAAACCACCTGTCAATTTTTGACCAAGGCCGTTTTGGATGGTGATCGTGAAGACTTGGAGTCACCATCTGCTCGTATTGTTTTAGGTAAATTGTCCAACGTTGGTACTGGTTCGTTCGATGTTTTGGCACAATTGGGTAAAGTGTGATTTCCATTTGTGAACATGTTTTCATTTGTACATTAATTTGTACATTGTATTCGTATTTTGTTTTTTGCATATAGATTAATATAAAAAGTATAGTATCTTAATTCTCCTCTGTAAGTTTTTGATCGCATAGTTAGGACAACTTGGTATATGGATCCAAGTCTTATTCTTATATCTGTCGAATCTCTGATTGGTATATTCGCAGCAGCACTTTTTCGCAGCCCTTTCGCAGCACTTTCCATTTTTCGCAGCCATCTTCTGGGTATGCTGGCAGCTATAGAATACCAAATAAAGGGTATATAAAGAAAAACTTTGAAAATGAAAATTGTTATTCAAGATATCGTTTGCTTATCAGCATGTTCATCCAAGACATCACTAGCCAATCTTCAAGTTCACACAAAGTGTCCGAGGGCTCTTTTTCCAGCAAGCGCAAGCTAGACGAAGAAAACTCTAACGAAAGCTCGACGGGAGTCGTCTTTTACAGTGCTGGAAACAAAACTTCTGAAGAACCTCAAGTAAAGCGGCCCAAGTATTTGGCAGAACACAAGCATCGCCATGACTTTTTTGCAAGATTAACTGTCAATGTCGATGAGTTCATAGCATCTCATGATGTTTGGACTGCTTTCTTACAGGATGTACATTCTCACCGTCTACAGTCAACTACACCTGCAAAGAAATCCAGGAGAGTTACATTCGCTGACTCGCCGGTTTACGTTGACAGACCCTTCAAGAAGTTAGGCTCTACGTGTGAATTCAATTACAACGAATTAGAGATAGAGACTTATAGTGGAGTCTTCTTTGATGAGATTCCACCAGTGGCACCTCTTCGGACTCCTGGTAGACTTGAAGGATATGATAAAGTTGGAGTTGTGTTCAGAAAGCTTCTGAAAATTGAAATTGGGAAAGCTGTTCAACACAGCCGTCCTCAGTTCTTGTTTGACATGCTAGGTATCGAGCAACCCTTCACATATGTGCAAAACCCATTATTCGGAAGCTTTCGTTCGGAACCTCAATACTATCGTCTTGATTCAGACGGCGAGGAAAATGGGATGTGCCCTTACTGCTATGACATTGTGTTTCTACCAAAAGAAGAATACACGAAGCACATATGTGATTGTCATGGAATTGACCGTAACGGAAATCCCATTACAGTCCCGTCATATATGGGCAGATACAAAAGTCATGACAGAGAACATGCGAAGCTTTACGAAGAGAGAGTTCCTTGTCTTCATTGCAAAGAGCTAATTGAAGTCAATAGATTAACTCGTTTGTTTCCACTCGAGAATTACTACATTCACTGTCGTGAAAAGCATTGGAAATAGGTTATACATAATTAACTAGTTAATTGACACTCTCTCTTTAAGAGTAATGAGTTTATATTTGAGTCTACGGAGGGGCATTTAAATGTTGTATGCGGCAATGAGGAACGACAACACAAAGGAGATCTTGAAGCTGGGCTTCTCTAAAACCAACTCCTTGATGTTGATCTTTTCCTTGCCTACGGTGACAATATAGTTCCAGGGGATATTGATGATGTTTCTTGACTCCAAGAACTCCACAAGGAAGTATGTAGCTAACGACAAGAAGATGAACACGGAACTCAACTTGCCAGCAATGATTCCTACAAACAACCCCGTGACCGAGCCAATGGTCAATTCCTCATAGTTTAGCTTGCCACCAAAACGTGACTTGTGGTAGGTGGGAGTTTGCAACGACAAGCTCAAGTCCGTGGCTGGTAAACGAGCGTTGATGGTGTCGTTAAGTAATGGTCTGGAGAATCCAGAGATCAACATAATGGAAGTGGTTGCTCCAAGCAACAACTTCAACGACGAGCCTGGTGCCGGGAGACGGGCAGCTCTGGCTCTGGCTGTAGCTGAAACTGTAGAAAGTGGAGACTTGAGGCTCCTCATAGATAAGCTACGCAATTGTGGTTGCTGATAGCGAGACAAATTGGCCATTGATCTGACGGCAGCTGCGGTGTTGGCAGCTACCAGACGTCTAGTGAGACTGACTACCGGATTGAAGAACATGTTGATGGAGACGAGGTCAGATAGGCTGTCTCAGTGTGGTGGATTGGATCTGGATGAAGAAAAGGACTCAGGAAAAGAATTGAAAAACAGAAAAACAGCACAACAGTCCAACAATTGCTAAACACAACTCGTATACTGTATGGAGTCCTGTAGAAGTATTGTATCCTGTCAGGTGGATACAGGTGTCGGAGGTACTGTAGAAATAGCACAATTTCTCCATATTCCAGCTTGGTATGGGTTTCTACGGTAATGCATATAATCCAGAGCTTCCTGAGGTGAATTTGGTGGGCTCGAAAGTTGGGGAAAATGCAGCTGCGATGAGGACCTAACATGCAGAATTCGCGAATTTGGATGTCTGCAGACATTTGCAGGTTGAGTCCGGAGTGTGTGGTGCGCTTGCAAGTTAACGCAACCTTTGGTCCAGATGGTGACATGGAGACTTCTGCGAAATGTGTCTGCGCACGACCTCGTAATCCACTCCGCGGGCCAGACCTGGCAGAAGACCACTGACCCATTCCAGTAGTCGTGCCGGTACCACTTCTGCCTCGTGCAGTCTCAGCTTCCGCCCACTCCTTTCGCGGTTCGGACACGACGTTTCAGAAGGGACACGGACGGTAGGTGCATGAGTCACGTGACTAAAACTTACTCCTCTTTGCTTGATACGACGATCGTTTGGCTGACACATGGCTTACGTCAGCATGTCCGGCCATAATTATCCAGTCTAGGCTAGGGCAAAAAATATTGGCTTAGCAGAGAAAACGGTGGAGGGACGACTGCCAGCGTTTGGCGACTGCAGATGAGATTCACCGAAGGAACCCTAGCTCAACTAATTGGGGCATTTTGCCAGGAAAGGTGGATTAACAAGCTTCTAGGAGGGTATTGTAACGTGTGTACAGGCTAGAAGAAAAAGCAGCAGCATGGACGGAACTGGACAGGACTGGACACGAAAGAAGTGGGTCCCGACAGACAGTATATATTCTGGTGGATCTGCTGCTGTGACAGAATTCTGGGAGGTCGGCCCGTTTGAATTGTGGGGGATAGAAATCCGTCAGAGTTTTTCGTTTGTCACTGGCTGAGTTAGAGGCCGCTGGAATATCGTACTTTTGTAGTATCTGTGTTTGGGATATAGTGACTTTTGTCAGATAGCCGTTTGCACTGGTACAGAGACAAGTTGAAAGTTCACCACTGAAATTTTGTTAGCGCGTTGGGCTCTTTTTTTCTGCCGTAGTTAAGCTCCAGATTTGGGCTCCATATTAAGAGCCATATTAAGAGCCATATTTAAGGACTTTCTTAAGGACCATACTTAAGTGGATCTTGTTCGGACCACGGTGTAGAATACCTGAAAAAGAGTATTCTGTGGTCTTTTCGGTGCGTCAAGACGGGCAATTCGTGAGTTCTGTTGCAGTTTATTCTGTTGAACCAGGCTGCAACACTTACTGGAATACTACAGTATTGTCACTGTTGTTATTACACTTGGTTTCCACACTAGACTACTTCGGTTTACCTTAGTATACTTGTCAAATCAAGGTCGTATCGGCACTCCTGTATTCATCTTACGGTAAAGACGGCCTCCCTTGTGCAACATCGTAGGTGTCTTCTTCCGCAATCTACATATAGGTGCTAATTTTTCACAACCGTTTGTTACAGTGTAGTATACCAAAATATCCTGGTGTACCCACCCATACTACTATCATTTGCCAATCAGCATAACAGGCGCCAAAGCGTAAAAGCCGCAAAATCACCGTGTCAACAAACTTCAACATGTTTGGCAACTCCGACCAGTTCTGCTCGTTGGATGAATCCATGTTCTTCAATCCGGACTCTGCCCAGGAGGTATGCCCCAAGGTGTGGCTCGGGCCCTACTCGGCGCTTTCACACGATAACTTTCTCGAGCGTCACAATATCAAGATCATCATCAATTGTCTTTCCACGGGTAAGTTTTTGCGGGCCTTGGAACAGCCACAAGTCGCCATTTCGTCCGACGTGATCATCCTCAGCTTGGACCCTTCTTTCTCAGTTTCGGACTTTGAAACCCAGGAACTCGTGCTGGAATTCACCAGGAAGTTCAACCGTATACTTCAGAACTACTTGAACTACTTTTATGTCAATAACCCGGACTCGACCTACTTGATCCACCAGATCCCCAACAACCAGTTGTTACTGTCGATCCGGTCGCCCATCCTCCAGGGCAACTTGAAGCTGCAGTTTTTCGTTCTTGTCAGATTAATGAACTTGTTGAAGTCCATTAATAGCAATGTCCAGTGCTTAGTACTTTCAGACACCGGCAACTCCAACTTGTCTACGGGGCTAATAACAGCATACTTGATGGATTGCTACAACTATAACATCAAGAACTCGTACACTGTAGTCCACTCTGCTCGCCCCAGCGTCTCTGCCTTAAATAACAATTTCTACGACGATTTGCTCATCATCGAGAATCTCAAGAAGTTCTCTTCTGAGAACAATGCTTTGAAACAAAACAACCCCGGAGTGTTGATCAAAAACTATAAACTCAAAAGAAGAAACGACGAAGAGGAAGATGACCTGCGCATGGACGACGACATGGAATACAACGAGATCTGTGTTGGTGGAGATCGCAAAAGACGATTCCACAGGTAAAGTTTTTTTTTTCACTATTTATTTCATGGCTATGGCGTTGATTATGGCTAGGACCAATGGGCCAGGTTGGGTACGGGAGTCTATTCATGTATTTTAGGTATGGCTAGTTATGATGTACTTTTAAAAGTTGAATGTATTATTATTGTCAAGTTTATTGAACCGTAGTTGTAGAAGACTATCTTAACAAGTTGATACACTCACCATAAGAATGGCCTCTTTAACTGTCTCTAGTAAGTTAGACTTAATGACTCATGCTTACATATTCATATCGAATTTATCATTCAGCGTCGGTATAGGGCCGTTCTATTACAATCATTCCGTCTTTTATGCATTATCGTTATTGTACATTATTCTATTTACACTGTATGCTTACTCTGGCACGGAAAGCCCGACCCTGTTGGCAGTTCTTCTGACGTTATCGTCCTGCTTCATGGTTAACCCAGGATTATATCTCTCGAGCAACTCGGTGTAGACTCTCTGACTGTTGAGGAAGGTAACCACGTTGGCCATGTTGTTCAACTTGTACTTATGTTGCACCAAGTCTTTACTTTCACCAGCATCTACAAACTGCTTGATCAAGTGTTTGTGCTTAAACTCTTTTGATTCTTCAAATTCTCCCTTCATCAACTTCTCGATTTGGCTATTGATTTCTTTCACGTCTTTGTTCTCTCTAATGTGGTTCAACTTCTTGTACTGCAACAAGGCGATCTGCTTTTCAATGTCTTTCGCAGCATGGATAGCGTCGGTTCTGTTCTGAATCACGACAAGCTCCTTGTGAAGTGCTTTGTAGAGATTCTTGAAGGAGGGATACGTCTTCTGTGATATAGGCGACATTTTAGAAAGGCAGACTGGGCTGTAGAATGGATACAGACCTGAGGCTTGACTAGTCGTCTTTACGGAGATCAAGTGGTGGGACGAATTTTTCAGTGTTGAATCAGGTGATGAGTCAGCTGATGTGTCAGCTGATTTTGCACGTGAGTAACGGCATCCGACATTTATCAGCTGATTAGATGGAGAAGAGGATCCATGCCGCACGCACGAAGTTGTGATGAGCCGGCCAAGCTCAGCGCGGTCCCCTCAGTCAACCGACTCCGAGACGAGCTCCGCGCTGGCCAATCACAGTGCCAGGATACGGATTCGGCCCCGAAGATGTTGCTGCAAGAGATGAGGCAGATCAGGAGAAGGAGGAGAGATAGGAATCTGGAGTCTGCAATTTGGAAGAATTCACACCTACTGAGACAATTGTAAGGCTGTGGTGGAGACTGGCAGAGATACGGGGATAAATACAAATTACAGAGGAATCAGAATCGAAATCAGAATCAGAATCAGAAGCCAACGATTCTTGATTCTGGTGCAATTTCGGTGAGCTGCCACGGACTGATCCCAATATTGTCGCGGTAGCGGTGGTGCACTACACCGCGAATAATCCCTCTAATAAGGCCGACCAGAGATGAGATTCAGCGAAGACAGAGACCGGACGAGCAGGCTGTAGATGTCAATTGGCAGCAGCGATCACTGCCTTGTCGGCCAAAGAGTATCGGAGGCTATTCTGTAGTGTCTGCTGTAGACCCAGGCACAAATGCTTTCACATTTGGTTTGCGGTTGTCGCTATTCCTTCTCGCTGTTCTCGTTATTCTCGCTTTCTCGCTTCTCGCTATTCTCGCTATTTGTTCGTTCTTCCGTCCTAAGGCTTTTATCGGTAGGAGAGAGGGACACAAAATTTTGCTCCCACGCTCGCAGCTTCAGGCTCCTTCAACAAACCAAAATTCCCCTAATAATTTTTTTCTTCATCTTTTCTTTTCAGCATTACCAGTGTAGTCACCACTATTCGCCTGATCCACAATGTTGAGAACCACCCTCGTGCAAAAGGTACGCAATTCTGCTGGCACATCGTAGCGATGTGTTGTTTGTTTCTGGCTTCTGTAGTATTTCCCTCAAACTCCGAACTCATCCCTGTTGTCGATGAGACATGATCGTGAAGAAATCGTACAACAAATCGGCTATCACGTTTCAATTAAAGTGATTAAAGTGAATTCACACCAGTGGTACTATTCCATAATGGTACCGTAGTCAAAATAGAACCTGTCTTCAATTCTTCCATTTCAATTGTATACCTCAAATGTGACATTGAGATTTGATATCTCAGACCTTCCAAACCGTCGCACTTGTCTTCCAATACTATTACTACATGATTCCACCAGTTGCACTCTCTATTTCATTATACTAACCTCTTTAGAGCGCCGTCCGTTCGTTGGCTACCTTCGCCTCGCCAGAATCTGTCTTGCCCAAGAAGTACGGTGGCAGATTCACCGTCACCTTGATTCCTGGTGATGGTGTAGGACAGGAAATCACCGATTCCGTCAAGACCATCTTCAAGGCCCAGAATGTCCCAATCGACTGGGAAGTGATCGACGTGTCCGGTTTGGAAAGCTCTGGCAAGAACGGTGTTACTGAAGCCGTTGAATCGTTGAAGAGAAACAAGGTCGGTTTGAAGGGAATCTTGTATACTCCAACTGGATCTTCCGCAAAGTCCTTAAACGTTGCATTGAGAAAGGAATTGGACATCTACGCCTCGCTCGTATTGATCAAAAACATCCCAGGTGTCAAGTCCAGATTGGACGGTATTGACTTTGCCCTTGTCAGAGAAAACACCGAAGGTGAATACTCTGGTTTAGAACATCAATCGTACCCAGGTGTCGTTGAATCTTTGAAGATCATGACCAGATTCAAGTCGGAAAGAATCGCCAAGTTCGCCTTTGACTTTGCCAAGAAGAACAACAGACAGTTGGTCACCGCCATCCACAAGGCCAACATCATGAAGTTGGGAGATGGTTTGTTCAGACAAACTGTTAAGGATGTTGGTCAAGACTACTCCGGTATCGAAGTCAACGACTTGATTGTTGACAATGCCTCTATGCAAGCTGTCGCCAAGCCACAGCAGTTTGACGTTTTGGTCACTCCAAACTTGTACGGTTCCATCTTGTCCAACATCGGAGCTGCTCTTATCGGAGGTCCTGGTTTGGTTCCAGGTGCCAACTTCGGTAGAGAATACGCTGTGTTCGAACCAGGTTGTCGTCACGTCGGTTTGGACCTTAAGGGCCAAAACACTGCCAACCCTACTGCCATGATCTTGTCGTCCGCCATGATGTTGAGACACTTAGGCTTGAACGATGAAGCCGACAAGATCTCGGCTGCTACCTACGAAGTCATCGCCGACGGTAAGATCAGAACCAAGGACATCGGCGGAACTTCTTCCACCACCGAGTTCACCAAGGCCATTGTTGACAAGTTGGCTTAAACGAAAAGCGTATGTACTTTCATATCTTTATAATCATTACATACTTAGTGCTACTAGAATACATTAAGACTGAAGAGGTTATAGTAGTTAGAGGAGAGAGATGAGAAGACGCTAAATGTCAGAAGCTTGTAAATTGCAACAGACCGCGTTTGTGTAATAGAATTGGCGACATGGAAAAGTGAGATCTAGAAATGCTTTTCGTTTCGTTTATCTCTCTTCATGTTCTTTTTAGTGTTCTTTTCTGTATCTCTTCCACATCTGTGTGGGCCGGACTGGGCAAATCCAGCCGTGTTGGTTCAGAGTCAAGGTAATAAATTAGTACGTGTAGAGATCAATAATGAAATTAGTGAGAAACCTCAGTGGAAAATAGCGAGGCATCACGAGGCTAGCGAGAGTTTACTGAGAAAGCGCAAATCGCTGCGAAATAGGGACATCACCAGACTCTCCAGATCGTTGCCATGCTGCCAAAGACACACTCGCCAACCATACCGTAGAACGTATAGCTTGTATTTGTATACCATTTTCTCACGCTCTTCTCCACTGCCTCATCTTGTTGTTGAATTAGACAAGAAAAGCAGCTGATGTCAATCTCCCGTAAACTTTTTCTCAGTACGAGTGACGCATCGGTATTTTTCACTGGGACGTGCTCCTCGCCTTGTCTATGACTCTGAACCTCTGTTACATCCACACCGCAGTACACACTACCGGCATGCCGATCCAAAATTACATTTCCCATATAAAGAACCAACATCCGCTCATCGGCACGATGGATTTTTCAGTCTTGCTTTTTTGGTTTAACGGAACAACAATTGTTCGTTCATTACTAGCAACTTCATTCTTGAGTCTCGTTAGTTCTTACCAGCTTTCATAGCTATTCTTCTACTGCTTCTGTTTCTGCTTCAACTATGTGTGACGTCGTCTTAGGCTCCCAATGGGGAGACGAAGGTAAGGGTAAGTTGGTGGACTTGTTGTGTGACGACATCGACGTCTGTGCCAGATGCCAGGGTGGAAACAATGCTGGTCATACCATCGTGGTCGGAGACGTCAAGTACGACTTCCACATGTTGCCATCCGGATTGGTCAATCCCAACTGCTTGAACCTCGTAGGTTCTGGAGTAGTCGTTCACGTTCCATCCTTCTTTCAAGAGTTGGAAAATTTGGAAAAGAAAGGTTTAAACTGCCGTGATCGTTTGTTTCTTTCTTCCAGAGCCCATCTTGTGTTTGACTTCCATCAGAGAACCGATAAGTTGAAGGAGGCCGAATTGTCGGAAAACAAGAAGGCTATCGGTACTACTGGTAAGGGTATTGGTCCTACGTATTCTACCAAGGCTTCTAGATCAGGAATCAGAGTCCACCACTTGGTCAGCGAAGATCCTGAAGCATGGGAAGAGTTCAAGACAAGATACCATCGTTTAGTCAACTCCAGAAAACAGAGATACGGTGAGTTTGACTATGACGTTGAAGAGGAGTTGGCCAGATACGAGAAGTACAGAGAATTGTTACGCCCATTTGTAGTGGATTCCATCGAATTCATGCACACGGCTCTTGTCCAGAACAAGAGAATCTTGGTGGAAGGTGCCAACGCCTTGATGTTGGATATCGACTTTGGTACCTACCCATACGTTACTTCCTCTTCTACCGGTATTGGTGGTGTCTTGACTGGTTTAGGAATTCCTCCAAAGACCATCAATAACATCTACGGTGTCGTGAAGGCTTATACGACCAGAGTTGGTGAAGGTCCCTTCCCAACTGAACAGTTGAACGAGTTTGGTGAAGCCTTGCAGACCATTGGTGCTGAATACGGTGTGACAACTGGCAGAAAGAGAAGATGCGGCTGGTTGGATTTGGTCGTGTTGAAGTACTCCACTTTGATCAACGGCTACACTTCGTTGAACATCACCAAGTTGGATGTCTTGGATTCCTTCAAGGAGATACAAGTCGGAGTCGGCTACAAGCTCAACGGCAAGAGCTTGGCTTCCTTCCCAGAAGACCTTATCAAGTTGGGTAAGGTTGAAGTCGAGTACAAGACTTTGCCAGGCTGGGAAACTGACATCACCAAGATCAAGACCTACGATGAATTGCCCGAGAACGCCAAGAGCTACTTGAAGTTCATCGAGGACTACTTGGGAGTTCCAGTGCAATGGGTTGGTACCGGTCCAGCTCGTGACTCCATGTTGGAGAAACCAATCTCCAAGTAGATAAAATTAGAAAAATAGTATTCAATTCATTTTAGCTAGAATTAGAATTCTTGTACGTTAGATAAAGATATTTGTGAACAAGCATGTAGAGTATCGTGGAGTATAATGGGCAGCTAGGAGAATATTCTATAGCAGAGGAAATGCAATTAGTGAAAGTGTACAGCTGGTAAACATATATAACTGGAATCGAAAACTACTCCTAAGCAGTATAAAGGAGGCAATATGCCATTGTTTCTTTCACAATAGTTGATTTCCCTACAGTATCCGTAGAACTGAGATCGATCCAATATGGCAAATTAACCTGTCAAGAGCACCATTAATTCAATTTTGAATTTCGGTTTCTCTCTCTAATTTCGTACTCCTATCATTTCCAACTTGATTCACATCTTCAACACGTATTATACAGCCATACTTCACGCAATATAGCAATAGATCTTATTTCGGTTTGGTGATTCAGTGTCAAATATGCCCCACAGTTATTTCCTTTGTGCAGACATCTCCCCACAAAATCGCATTTTTGTATGAAGTTATTAAAAGCTCTGTTTTCTTGCTGATTCTGTTTGCGAACATCCTCATTCAAATCTACAAAACACCGCTACGATTTCTGAACATACAACTTCTTCTTTTCTTTCTTTGCCTTCTAGCTACATTCATGAAATAGCATTGGAGTCATGGACCTCCTACTCTCAGCCCAGGAGAGGGGAAGTGTAAGAGGTGAGTACATGTCTGTAATTGGTATTGAATCTAATGTCTATTGATTCATAACTGTATGATTCATAACTTTATGATTCATAACTGAATGAATCACAACTATATGATTCTATCCATATCTATACGTACCTTTACAAATACTAATACTTTATAGTGGTGAGAATATCAAAGTCAGCACCGAACAGACTCAACGTCAAGTACAAGTACGAGCTGTGTATCGAGTCCAAAGACAACTACATCCAGAAGATCCTCACTTTCAAGTTTCAGAATACACCCCATATCGTGATAGCTCGGAAAATCGGTGAAGTCCAGATGTTCAAGGAAATTAAGGGAGAATCCAAATCCTACTTCCAGCTAGTTAAAGAATGGAAGAACTCCAACATCAACAGACAAGACCACATAGTGTCGCTAGGACTATTGAACAACCAGTATCTCTACACGTGTTCTAACGAGGGAAAGCTAGTTATCCGTGACTTAGTGAATGATGACGCCTTTGGCAGCTACAAAGTGTATCTAATCCTCAACCCCGTCTCCGACGTTCGGCTCCGTATGGCTGTCCATGATCGCAAAAGAATTACCGTCGCTAGCTGTGGCAAAAATAGCGAACTCAAGTTGTACGAAATCGACTCCAATGAGAAAAAGGAATGCTCGCGTATCTCTGTAGTGCAGTCCGGAAACGTCCGTACCACAATGGACCTTAACGTCATCAGACCATTACGCAGATCTTTTACCACTTTGAACTTGGGTTCAGAAGTGATCTCGCTTCCTTCTTCTAGTGGTGTAGCTTCTTATGGAAACACTGTGGGTTCAACTGTAGGTGCTACTGGTGGAAGTACTCAGGCGAATAACAGACACGTCAGTGTCTTGACACCGTTCTGGACTTCGTCCACTTACGCTAAAGATTTCCTCTACCATGCCACTTCGTTGGATGTGATCTCCAGCTGGATGATTTCCGTTTGTATCATAGACGAATACGTAGCATGTGGAACCCAGTTTGGAAAGCTCTTGATCTTCAGCGTTCTAGACGATATCTATCCAATAGAAACACTCACGTTGTCACAGTTTCCAATTGTAAAACTACATGCCATCGATTCAAGCTATGTTATTTTCGCCGATTCTATGTCTAAAGTGGGTATAGTCAAACTTTCAAGTCTCAAAGTAGTTTCATTCTTTGACAATTTGAGAATAGGACCCACTTGTTCCTTCAAATTCGTGTTGCCCAGCAATGTGGGTGACCGTAAAGTCAACGGAGACATCCTCAAGTTTGACCCCATCTATGCTATTTGTACTACTATTGATAAACGATTGGTTATTTATAAATTGTTTGATGATAATACCCATGAACTCTTGTTGGAGATGAATATGGGAGACATGACCATTCCTGCCTTCAGTGTAATGGGTGATAATGATTACGAAACCTTTAACAACATTTTTGGCGAACCTGATACTGACGGAATAGGTGAGTCAATCTTGAGACAGCACGAAGAACCGGTGGAAAGGAAGAAGTTCAAGCTGCTGCCACCTTCAAGACGTCGCATTCCTGGAGCTGTCCTTATGGAGAAATGTACTCCCTCAAGTAGAGGTGTAGCTGCAGCCTCTAAGAGATCATCCAAACCGCGGCTGCTAAAAGATAATGATGCTATGATGAACGATAACTTGACTACAGTCACCATGAAATAGAGTATATAATCTTTCTTATTCAGTTATGGCTGTATTATGACATTTTTTTCTCTTCTTAAGATATCAGTATGTAAGCAAACCATCTTGTGGATATTCTCTTCTGATCTCTCTGTATGTGTTGGTACTCAAGCAGCTACTTGTAGTACTGTTATATGTACCTGCTCGCTTTGATTTAGGGCTGATACTGGTTATGAACAACACTACTAATCGAGTCTGACTATCACAAATTCATTTGGTTTATGAGATCACTTTCGGTTTTTGAAGATTAGCAGCACTTTTGCTTGATTTCACTGTACACCGCGCACCAAATTGGCTCAATATTGGCAGATGGGACTATGGCTGACTCTAACATTTGCCTACAGGAAACAATTGATGGTATTGAATGGAGTGATTAATACTATTGATAGCGCTTCTACACACTTGTTTAGTATCTACTTATAATATAACTGCTCATTCAGATTTTGCGCCCAAGTTTGATTGCATCATGCAGACAGCTGCAGAGGGCACCAAGGTGCGTATTAACTCCGAAAGCCAGGTCATGACAACTGCGCGCCCAAAATGGTGTGCGCAAGTTAACTCCATCGAGGCTATTTCGTTCACAATTTTATCTATTTATCTTTGCGGCCATTGAATCTGATTTTTCCTGGTGGTCATTGGCTTTGAAACCATACATTTAGTATCTTCTATTTCGTAAACTAAGCTGAATGGTTCTAGGGATGTATTCTTCACACTTCTTACTTACTTCTCAGCAGGTTAACTCTATATCCTTCCATGAAGGTTCACTTGTTAGAGAGATAAACATGAAAAGAAGATAGAACGGGCTGAAATCATTCAGATTTTTGGTAATGTCTAATTCTATATTCAAACAAATTGGCGACTCTGGTTGGTGGGTCAGGTAACACTCCGTTGATGGAAGCATTGACTTCAGCTTAAAAAGAATACTGATGTATATTCAAGAAGAGTAACTGCGTATTTTGTCTGGTGTTCCAGGAAAGGTGAGACTTGCCACGTCGGTTTTGAAGGACTATGAGATCGCTCTTCTTATCCATCATTCTTGCTTATGTTTGCCTTCTGAGTATACTGTCCTTCTGCTTATATTGTTTTTATGTAATTGGCTAAGTACCTACTGCACCACCATATGTACCTCACCATGTTCTTGCATTGATTTGTAGATTAATTGTTGGTAATTTTTTTCATTTCATCGTCGACTTCAAGTTCAATCATTTGGAACCCTCAATTGTTACGGAAAATTCCTACTGTATGAAAATTGGCATTATAATGTCCATGGAGCTTCCGATGATTTAGTAGGTTCAATCATTTCAAGTATACAGTGATGCTATTGATACTATGGTAATCAGCCACCAAACCTTTGACTGTGGTTTGGGGACTTGTACAGAAAACGGAGATGATGCATGGAGTACAATTTGGGAGTTTATTTGGTTCTCGTATCGTTTGTCTTCTGTTTATGGTGTGGCATGCATAGCTCTTCAGGCTAGAGTTCAATACTTTTATTGAAGACTCGTGGCATTAAAGAAATTTATTCCTACGATCGCAGTCCCGAGTATCACTCTTTATATTTAAGTTCCCATTATCAAGGTTCAATCCTCCGTGAATGGACAAGTTCGTTTAGTATACTCCTACTGGGTTAATTCACCACCGATAACAGATAATAATACTTTTTGAAGAATTCCTTGGTGTTTTTTTGTATGTTTGCTGTATTCTTGTGGGTAAAGCCCATGATTTAGTCAAAGTCTGAGTATATTTTCTATATCTCACTGGATTAATCAAGAGCTAGGTGTAACTCATAATTCTTATACATTGTACGCTGTGACTTCATTCGAGAATGTTTCATTGAAAAGTCTAGGAAGTGTATTGCAAGATATGGAGTGACTGAGGATTCCATTCTTGGCTTTGTCTGTCCTTATCATTTCGTATTGTAAATTGTACTTCTTTTTCAGTTGAATAACCTGATGGTTGATCTTTGTTGAGTAGTAGTACCCCAAATTAGGAGCTACTAATTCCAAATCAGATTCGTCATAGAACAAAATTGTTTCTTCGTAGAAAGGAAGATCTCTATATGGATTTATTGGTGTTTCGGTTGTGAGATTTAACCAATAGGCGCTGTCTCGAGATGAAGCATTCTTTAAGGAACGGCTCGACGGTCGGCGTCCAAGGTGGAATAATGACTTTGACTTTGAAATACTTTTGCTGGAAGTGCTTTTAGGAGTAATCGTGAAATATCCCACAAGTTTATTGACTGTTTCAGTGGACATTTGGTGCTAGTAGTGTAGTTCAGCGGGTGCAAAATAAGAACAAATGGCTGCGAAAAAATGCAATCCGAGATTTGATGAAAAATTGTGAAGGTGGAAAATAGAAAGTATAGCGCTATGAAGCAGCAAACACTTTGACTATAAAATATTATATTTCGGAATCATTGGTCTCTTTTGAGCATAACTACAGTTGTTCCACTCTTTATTTACCTTTACAAGTTGTACTTTTTCTTTCAAGATATGATGTATATCAATAAATTTTTTAACTAAAGACAAACTACTGAAAAATACAGCAATTCTAATGGCACTAAGAACACTCTTTATTGCAAGTATGGGTCTCGTCCAATACTTCCCCTAAGGTTATAATAGCTTGTCATCTATCTTTTTCATAACCATGATGCCGTTAACCTTGTAAATCAGGTCGTGTGCTACCCATTAATATAACTACCGGACTCGATTCTCCAGATTTCAGATATCACATACTTCACAGTTTCCAGTCCTTCCATTATTTCTCCAGCATCCTTTACATTTAGAAAAATGCCTTTCAAACTCAGTGCCACATTAAGGGGGCACGAGCAGGATGTCCGTGGAGTGGTTGCACCTTCAGACGAACTTGTAGTAACTTGCCTGAGAGATTCTACTACCAGAATCTGGTTGCCACCATCAGACAGCAAGCAATCACGTTTTGTTTCTGATCGCACCGAGCCATTGATCGTGTTCCATTCGCCAAACAATAGTTTTATCAATAGTGTGACCTATATAGACTCTAAACAGCACGAACCACTCATTGCCAGTGGAAGCCAGGATGCCATTATTTATTTGTCAGAAGTGGCTGTTTCAGACCGAAAGCCCGGAGACGACACGGGAAAATACCAATTGATAGGCCACGCCGGCAATGTCTGTGCTTTGGAATATAAAAACAACCAGATCATTTCGGGCTCATGGGATTGCACTGCCAAGGTGTGGGATTTGGATACCTTATTGGTGAAGTACGATCTTGTTGGTCACGAGTCCTCAGTGTGGGATGTCAAGATTTTGGACAACGACACGTTTTTAACATGTTCTGCTGATAAGAGCATCCGTCTCTGGAACGGAAAGAAAGAAGTGCAACGTTTCAGCGGACATACAGATGTAATCAGAAAATTGTTAGTGTTTCCAGATGGGTCAAGATTCGCATCTGCTTCGAATGACGGAACTGTTAAACTCTGGGACTTGAAATCTGGCCGTGTCTTGCAGACATTGCACGGCCACGAATCGTTTGTATATGATTTGACTCTTTTGCCTAATGGAGATCTTGTTTCTGTAGGTGAAGATCGTACCATTAGAGTTTGGAGAGATGGCTCTATTTTGCAAGTCATCACTTTGCCCTGTATCTCAGTATGGTGTGTTGCAGCTCTCCCTAATGGCGATATAGTTGTGGGAGGCTCGGATAACATAGTGAGAGTTTTCACGAGAGACCTGTCTCGAATTGCTTCAGATGAAGAAATTGCAGAGCTCGTGGAAGCAGTACAACAATCAAGCATTGCTGAACAATCATTGGACAATTTGAAGAAGACGGATATACCTAGCTATGAAGCCTTGGAACGTCCAGGGAAACAAGAGGGTGCAACCATTATGGTGAAGAACCCATCTGGTGTGATAGAAGCCCATCAATGGTCGGGAGGGGAGTGGGTCAAGATTGGTGACGTGGTTGGATCAGCCGGTTCTGGACAGAAAAAGACTTACAATGGCAAGGAATACGACTATGTTTTTGATGTTGACATCGAGGATGGTGCTCCGCCTTTGAAATTGCCTTACAATGTGAACGAAAACGCCTATACAGCAGCACAGAGGTTCTTAGCCGAAAATGATTTACCAAGTTCATACACTGACGAAGTGGTTAAATTCATTAATAAGAATACTGAAGGTTTCAGTATCCAAGAAGCGGATGAAGCTCCAACTTATGACGCTTCGTTGAATCCATATTCTGATAGTTATCAGCGGGAACATAACCAAGATACCATTGCCTCATCTAAGCCAAGCTTGAAAGTCATTCCTGAAACCACATATATTTCCTTCAAAGACTACAAGGAAGCTCAATTGATTGCTGGATTAAAGAAACTCAATTCAGAACAAGATGAAAGTAATCAACTATCTGAAAGCGATATTAGCACCATCTCTAGAAATTTGAAATTATTAACTTCTAAGGAGTCTTTGCAATTGATTGTTGAATATATTCCAAGAATCATAACTACGTGGTCTCCAGCAACTAGATTGATTGGTTATGATCTTTTAAGAATTAGCATACCTCGCGTGACGACCGTTGATTTATTGAGATCAACTGAAGGTGCTGAGGCAGTATTGAAAGCTATATCGTCTGGCTTAGATGTAGCGGATGCCTCTACGATTCCTTTGTTGATGATGATTTTGAAGACTTTGAATAACTTGATTGGGAATACTTTGTTTGTTCAATTGTACATTGATCCTAACGAGGACGGAACGTATACCTACAACAAGTTCTTCTTGGACTTGCTATCAACATTGACCGCTAAGGTTATAGACATAACTGAGAATGGCAAGTTCCACAAGCTCTATAACACTACAGTTACTACTATTGCAACTTTGTTGTACAATCTTTCCGTGTATCATCTTCAAACTTCTGGCTTGAAGAAGAATCCAAGGTCATCAGAATCGATTGTTCAATTCACTAACGAAGTTGGAGACCTTATTGTTGAATCCAACAGCGAAGCTGCCTATAGACTAGCAATAGCTTATGGCAACTTGAGGTATGCCAAGGCATTTGAACCTGTACCAGAATGGTTAAATAAGGCTGGAGAGCTATATATCAGCAAGGGCGAGCAGAGATTTATCGACTTGGCTCGCGATTTGCAAAGCTTGTAAGGCTTATTAAAAGTTGGTTTCTATTTTAATACACAAACATTATGTACCATATGTAGACTACATAGACCTTAATTCGACGGCCCACGCCATTTGATATTTGATACACTGTTCAACATTGTAGCAAGTCTTTCATACATGTGGATGTTAGAACTTTACAATTCTTAGGACTCTATGAACAATTCTGGAACCTTTTGTGAGTAGGATACCAACTTGTCGGCGATTTCGAGATTAGTATTGTCTGATAGTTCCGTGACTGCTTGGGCATGTACTTTCTGTTCGTTACTGCTCACTTTTCCAGTTATTTCGTAGATTTTGCCTACAGCCAAGTTGACCTCATCAAAGAATTCAAGCCGGACTTCTCCATTGGAATCTAAGGTCGCTATCTTGTTAATTGGATCGAACGATTGGCATTTACCGATTAAACGAACGAGTTTTCCTTGGTATTTTTCTACAAGCAGTGCGTTTATTCTGACCTTGGTGGCGTCCATGGTGGTATAGTTATTGTAATTGGATGTGGATGTGGATGAAGGATAAGAGTGTCAATTGATTTCAGATGTAGTATGAAGATCAAAGACGCGTTTATTGTATAAATTTCGGTACGAACACGACACTCGAGATTCGAGATATAGGTTTTCGTAGTTCATCAAGAAGATTATAAGGAGCATGACAAGATCTGGTCTGGATAGCCATTTCTAACTTGTGGGGCCACTATTTTGCCTAATTAGTGCAAGATATTAAATACATAAATATAACATTTGAGTGCAGCTTGAGAAATATTATAATCTATGGGTTCTCTAAATTTGACTATTGGCTGCGAAAAAATACACTCTTCACACTTTTATCATAGAATCGTATAATCAGAAGGTCCTTTGTAACACTATAATGTCATACCGTGTGGCTTAATTTCTATATATACATTGGTCAATTTAGCAATTGCACAAGTCGTTCAAGAACTTGCCTGCCTCTCCCCTTTCTTCTGCTCTCATCAAACTTTCGCCAATCAAAAAGCCGTCAACTCCGTCGTTGTACTTGTAGTTCTTAACGTCTTCAACGGAAGTAATTCCCGATAATGCCAACACAAGAACATCACCCCTTCTTTGGCTTTTCTTTGAAGATTCAACCAAAGAGCTGGTGGTATTCAAATCAACGTCGAATGTAGCTAAGTTTCTGTTGTTGACACCGATCACCAATGGCTCCTTGGTGTCATCGTTGTACGTTAACTTCACTGCCTGGTCCAATTCTTGCTTGTTTTGAACTTCAACCAACGGAATCATACCCAACGACAAAGAGTATTCGTATAGTTGTTGTAATAACTTGATATCATTCAACATCTTCACTATTAATAGCACAGTATCTGCGCCTGCCAATCTAGCTTCCAAGATCTGGTACTTGCTGAAAATGAACTCTTTTCTCAATACGGCTGGTCTCTTGTATCCTTCAGTAGTTGGAATATCGATAACCTTACGGATCAATGACAAGTCATCCAAGGAACCCTTAAACCACTTGGGTTCGGTCAACACCGATATGGTGGAACATCCATTGGTAGCATATGTCAATGCCTGTTTACCTGGATGCGCATCAATATTGATGTCTCCCTTAGACGGAGATGCACGCTTGAACTCTGACAAAATGATGGTTTGCTTGAGCACGTCCTGGGTGTACTTCAATCTCTGGTAGAAGTCTGTTATGGGTGGAGCAATGTTCAATGCCAATGAGATCTCCAATTGCTCAAGTGATTTTCCTGGCAAGCTCTCAATTCTCTTGTAGTCAATTTGACGTTGCTTGTAGATCTTGGACAAAATATTTTCCTTCTTTGAAAAGCCGGATCCGTTGGCTTTGTTCTCGTCCCAGGTTCCTCCTGTGACAGACAACAAGTTGTTGATCATTATTTGGCCCGATTCGGTCAAAATGGATTCTGGGTGGAACTGAACTCCTTCAATTGTGTAAATCTTGTGTCTAACTCCCATAATGATCTCTGGAGTAGTCTCGGTTAGTGCTGTGACTTCCAAACAGTCTGGCAATGTCTGTTGGGTTCCAGCCAATGAATGGTACCTCGTGACAGCAACTGATTGTGGAACGGTGTCAAACATTCCTCTACCGTCATGTTTAATGGTAGTTGTCTTGCCGTGGACAATTTCTCCGGCATAAGTCACTTCTCCACCAAACGCATCAATCATACATTGCTGACCCATACAGATGCCAAAGATAGGAAGTTTTCCCATGAAGTGTTTGATGACGTCTCGAGAGATTCCTGAATCGCTAGTAGGATGGCCCGGTCCTGGAGAAATGAGGATAATGTCGGGCTTGACTTGATTTTCAATGGTAGAAATGTCGATCTTGTCGTTTCTGAAAACGTCTACCTTCCCACACAATGGTGACTGGTATAAATACTGGTAGAGGTTCCAAGTGAACGAGTCGTAGTTGTCTATAATTAAGACATGTCTCTTGGGCAATTCTTTGGTCATGCTGAAGATTCTACAAGCTGGGGTGGTTCTGTTGCCAACATAGTATCGCTTCGAATTTTTCAGAAATTTGTAGTACTCGATTTTTCAAACTTTTGACTCATTGTTCAAAATGCAGGTTGTGCTCTACCGTACAGGCAACATTGACATAAACTGCACAAGGCAAAATGGATGCAAATTTATTAGCCTTCCTACAATTTTCTAATCTGTTATAATTTCCCGGTGTCTAATTTCTAAACTTTTTGGTAGTATACCTTTGTATATATATACTATACAATAAATCTAGTGTTTTTGTCCTCCTTTTCAATCGCGCTTGGCGCCTCTCCGTCTTATTCTTGCGCTGATCGGCAATTCCTCGGTCTCCGATTGGGCTGGTATAATGTTTCTGGGGTCTATTTCACCGTTGTGATCATCATCTTCTTCTTCATCCTCGACATCTTCATCTTCATCTTCAATTTCCTCTTCGTTAACTTCGACAATTTCAATTACTTCAATTTCTTCAGTTTCATCAATTTCGACAACCTCAACTTCCTCTGCTTTTTCTTCTTCAGTTTCTATTTCCTCTATTTTGTACTCTTCTTTCTCCGTCCACTTGTCATTGTATTCGACTCCGCGCAAAATTATGGAACCGACCAATTCCAAAATCAACATGAAAAGCGAAGATAGGATAGCTAAGCAATAGTTGGAGATACTGAGTCCAATGTCTAACCAAGAACCTTCCGTTCTCACTAAGAAAAAGAAGTTCAACGATAAGAAATCACTTGTAGAAATAATTAATGTGGAAATTGTGAACTGTCTGATTTCCAAGTTGTGGTTCATGATACCAAGACAAGTGGAAAGTAGCACGTATGGAACAATCAATTTAAACATCAACAACGCCCCCATTGGGAAAGGATCGAATATAGGAATAAGCCTGTAAACTGAGTCCAATGAGAAAGAAGAAATCGATGCAATGTTACCAGTGCCAAAGAATGCTAACTGAAGGAAAAAGAAGCCGATGATAGATATTCTAATCAACTGCAACCAATACCCTTTCGGTAACCTTCCAGTTTCTTCTTGTGATTTGATAATTTCTGCTCTTGGGAATTTTAAATTCTCTTCGATATTGAGCCATTGAAGCAATATCAAGGAGAATCCATTGTAGAACAACAATTCAAATGAAATGGTCAAGATAATAAAGGCAGGAACAAAAGTAAGGAAAATAATCAATAATCTCAAGGCGTAGTCCTTTGAAGGATAGACCGAATGGAATACTGGTAACAATAAGGATGCAACAAAAGACAACCAACCAAGAACTTGTGAATATAAAGGAAGACCATTCCTAGCTTGCAATGAAAGTACAGAAACATTCGTAGCGTACAAGATAAGAGGAATTATGAGCAATTGATGTATGACCAACCTTTTCTGTACAGACTCTATAGGTCTCTTAAAGACTTTGCTGATACCAATCAGAGCAATTATCAACGAAAACAAGGCACCAGCATTAATTTGGAGTAAGCTTTCAACTTTCACCGGGTTCAAGTTAGTGAAAATACACATTAACAGGCAACTTGCTAACCATACAAGCTTTTGGTAAGTAGATACTTTTTCATTTCCTGAGACGAACAATGGGTACAATCCTATAAGGACGAAGATGATCGAAAACACAAATCTTTCAAAAAAGCCGTAAGCTATACCTTCATACATTCCAATGAAGGAAACTGCGATGAAAACTCTAGTTGGAATGGAGATACCGTACAACAACTGATTCAAACCTTCTCCAAGATAGGTGAGCTCATTGAAGATGGTGTACCAAAAGTATAATGGAAATGCAGCATACATGTAGTAATTGAAAGGCGAGTTTTGATAGAAAAGCAAGTAGTTGGTGGACAATGCTAATGCAGAGAAAGACAGCAACAAGAATATCAGATTACCTGGTTTCAAAGTTTGTAAATCCTCTTCTGATATAATGAACAACTTTAAGAAAAGACCAAAAGCATAAACGATCCATCCAATGAAGCCCAATGTGACGATGGATCTCAACAATAACCAGTTGTAAGTTTGCAAATAATTCAATCCATCCAAAGCTGTCTTCATCAATTCTTCCACAACCATGACAGCCTCTTTTTCCAATAATTCCTTTTGAGATTGGCTGAGTTGTTCATTTTGTAAGGAATAAATAAATGAGTTAATTTGACCGCTGTATTCATCGATTGACTTTTCGTCGAAGGGCCGGAAAGGCTTGAACTTGAATTGGTGGTTGTACACTTCCTTTTCTTTGACATAGTATTGCTCAATAATAGCTAAAGCGTTAGCGAAGAGAGCTTTGATCTTCGTCACAGCATCGGTGTCGAGGTACGCAAGAGGCAACTCACCTACAGAATTGGCAGGATAGTTTGCACCAATCAAATAAGCCATTAACGAAGCGATATCAGCCTGCTTGACGTCATTTCTAACCAAATGGTCAAGTTCCCACGTTTCAAAATATGTATCTTCGTATCCGCTGCGGACTGGATCTTGTTTTGCTCTTTGGGCTTGCGGATCAGGTAAGTCCTTTATATGTTTAGGCTTGTTAACACCGGCACCCCATGCAATCAACGGTGTCCTGGTGTTGTCAGGATGGCCATCACCGTGCGATCCAAAATCGGACATGCCGTGGTCAGCTGTGAAAACAAAGGCAGAATCATCATCACCAAAGAATTCATGGATTCTAGGAATCAACTTGGACAACTGCATGTCGATATACTCGATATTCTCGTAATATTCGGCCGAATACGGACGGTAGGCATGACCGGCTGTGTCTGGACCCAACAAATGCAAGAAGAAGACATTTCCTTCCTCGTGCAACTCGTCGTGTAGTGTCTGGTTGGTCTCAGAATTGGCCATTAGCTCGTCAAAGTGTTTGAACACAAATGCGTCCAACTCGATCGAGCTCTGGGTATAATCTTCGAACTCGTGGCCATACATACAAACGTCGATTCTTCCGGGAACTACTCCTTCACCATAAGCGAACATGGGTAAGATATCGGGCGATCCAAAGGAATAGGTGTGTTTCGATTGGTTAAAAAATGAGTCGAAATCTACTGGATTTTCCTTCCATCCCTTGGTAACAGCAGAGACATCTTCGTAAAAACCAGCGATCATGGCTACGTGGCCAGGTCTAGACTCAGTCGGCATTCTCGTGTTCGAAATGCCCCAGGTGCCTTCATTCTGAGCGATGCTTCTCAAGTACGGAGCCAAGTATTTTGTTTCGCCAGTTCTTGGATGCTTCAATTTTTGGAATGTCTTGTCAGCACGAAGTCCATCTCCCACTATTAGAAAGAGACGTTTGGCTGGTGCTGTAGTCGTGGAAACATGGTGGTCCATTCCATGTACTAAGGGCAGGACGAAGTAGATGTCGAAAATGGACCAAAGGTAGAAAAAATGGAACACAAGCCCAACTAACAAAAGAAGCTGACGGTTTCTGTTCATTGTGGGTCTAAATTACAACGGAGAATTGCCAAAATCCGACCAAATAGTGAGTCTTATGCTTGGTACAATGAGTTCTGGTGGCCTTTCAGGAAGAGGTTTAAATCATTTTGCAACGTTTCCTGGATTTTTCATAAACAAACGCGCGGAGTCTGTAACCCATACAGTACTAAAAGAATCTAAACTTCGTAGCAAGGGGAAGAAGCACGACATTCATGATATATCCATGTATCATAAACATGTATGTAGGTATTTTCAATACCTTACGACGTTTGATTGTTTTCTTATAGTATTGTTTAAAATATGAGATATACTCAGATAATTTTGTTTATTATGTTGTACTGTTAGATTTTGATCCAGGTAGAGCCCAGGTGCAACGATTTATATGTAGAAAGTAAGATTTGAGTCCTTTGGCATGCACAGATTATACAGATATAAGAATAATTAAAGCATTTTCATTGCTTTTACTAAAACAACATGTTCATTGTGAACTGTTTCTCTTTGCACTGGGTGTAGCTGCCTCCTGTTTAGCTTGAGTTCTATTGCTGCGAAAAAATCTATTTGTGGTTGCAAAATTCCTCTCTTCAACCTTTAACGCTTTCTTCTTATTGTAGCAAAATATTTAACTTCATTGAACACTTAATAATGTACTCTCCTATACTTCGGTATGATTCCGAATCTACTTTAGAAAGTCCCTTCCATCCTCCGCGCAACCAATCAAAGAGACACCACTACAGTGAAGAATCAGACAACGATATGTCCCCCTTGAAAAGAAGACAGATTCTACATGAACCTTCTGAGCTTGCGAACGAACGAAAATTCGAAACGAAGTACAACTTTAATGATTGGATCACTAGACATCCAATAGAAGCTTCAACACCCATGAGACCTACGAAGGGAAAGTTTCCAACGGACTTGTACAAAGAAGAATCCACTCCATTTTCTTATAGGGAAGAAGCTTCAACTTCTGAAAAAAGTCTAGGTCTATCTCTATCCGGAAAACTCTACAGGGACTTCAAAACGCCTCCTACTACTGCCTTCGACATTTTTGAAAGGACCCAAGTTACAGAAGAGAGCATTATCTCGCCTGAACTTGAAGCAGTTAGAAGAAGCTTCTTTGCGGATTGTTCACTCGGAATTGAAAATGATCATATAACCCAACAATCGAAGGAAGAAAAAACTGGACAATCAAATACTGAAGGCTATGTAATGGATCTTATAGGGTCTTCGCTTCTTCCTCAAAATCTAAGACCTTATCGATACTATATCAATAAAGATGTGTCACCCATTTACAAGACAACACGAAGACTAGAAGCTGAAGATAAGAAAAATAGCTTAATCGATTCAGAAGCAGAGCTAGTGCCAATAACCACTTCTTTCTTTTTAGAGAAAGAACCTGGGACTTTTCCTATTCAACCAATTTTCCCAAATTGGTTGGTCTCAAAATTGGCAACTACCGAAAAATCAAACTTCAAAAACACAATTCCTTCCACTAAGACTGAAAGAGAGTACTTTCCAGAAGGTGAAGACAATCAGACTGTGCTCTCTTGTTCGGATATCCCAATTCTGAGTGGTACTAAAAGAGCATGCAAGCGTTCAACTTCTCAAAGGTTTTTTGATTGGATTGAAAAGTTGAAGAGAGAACACGAAGAAAGGAGACTCAAACGTAAAGCCGTAGGCAAAGGTGTGATTCAACTTACACGTCAACCACAGTATTCTTATAAAGACAAATAGCCACAAACTGTGAGGTATATTACGACTGCTTGCGTCTCATCAGATATCTTCATAAAATCGAAATTTTTTCGGAACAAATAGTGTAGCCGTACTAATATACTGTCATTTATTCGTTATTGCTATTAATCTATTATATTCCGTTATTTCCATGTCTCGTAGACATCCAGTCGCAGTTCTGTTTGTACACCCTCATGATGTCAGCAAAAATTCGCAACAGCTCTGTAAACTCCTGACTTACTTCTAAATCTCTCTGCAAGCATTTGTGATATACTTCAAATGTAGCTGGGTCTCCATTAACCACTTCGTAGTATTGCTGGTCTTTCGCAGATCTCTCTGTTTGATATTGAATAATAAGCTGATTGTATTTCATAAACTTTTGTTGGTAGTTCTGAATCGATTCCACATACTTCTGCCATCCTTCGGCATCTATGTTAGGATTAATTACGGCAATTGGAGGTTCTGGAGGAGTACAATTATGGATAGTAGGAGAGGCATGGAAGTCCAACTCTGACAATCTTGAAGATTTCGTAGTCGAGCTGGGAGCGGCTTCATGACCACGAACTGAATTCTTGTTCAACGGGGTAGATAATGTCTCCGCCCTGGATGTGCCATTTGAATACTCGGCAAACTTAGCACGTTTTGGGCGCATGGTGGTCATATTCTCGCTCATCTTTCTTCGTCCTTTTACATCACGTGGCAAGCTGTTGAATAAGTCTGTGTAGTCAATTGTTTCTATGTTTTGTCCCAAGCTATCCAGGATATCATCAAAAGTGAAAGCTGAAGTTCTAGGTTTTTTAGAAGAGTTCCGCGGTAGTGGTGTGTCTCTCGCATTGCTCGTTGCTTGATTGATATTTCTTCTAGGCGATAGAGATCTCATATTCACTCTTGGTCTAGCTCTTGGTCTGGATCCAAATGTCTGGCCAAGGTGTTCGTATGCTTGGAAATTTTGGGCTAGTGTATCTGATTCGTCTGACGAACTGGCTCGTTCCTCTTCATCACTTATGGGGTTAATCTCATTCAGGTCCACTTCAGCAGGCTCAGGGGTGATTTCAGCTTTCTTTTCTTCTCCGGCGAGATCTTCATCACTGTCCTGGCCCTCTTCGTCGTCCAAAACTATGGGATCGCTGGAATTGTGCCCGTGTCCTGAACTTTCACTCGAGTAATAAGACTTCCCTTCAGGCGACAGATGAGGCGTATTGGAATAGTATTGACGGTCAAAGAAATCTTCCACGACATACGGAGATTGTTGCTGATATTGTTGGCTAGCATTCTTTTTGGCTTGCTTGTATTCTTCTTCAAAATAGTCTTCTTCTTGTTGCTTCTGAACTCTACGACGTTCTTCTTCTTCTGCCTTGATATTTAGTTTCTTCAAAAGACGGTCACGGGCCGCTCTAGTAGCTTCCTGAGCTGCTACTCGTTGCCTCTCTGCCTCTGCTGCAGCTCTAAGACGCTCTTCTTCTTGTTTGCGTAGTAATTCCTGCTGTCTTCTCTTTTCTTGTTCAGCATGCAATTTCTCTAGCTGTTCTTTGTAAATTCTGGCTTTTTCTTCTTCGGCTCTTCGCACGCTGTCATCTTTACGGCCGTAGAAATGTTGGTAGAAACTGAAATAGGTGCCGGCATGGCCAGTCGCGTTGTAATTAGTACTTCTGGAATAGGGATTATAGCTATGGTTGGTTGTATATGACGAGGAAGAAGACGACAGAGACAAGCCGATTTTTTGGTCATACTTCTGTTTCGTTTCTGGATCTTTCAAAGTATCGTACGCTTCGTTTAACTTGATGAAAAGCTCGTGGTGCTCTTTGTTAGGCGTCTTGTCAGGATGGTATTTGAGCGAGAGTTTCTTGTACGCCTTCTTGATCTCTTCAATGGTTGCAACTTGCGGTAGCCCAAGCAACCCGTAGTAGTCCTGGGATCCTGCTGTCGACATTG
Source organism: Scheffersomyces stipitis CBS 6054 (assembly GCF_000209165.1). Taxonomy (NCBI): domain Eukaryota; kingdom Fungi; phylum Ascomycota; class Pichiomycetes; order Serinales; family Debaryomycetaceae; genus Scheffersomyces; species Scheffersomyces stipitis. The sequence goes on from NC_009047.1 coordinate 231,562, forward strand.
AAAGAGGATTTTATGTCCAAATCGGCTTGGTATAAATGGAGAGAATAAATAAAGGAAAATTGTTGATAGATTTGAGATGTCTATATTATGATTGAATAATGAATGGTGTGCAGATAAAAAAGAAAAACCAAGTTTAACAATATATAAGGCAAGAATATGATCGGTGGTTTAAGATTCAAAGAACGACAGCCTTATAGAATAAGGATGTGTGTACTAGTATTCTTAACTTTTGTCCTCTTTACTAGAAGCAAATCATTTGTATACTGTGGAAGAAGTATTTTCATAGATACAAATTATACATTTTGGCAGATTTTTTGTACATGATCACCCCAAGGTCTTTCTCTGGTGTGCCATTGGAAAGAAGAGAGATTAACTTAGTTGAGTCTCCAGCAAGGGGTATCAACGCTCTCATGATATGTTCCACTAGTTCGCTACTGCTCTCTGTTTATATACTTCGTTGGTTTTCGCAGCTAAGCATTCTGGAACCATCTACATGATGGAAAATAAGATACAGGATCTTTGGTAAAATGGTTTCCGAGGCTGGTAGCCTCGGATTGGACTTACGTATTTGCCCAAGAGAATAATTGGTATTCGCTGGCCATAACTCTTTAAACCCCGCAATGAAATTGCAGGGCAAGAAGACTATATAAACCTCATGGAATTCATCCTAGTTTAAACGGAATTAAATAGTTCTTTAGTGATTAATACAAGTCCATATCCATTAATCCAATTCTAAGTCCAAAAGGAAAACCGTTCACAATATACAGGTTTCCCGTCACTACAAAGTAGTCACGTGGAATAAATCTAACTCTTAATATTTAGCATCAACGGAGGTTTAGAAGACAGCAGAATAGAAAAGCATACATATATGAGTCGTCTCGATTCAAGCGAGTAACTACCCCTTCATCATTTGAGAGGAAATTATTGCTGTATGTCGACAATGGTCGAATTTACTTCGAAAAAGATTTCGTGGTTCAGCAGCTTCATGAACAGGACCAGACACTCGGGGTCCAAATGACATCATCTAAGTGTTTGCGGTTGTGTGCTTTCGAACCACATATGATGGCAAAGATACGGAAAAGGCACAACCTTTCGAAGACAACAAACTGTAGTTTAGTGGCTCTTATGCTCCGCAAAATCCTTTCTAAGCTATCTAATTGCATATGAAAAGGATATACTTAGCGATATCAAATACGAGGTCCTGGACCCTCGGAAATTATATCAAAATTCCTGTGTCTAACTTCCAAAAAAAATTTGGAGTGGCCCTTGAAGCCACTCCACTAAACAAATTGTTGAGAGAAACTTCATCTTGCCAAGGTCTACCTTTAATACTTAGAACTCCACGTTGTATTCCTAGTTGTCGTCTGCTTTCACGAGAATATATATTTAGCTATAAGACCATATTATAAACTAGCACAGTCGTTTGTTTTTAACTTGCTTTGCTTTTAGATCAAGGATAGTTTTCCGCTGCAAACAATCAGAGCCATACTCAAGAATCCATCAAAAAATTACACTTCATCCATCTAAAGATTCATAGAACACGATGTCAAGCTCATATACCAAAGAGCAAGAGACCATAGTGTTGAAGACGCTTTCCTATAAACCACATCAATTTTACCAGATTCTTGCAGTTGAGAAAACCGCTACAGACGGTGAAATCAAAAAGTCGTACCGTAAACTTGCTATAAAGCTACACCCAGATAAGAACCCGCATCCAAGAGCTGATGAAGCTTTCAAGTTCGTTAATAAAGCATGGGGCGTATTGAGCGATCCCTCTAAAAAGAGAATATTTGATCAAACCGGATCTGACCCTGATTCCAGATTCTCGGGTCATTCTTCCGAAGGTTCTTCCACTGGCGCCAGTCCCTTTGCAAGAGGCTCTCCATTTGGGTTCCAAAATGCTGGTGCAGCGCCATTTGATGATGACATTTTCAATTTATTTTTCGGTGGTGGACGTGGTGGTCCAACTTTTACGTTTGGTGGTGATGGATTTACTTTCCAGACCTTTGGAGGCGGAGAACATCCTTTCATGAGGCACCGTCAAGCCCAGACTAGACAGAGAACAAGATCACAACAGCAAGCAAGCGGAGAAGTCCCAGCTCAGCCTCCACTAAGGGAAACGTTGTCGCAATTGCTACCTGTTCTATTGATCTTGATAGTCCCAATCCTTTCCGCATTGTTTTCTGATTCGTCATCAGCACCAGAATATTCCTTTCACAAGTCGAAGCTGTTCAGTGTTGAAAGAAAGACTCCAAAATTTAGCATTCCCTTTTATGTTTCTGATTCCTTCATCGAGAAGAAGAAATTGAGTGGAAAGCAATTGAAAAACTTCGACTCGAAGGTAGAAAATTTATACATACAAGACAGAAGATCCAAATGCGCCAGAGAACAGCATATTAAAAATGAAATGATAGACGATGCACAGGGATGGTTTTACACAGACCAGATGAAGCTTGCCGAAGCCGAAAGCCTTCCTATGCCCAACTGTCAAGCATTGAGAAACTTAAATTTAATTTAAGTACGAATGCACATTCATTTCACTTATTTCAATTCTTGAATACACGTTGTAATTAGTTTTAGGAAATTTACTATAACTGTAGAATCATAAGAGAACAGTGACAATATAATTGACAATTACAAAATAAAAAATAAGCCCGACGCGGGGGTCGAACCCGCAACCTTTTGATACCTTTATGGAAGTGCATAAAAGTCAAACGCTCTAGCCATTGAGCTAGCCAGGCCCTCATTCATTGAAAAAAAGATCCTATGTAATCCATTTCATTTAAATATCACGTGATATATATCACGTTTTTCGGACGATTGCAGCAAAATTGCATAATTGCATGCCATTTGTATAGATAGTTCCAAAAGGACAATTTGAAGATGTTCATTTCTTCATCATTTATAGAGTAGCCAAAGTTTTCTTTTTCTACTTTTGAAATTAAAAAAGATCTTTAGTTTTTGTAACTATTTCAGTAAGAATTTGCTCCAAGTTTGCAGTAACAAAATATCATATTCTTCTGGAACAAATTAAAACGACTGATAGATGCTTTCATCCTCCATTACTCAATATCCTTGGAACGAATTGCAGGTTGACTCCATTTATGTTGTAAAAATTGTAGAAGCGAACACCTTAGAGCGGGATTACTACAGCTAGCTAGACAATATCAACTAGAATAAATTTCATGCAGGTACAGAGTCTGTAGAAGAAGACAAGATCGTACGAAGGTAGTAATTGCTTATATCGGCTGGCTTTGACTACAGTTACCCCCCATTATCTTCGGAGTTCTACCCAATATCGTGATAAAATACATTTTGCTTGATAGAATGCATATTTTGATGCTTTATAGAATGCATATTTTGATTAATTTCTGTGACGTCATTGGAATTTGCATGATGAAACAATGAAGTAGAGTAGTGATGGTAGTGGTTGCAGGTCAATATGGTTCATAATAGGGGGTTGCAGTTGGTAAGCATCGTTGAAGACCGCAACACATGCTTTTTGTAGTATCGAAGATCATTAGTTTCCAGAATTTGCTGGAGCTCGTCAATAGTAGCCATTTTTGATTAATTTACATACAACCAGCATCGTTCTCCTCTAAAAGACGAATAGTTGTCTTACAAACAATCAATAAAATGTGTACAAACAACTTAGGCCATTGTTTTGGAAGTGAATGTGATATTATAGAGCTTTAACAACTATAACTTTGTGCCATGTAGACAAGCCATTTCCCAATGATCTGTGGTTCAGAGCACATGATCAGGAGCAGCATATTTATTTTTCTATCTTTTTAAAGTTTATGTCAAGGGGCAACTTACATGTATCTGTTTCTATTTCTAGCTACGCACATAATATTTTCCTCGTCGTACAGAAAAAACAATTCGCTATCTCCTCTAGACGGTAGTCAGTTCTTTCCAGACAATATTGGTGGTAGTCCCCGTAACCGTTATTGTGTCTTTTCTACGCTCCAGTCATTACAACTGATTATCCAGTTTATTTCACTTCTCGCCCCAGTACCCCTGTAAACGTATTTCCAAAATTCCACCCGCAATCAAGAAACAGAAGACAGTAGACTCTGCTGTCGCCGAACAAGGTCCAGAACAAAACGGAACTAGTATGGATTCTTCGCGTATCTTGGCCCTCCTCGAGGACCCCGAACTGTTCCAACAGAATTACGAACAAATACGATACGATATCATCAGCCATATCAAACAACAAGACCTGGTCATCGCGAATGTCACCAATGAGTTGGCCACCTCTAAGACTGCAAACAAGGCTTTCAAACAAGCTTTAAGTGAGATCGGTACCGTGGTTATCTCTGTCGCCATGGGTGACTTGTCCAAGAAGGTAGAGATTCATACGGTGGAATCAGATCCGGAGATTTTGAAAGTCAAGATTACAATCAATACCATGATGGACCAGTTACAAGCTTTCGCTAACGAAGTCACTAAAGTTGCAACAGAAGTTGCCAATGGTGAATTGGGTGGACAGGCAAAGAACGAAGGGTCAGTAGGTATCTGGAGATCGTTGACGGATAATGTCAATATTATGGCTCTCAATTTGACAAACCAAGTTAGAGAAATTGCTGATGTTACTCGGGCTGTCGCTAGAGGTGACTTGTCGAGAAAGATTAATGTACATGCTCAAGGTGAAATTTTACAATTGCAAATGACTATAAACACCATGGTAGATCAGTTGAGAACATTTGCGTTTGAAGTGTCTAAGGTAGCCCGTGATGTGGGTGTTTTGGGTATATTGGGTGGTCAGGCTTTGATCGAAAATGTTGAAGGTATCTGGAAGGAATTAACTGATAATGTAAACGCTATGGCTCTTAATTTAACGACACAAGTCAGAAATATTGCGAACGTTACAACTGCGGTAGCCAAAGGTGATCTATCTAAGAAAGTGACGGCAGACTGTAAAGGAGAAATTCTTAATTTAAAATTGACTATCAATCAAATGGTGGATCGATTACAGAATTTTGCATTGGAAGTTACTACGTTATCAAGAGAAGTCGGTACCTTGGGTATTTTGGGTGGTCAAGCAAATGTCCAAGATGTCGAGGGCGCATGGAAAGCAGTCACAGAAAATGTCAATTTGATGGCTACAAATTTGACCAACCAAGTGAGATCCATTGCTACTGTTACAACTGCCGTCGCGCATGGCGACTTGTCTCAGAAAATTGATGTGCACGCTCAGGGTGAAATCTTGCAATTGAAGAATACCATCAACAAGATGGTGGATTCTTTACAACTTTTCGCATCGGAAGTTTCCAAGGTTGCTCGGGATGTCGGTATTAATGGTAAGTTAGGAATTCAGGCTCAAGTCAGTGACGTCGATGGTTTATGGAAAGAAATCACTTCTAATGTCAATACTATGGCTTCCAATTTGACCTCACAGGTCAGAGCCTTTGCTCAGATTACTGCTGCAGCAACAGATGGTGATTTCACTAGGTTTATTACTGTTGAAGCCAGTGGTGAAATGGATGCCTTGAAGACCAAGATTAACCAGATGGTGTTGAATTTGAGAGAATCTATTCAGAGGAATACTGCTGCTAGAGAAGCGGCCGAATTGGCTAACAGCGCCAAGTCGGAATTCTTGGCGAATATGTCGCATGAAATTAGAACCCCTTTGAATGGTATAATTGGTATGACACAATTATCATTGGATACTGAATTGACTCAATATCAACGTGAAATGTTATCGATTGTCCACAATTTAGCCAACTCTCTTTTGACCATTATTGATGATATTTTGGATATTTCGAAGATTGAAGCTAACAGAATGACAGTTGAACAGATTGATTTTTCGTTACGTGGAACAGTCTTTGGTGCATTAAAAACACTAGCAGTTAAGGCGATTGAGAAATCTCTTGATTTGACCTATCAGTGTGACTCCTCATTCCCGGATAACTTGATTGGAGATTCTTTCAGATTGAGACAAGTCATTTTGAATTTGGCAGGAAATGCTATCAAGTTTACTAAGCAGGGTAAAGTGAGTGTCAGTGTAAAGAAATCTAGCAAGTTTACTGACGATTCTGAGAAGTTGTTGCTTGAAGTCTGTGTGAGCGATACTGGCATTGGTATTGAGAAAGATAAATTGGGTTTGATTTTCGATACTTTCTGTCAAGCTGATGGTTCTACAACTAGAAAATTTGGTGGTACTGGTTTGGGGTTATCAATTTCTAAACAATTAATCCATTTAATGGGTGGTGAAATCTGGGTTACTTCAGAATACGGTTCTGGCTCTAACTTTTACTTCACCGTATCCGTTTCTCCATCGAATATAAGATATACAAGACAGACAGAACAATTGTTACCATTCAGTTCTCACTATATCTTATTTGTATCTACTGAGCATACTGACGCAGAATTGGAAGACATCAGAAACGGAATTATTGAGCTTGGATTAAATCCCGTGATTGTCAGAGATATAAGAGATGCTAGTTTAACCGACCCAGTTAAGTACGATATCATTATGATTGATTCGATCGATATTGCGAAGAACTTGAGATTGTTACCTGAAGTTAAGTACATTCCTTTGGTATTGCTCCATCATTCTATCCCAGAATTGAATATGAGAGTTTGCATCGATTTGGGTATTTCTTCTTACGGCAATACCCCTTGTACGATAACAGACTTAGCAAGCGCAATTATACCTGCATTAGAATCAAGATCAATTGCTCAAAACTCAGATGAGTCAGTGAGCTATAAGATATTGTTGGCAGAAGATAACCTTGTCAATCAGAAATTAGCTGTGAGAATTTTGGAGAAGCAAGGTCACCAAGTAGAAGTTGTTGAAAATGGGTTAGAGGCATACGAAGCTATCAGAAAGAAGAAATACGATGTTGTTCTTATGGATGTACAAATGCCTGTTATGGGAGGTTTCGAAGCTACAGAAAAGATTAGACAATGGGAAAAGAAGTCCAATCCAATCGATTCTTTGAGTTTCAGAACCCCAATTATTGCTTTAACTGCCCATGCGATGTTAGGTGATCGAGAAAAGTCGCTAGCTAAGGGAATGGATGACTATGTTTCCAAACCTTTGAAGCCCAAGTTGTTAATGCAGACTATAAACAAATGTATTCATAATATCAACCAGTTGAAAGAATTATCAAAGCAGAATAATAGCAATAGAACATCAGAATTTGCTAAAAATTTGAAGAAGGGATCAATTAAGAGCGGAGAGCATCCAAATTTATTATCAAATATTTCCAGTCCAACACTAGTCAATGCAATGACAAATGGAAGCAATTCATCGCGTTCAACTCCTCCATTTTCTGGTTCAGATCTGTATGGTGAGAGCCCATCAATAAAAAAAGCAAATTCGAACGACTTCATAGCCAAATCGAGACCAGGACAACTTTCCATGAATTCTAGATCAGTTACAGAGAGTCAAATACCAAAAGCGCAATCTAAGGAGGATGGAAAGGACGGAGAGTACTTCCTGCTGAAGATTGAGACTCTTGAGTAGTTTCTACTACGTTCTACAGTATTTTTCTACAATAGACTCTTGATGCAAGGGTTGTGGAAACCACACAGTTTGTACACTAAATAGATAATCATGTAAATGGATATGTATCATGTACTTATATGTAGTAGCTTCACTATATTTATAGTCGTGGCTTCGGGCAAAAAAGAACTTCTCCACAATAAAGATGCAACCACTTTTTGATCATTAATAATTGGAAATTGTATCATTGTTTCTTCAACAAGAAGTAGATATGTATCCCTTTCAATTTGTTGCCCTTCCAGACAAGGAAGCTCTACTAAGGGCATACAAAAATAAAAAGCTTAATGAATTGCCCACTCCATCTGTTGTTATCGACCGAGCTGTCTTCCAAGAGAATTGCGAAAAGATGCTTGCCAACGCCGAAAGATTAAAAGTAGATTTTAGACCGCATATTAAGACCCACAAAACACTTGAAGGAGCGAGACTACAATTGGGTTCAGGTAGAAGGAAGTCAGATAAGATTATTGTTTCAACTATGATGGAGGCTTGGAACTTGCTTCCCCTTGTCAATGAAGGCTTATCCGTAACAGATTTTCTCTATAGCCTACCAGTAGTAAAACCCAGGGTGGCCGAATTGGCCGAATTTGCTACTAAGATACCACACTTGAGGTTATTAATTGATCATAGGGAACAATTAGATATCTTATCTGAGTGGAGTGAAGCTCATCCTCATTCTAAAAGATGGTCGGTATTCATCAAGATTGACATGGGTACCCATAGAGCAGGATTAACGAATGAAAGCCATAATCTTGGTGAAACACTTCAGCATATCCTTACGGATGCCACATCAAGGAAAAATATTGAGTTGTATGGATTCTACTGCCATGCTGGTCATTCTTATTCTTCAACAACAGAGGATTCAGCAAAGGAACTATTGCTTGAAGAGATTGTCCAAGCAAACCATGCTGCAATCGCTGCCAAAAGTATTGACCCAAGTTTACATTTGAGGCTCTCAGTTGGTGCTACACCAACTTCTCATGCTTCGGAAATACTTACAATCGAAGAATTGGAATCAGCGTTGGGTCCCAATAGTTTGCAGGGTACATTAGAATTACATGCGGGAAACTATTGTTGCTGCGATTTACAACAGCTTGCAACAGGCTGCATAAGAGAAGAAAACATTTCACTTTCGGTTATTGCCCATGTTATATCTACGTATCCAAAGAGAGGTGAGAAGACTCCGGGTGAACAGTTAATAAATGCTGGAGTGGTAGCTTTATCTCGTGAGTCGGGGCCAATCATTGGATATGGAAAGGTGATTGAACCTGCCGAGTACAACAATTGGATAGTCGGAAGATTAAGCCAAGAGCACGGTATCCTCGTACCCTTTGATGAACATCATGCTACAAAGTTCATTCCAATTGGAACTCAAATCAGGATTGTTCCACAGCACTCTTGTATTACAGCAGCTTCTAATCCTTGGTTCTTCATAGTCGATTCGGGCGACGTAGTTGTGGATGTTTGGGTTCCATTTAGAGGATGGTAAGACGTTATGTACTTCCAATTGACTGTTTATGGTAGAGTAGTTTCATATACATAAAGATGTCTCTCGAAAATGAAGTAATCGAAAATTAACTTACCATTAGTTGCGAAAATATAAGCAGGAACACGTGACATTGTCTCCATCTAAATCTTTTTTATATACGCGTCTCTTCTATAGTAAGAAATTGAGATGTAGTCATCATGACCATTTTCTTTTCTGTTTGTAGCGTCAAAAATGTCACAACCGAAAAGGCCGTATAATGAATTTCATCAAGAGCAGGCACATTCACTACCCGTTGCTTCGCAGTCAATCTCATCCTCCCAGGTGGAGCTCACTACGTCCCAACAGCAATTACTAAAGAAGGTAAGGCGTCCAAATGGTGGGGAAGAACCTTCGGAGTTCGAAAGAGAGTTATTGGATATGACACAATCAGCGAAAGAGATCGAACACGAAGAGGATCAGAAATGGGGAAGGCCTCCTTTGCCTGAAACATTTGACCCAACTATTGATGATGTTTCGTTTCAGCAATTGGATGCAGAAGAATTTCAAATAGGAGATTACACTATAGCTAGATATTTTGGCATCACGGAAGAGGGCCATTCAGTGTTGTGCAACGTTACTGGATTTGTTCACTATTTCTATGTCCCCGTTCCAAAAGGATTTTATAAAGACCAACACCTCGATCAATTTTCTAGCTACCTCAGAGCAAACTACGAAGGAGTTGAAAACATAGAATTAGCCTTGAAAGAGTCAATTTGGGGCTACAATAAAAGTGTTAAGACTCCTTTCTTCAAATTTTTTATTAACAACACCAAAAATATTACCAAGTTGAGGTCAGCTTTTGAGAGAGGCGAAATTAGATTTGAAAACCTCTTCCCTCCTCAAAATGTTTCGTACGATAACATTAACTACCTTTTGAGACTAATGATCGACTGTAAGGTGACTGGTATGTCCTGGGTTACATTACCAAAAGGTAAATTTTCGTTGGTACACAGCAACGACAAGGTTTCCACCTGTCAAATCGAATGCTCGATCAATTACAAGGACTTGATTTCACACCCTTCAGAAGGGGAGTGGTTGAAAATGGCTCCACTTAGAATCCTTTCATTTGATATTGAGTGCGCAGGTAGAAAAGGTATTTTTCCGGAAGCTGAACATGATCCTGTTATCCAGATTGCAAACGTTGTTCTGAAACATGGTGAATCTAGACCATTTGTAAGAAATGTTTTCACCGTGAATACCTGTTCTCCTATAATCGGTTCCCAAATCTTTGAACACGAGAAAGAAGAAGACATGCTAATGAATTGGAAAGATTTTGTTGTACTGGTCGATGCTGATGTCATTATTGGTTATAATACCGCCAATTTCGATATTCCATATCTCTTGGATAGGGCAAAAGCGCTAGGCTTGAGAAACTTTCCTTTCTTTAGCAGGTTGAAAAATCTGAAGCAGGAGGCTAAAGATTCCGTCTTCAGTTCTCGAGCATACGGTACAAGAGAGAACAAAGTTGTTAATATCGATGGAAGAATGCAATTGGATTTATTGCAATTCATTCAGCGTGAATACAAATTGAGATCGTACACCTTAAATTCTGTTTCTGCACATTTCCTTGGCGAGCAGAAAGAGGATGTTCAACACTCGATTATTACCGACCTTCAGAATGGTACCAGTGAAACAAGAAGGCGTTTGGCTGTTTATTGTTTGAAGGATGCTTACTTGCCTTTAAGGTTGTTAGACAAGTTGATGTGTCTTGTCAACTATACCGAAATGGCTAGAGTTACAGGAGTACCCTTTTCCTATTTGCTTGCAAGAGGCCAGCAGATTAAAGTCATATCTCAACTTTTTAGGAAGTGCTTGGAGGAAGACATCGTCATCCCTAATATGAAAAGTGAAGGAACCAATGAAGAATACGAAGGCGCAACAGTTATCGAGCCCAGTAGGGGCTACTATGACGTTCCCATAGCTACTCTTGATTTCAGTTCGTTGTATCCTTCTATAATGATGGCACACAATTTGTGCTACACTACCTTATTGAACATTCAAACTATCAAAGCATTTAATTTAACCGAAGATGACTATACACGAACTCCAAACGGAGATTACTTCGTCAAGGATCATAAGAAACAGGGTATTTTGCCAACTATTTTAAATGAATTGTTAACTGCCAGAAAGAAAGCGAAGGCTGATCTCAAGAAAGAAACCGACCCATTTAAAAGAGATGTACTCAATGGTAGACAATTGGCTCTTAAAATTTCAGCCAATTCTGTCTACGGTTTTACGGGCGCAACTATAGGTAAATTACCTTGTTTAGCGATTTCTTCTTCAGTCACAGCCTTTGGAAGAGAAATGATAGAGAAAACAAAAAATGAAGTTCAGGAATTTTATTCCAAGAAGAATGGTTACCCATATGATGCGCAAGTCATTTACGGTGATACCGATTCTGTTATGGTGAAATTTGGTTACCAGGATTTAGAAACATGCATGAAGTTGGGTGAAGAAGCCGCTAACTACGTTTCTACTAAATTCAAGAAGCCCATCAAATTGGAATTCGAGAAGGTCTACTTTCCTTATTTGTTGATTAACAAGAAGAGATACGCTGGTTTATATTGGACGCGCCCTGATAAATTTGATAAGATGGATACCAAAGGTATAGAAACAGTCAGAAGAGATAATTGCAGACTTGTTCAAAATGTTATCACTAAGGTATTAGAATTCATTTTAGAAGACAGAGACGTGGAGAAAGCCCAACGTTTTGTTAAACAAACTATTGCCGACTTATTGCAGAATAGAGTAGATTTGTCTCAATTGGTTATTACCAAAGCATATGCCAAACATGACTATGCTGCAAAACAGGCACATGTTGAATTAGCAGAAAGAATGAAGAAGAGAGATGCAGGTTCAGCACCAACTCTTGGTGATAGAGTTGCATATGTTATTATTAAGGGCTCAGGAAGCGACAAAAACTACGAAAAATCTGAAGATCCATTATACGTTTTGGAGAATTCGTTACCGATTGATGTGAAGTACTACTTGGACAATCAGTTAACCAAGCCTCTTGAGAGAATTTTTAATCCAATTTTAGGGGATGCTAAGACTAAAGAATTATTAGCGGGATCTCACACCAGAACGATTAAGATGTCTGCTCCGAAAACTGGTGCATTGATGAGATTTGCAAAAAAGTCGGAGGTCTGCGTCAATTGCAAAACACCTCTCAGATCAGACAACCATGGCGCATTATGCCCAAACTGTATAAGAGAAGGAAAGGGTCCAACTTTGTACGGAAATGCGTTGTCCCAAATGAACTATTTGGAGAACAAATTTTCCAGATTGTGGACTGAATGTCAAAGGTGTCAAGGGTCCTTGCACCAAGAAGTTTTGTGTTCGAACAATGATTGTCCGATCTTTTACATGAGAAAGAAAGCTCAAAAAGATGTTCATCAACAGTCAATGGAACTTGTGAAGTGGGAGAATACAGTTTGGTGAGCCCATTATTTATAGCATTGATAGGCATAGTAAATAATAGTTTGAAATCATTGAATCGAGGCTTAATGCAATAGCCAGATGTATTTTTCAGGGTTGATTAGGTTTCAAAATTGCGCGGCGAGGAAGGTCTTCCCTATTCGTGGGGGGTAACCTGCTTCCCCCAATTTTCCGGCTCCTCCACTTTCGCGGAATAATGATAATCCTGTCGATTTTTCCTATATATATACCAGCGAATATTCGAAGGGGGGTTTAAAACAAAAGAGAATAAGATATCAGCTTTGATAAAATGCCACACGAAATCTACAGTTACACTTTAGAACAACTTGACGAATTAGAAGGTAGCAAGATTACTTTGCCTGAGTTTAATACCGAAATAGCTTGGAAAATTGGAAGCTATGCTAGGGAACAATCTCTTGTAAAGTTCCCCAACAAAGCAATCGTAATCGATATTCAATTAGCGTCTGGACAAGTATTATTTCACACTTCAACAGGTGCCGGAGCTACCGTCGATAACGACAAATGGGTGGAGAGAAAGGTTAACGTGGTTAACAGGTTTGGAAAGTCCAGTTTCTTCGTTGGTCAAAAGCTCAGAATCAAGAAGAAGCCTATCGAGGAGGCATTTTTGATTTCCTCACTTGAATTTGCAACTCACGGTGGTTGTGTTCCCATTAGAATAAAAAATCTTGACAGTGTAGTTGGTACCTTGACAATTAGTGGCTTGGCTCAAGAAGAGGACCATTTATTTGCTTTGCAAGTATTAGAAAATTTTGCTTAGTCAACCTCTAAAAATCAGACAAATGAAAAGAATAAAATATCCTACTTTGTGATTTACTGTAGCTCTCGTGTCGAGTAATCCTAATTCAAAGCCCATTAACTGAGGGATCCCAGCCACAGTTTTTAGTCGGAACATGAGTTCCATAGACCGTACCTGGGAGCGAGTACATGGAGGCACCAAGAGGTTACATTAGCCTCATCCAAATATTTGCGCCACATCAGCATCCTGTACAACCTGAGCCATCTTCTACAGCAACTGAATAATGCAACTTACTAATATGGTCGGAGGTAACACAGGAAGAACAATAGCTGATGAAGCTTCTCAGATGCACCCTGAAAAAAATAAATCAAACGCCTAGTAATTTCGAGCCGCATATACTGTCAAGAGAGAAAAATCCTGTCATTGCGGCAAATTTCAGACAGCCGAATGAGATTTCCGGGAATCAACCCATTCACCCAATTGACATGAATTCACAATATACACGTAGCTAATGAGGATGTAATGTGTACTAGATAGAAACACTTCACGTGGAATTGCAATTAGCGGCATTATTGTCCAGTTTTTGCTTTCAATTGCAACCAATATAAAAATATACGAAGAATGGCTGCTCCAGAATGCCAAGCATGGAACGGCTCCAAATATTGAATTATATTTAAAAATGAACACCTAGCTGCCCAAAAAAGTTATATGGCTAGGATTAGCTAATAACAATGAGTAGTTCCAGGGAGAAGGGATCCTTCTCTAAAACAAGTATCGAAAAGGAGACTTATTTGCCAGACATTGCTGACGAGAAAGTAGTTGACATTGAGAATGTTCATGAAGAAAGTAGCGATTCCGAAAACGAACTTGATGCAGATGTAGCAGAGCTTCCAAAGGTCGTTAGAGAAATTGTTCCTTTGGAAGATGATCCATCTACTCCGGTTATGACGTTTCGTTACTTCTTGCTTTCTTTCATTTTTATCATACCAGGTGCCTTCATCTCTACCATGAATTCATATCGTACAACTTCAGCTGCCTACTCCATTTTTTTTGTTCAAATTGCTTCACATTGGGTAGGAAAGTGGTTAGCAAGAGTTCTTCCCCACAAAAAGGTTAAAATTGGCAGGTTTAGTTTCAACTTAAACCCAGGTCCTTGGTCTATTAAAGAAACAGCAATGGTAACAATCACAGCAAGCAGTGGTGCTACTGGAAACCAAGGTACAAGTGCTCTCTCGTTAGCTGAAATTTACTATGGTGAGAAGGTCAATGCAGCAGTTGCACTTTTCTACATGTGGGCAATTGTCTTTGTTGGTTATTCATATGCTGCAATTGCGAGAAATTTCTTGTTGTACGATCCTCAGTTTGTGTGGCCTCAAGCACTTATGCAAACTACTTTATTTCAAACGCAGAAGAGATCTGATGCAGATTCGAAATTAGGTTCCAAACAAATGAAGGTATTCTTTGCTGTGCTAATTGGGGTAACTGTCTGGGAATTCTTTCCGGAGTTCATTTTCCCAATGACCTCTTCGCTAGCCTTTTTATGTTGGGTAGCACCAAGAAATAAAACGGCAAATTTTATTGGATCTGGACTCGGTGGAATGGGGTTCCTTAATTTGACTTTGGATTGGTCCAATATTACTTCTTCCATCATGTTATCACCCTATTGGATTCAAGTTATCCAATTCCTTGCTTTTGTTGTTGGAGCTTGGATTTTAATTCCTGCTGCAAAGTGGGGAAATCTTTCAAATTTCAAGTATGGATTAATGTCAAATAGTCTTTTTATGTCTAATGGTACTTCTTATCCAACGAGTCAGCTCTTGACAGCTGATTTCAGATTAAACGAGACCGCCTATGCAGAGCTTGGAAAAGTTCACATTGGTGCTCAGAGAGCATGGAACATGTTTTTTGATTATGCTTCATACATTAGTGGTATTATATGGGTAGTGGTATTCGGCTACGATACTCTTGGAAACTCTTTCAAGAAATTAATTGCTTCTTTCAAAGACCGAAAATCAAATAAGGGTGCACTTTCTATTAACTTACAGTATACCGACAGATTGAATAAACTACAATCAAAATACAACGAAGTTCCGTTATACTGGTATGTTGTGCTATTTTTGGCATCTTTCATAACATTACTTGTTATTTTTGCTACTGGTCAACTCTTCATGCCGTGGTGGTGTTTATTAGTTGGGTTGGGATTTGGTTCCATTATTGTTACTCCTTTGGCTTGGTTGTATGCTCTTTCCAATTTCCAACTTGCAATAGGTACATTTAACGAACTCCTATACGGATACATGGTTCAGAATTCTTCAGTGAGGCATCCAGCTGGGGCCGTCACCTACGGCGCAATTGCAGGTGATGCTTGGTATAGAGCTCAATACATTTTGCAGGATCAAAAGATTGCCCATTACATGCACTTACCACCTAAAGCAGTGTTTTTCTCACAAATATTCGGAGAATTGATTGGTGTTCCTATAAATTATGCTGCATTGAGATGGGTCTTAAGTTCCAAGAGAGACTATCTTGATGGGACCAAAGTTGACCCATTACATCAATGGACTGGACAATCTATTGTCTCATACCAGACCAACGCAGTTCAATACGTGATTTTGGGACCTAAGAGATTATTTTCTAACTATCCAATGTTACCTTATGCTTTTCTTATGGGAGCTGGTGCACCATGTGTATTTTTTGCATTGCACAAACTTTTTCCAAACTCCAAGTTGAAGTTCAGACTTTGGAATACCACTGTTTTCTTCTCGACTTTGAGCATCTTCTTTGGTAATGTATCTACTGGCTATTTGTCCCAATTCATTGGAGGTACAATCACCATGTTCTGGGCATTCCGGTACAGACATAATTTATGGAAGAGATACAATTACTTGTTGGCAGCTGCCTGTGACACTGGGTACAACTTGGCTATTTTATTAATCTTCATCTTTTTTTCGGCTGCAAAAACTGTTTCAATGCCCAACTGGTGGGGCAATAATGCTGTCAGTATTGAGAGATGCTTCGCTCTAGAATAGTTTGCTTTAAAATAATTATAAATAGATAGGTTGATATTAAGAGTGACTGTAATAGACAAGAAAATTCATATATTTAAGTATTCTGCTGGTCTATGCTAGGGCCAAATCCATTGCGATGTTTGTGCCAGTCACAATTTTTGAACACATTGACTGTACTAGAATTTACGCAAAATTTTTCATCATGCTAAAGTTGAGAACGAACTTTTTTTCTTTAGAGAATTGAAAAATCTAGCTTGATATCAACTGTAGATCCAAGTGAACCACGAATACAATGTCCCTTTTTAGAAAGGTGGGTATATCATGTTACCCCAATATAAGCAATTTGCAAGTCACTTCTCTTGGTGCTGTTAACCAAGTTCGTAATGCCACTAAAAAAGTTTCGGGATCCAAAACGAATAAAAATGATTCGGCTGGTAGACGCTTGGGTCCAAAGGCTCATGAAGGTAACTTCGTTAAGCCTGGACAAATTATTATGAGACAGAGAGGTAGTAAGATACATCCCGGTGAAAATGTGAAAATTGGAATTGACCACACGATATACGCTGTAGAACCGGGATACGTTCGTTTTTACCACGATCCTTTTCATCCATTAAGAAAATATGTCGGCGTCTCTCTCAAGAAGGACTTAAACTTACCAACGCCTCATTTCTCACCTCGGGTAAGAAGGTTTGGGTACGAATTGCTAACCGAACCTTCTGAAGCTAAGAAGGAAGAGGATCACATGTCAAGAAAGGAATACACTTATCAACCGAAGTTAGAGGAAGCCTTGAAAGCTGAGAATGAACTCAAAAGCAGAATTACTTCCGAATTTGAAGACGCATTAAGAAATAAATTCAAATTAGTCTTAAATCAAGAAGATTTGAAGGTTGCATTGACAAGATTTTATGATATCTTCCAATTAGTTAAGATTGGGAAGCCCGTCGAAGATGCGAAGATTCAAGCAACATATAATTTTATTCATGATCTCAAGCTTACAGAACGAAGAGCAGAAATTTCAGCCGATGAATTTTTGTCCAAGAAGGCCTACTTCGAGAAATTTTTCTCAAGTCTTGACAGCCAGGTTACTGTTGACGTAGATGGATCATTAATTGCTTATATTGCCGAAGAAGAGAGACAATCTGAAAGACAAAGAATTTCTAAGACTTTGCATTCGACTTATTCAAACAGAGTTCTCTCGGTCAAAGAAAGAAAGGAAGTTGAGTCATTAATTTGTACACCAGGTGTATTTGATCTTTTGCAAAGGTATCAACTTAGAACCAAATACACTCCTTCCGTTGTTCCATTTTCGGTTCCTGATTCGGTCATTGAGATCACTGATGTTAAGAATCCTCCTGAAGGTGTGATTATCCAAAAAATATTTGACGAAGCTGCCAGATCAACTAGAATAGTAGGTAGACCCAGGGAAGTATTCGCTTTCAGAAAATAGTTATAGTGAACCATACTTGTATATAGCGCAATGATCGTAACTGAACTGAATTTTGTAGTGGCACTCGTTTGTTTTTGTGTGACAATCTACCAATGTATACGCGTTGAACAAATTTGAAAAGAAAAAATGAATGCAATGTGTTCAATGTCTCATTTCAATCAAGAATTTGCTCGACAAATAAGGCAAGGTTTGAGATAGCAATCATGGCAATCGACTTCTCTGCGAGCTGGATTCAGGAGAATCCAGCCTATCAACAGTTTGTGAAAGTTGAAGTAACGTACCAAAAGTTCTTGGATCAAGCTGTGCCACATACAACCAATAGATGGATAGGAACAGCCATTTTGCTTTCGTTGTTCTTGTTGCGGATATTTGTTTCTCAAGGATGGTATATCATTTGCTATGCTTTAGGTATTTATCTTTTGAACTTGTTTTTGGCGTTTTTGACTCCGAAATTTGATCCTTCTTTAGAGCAAGAGCTTAGAAATGAGTCCATCGAAGAAGGAGTTATAGAAGACGAACCTACCCAAGAGGATGAAGAGTTCAGACCTTTTATAAGAAGATTACCAGAGTTTAAGTTTTGGTATAACGGTACAAGAGCTACAGTTCTTGCTTTGTTTCTTTCCTTTTGGAGTATATTCGATATTCCCGTATTCTGGCCCATTTTGTTGATGTATTTCATTATTTTATTCACATTGACAATGAGAAAACAAATTCAGCATATGATCAAGTACAAGTATTTGCCTTTCGATTTTGGCAAGACTCGATACAGAAGAAATTGATTTGCAAGAAATAAGAGAAGATTAGCTTCAAAGAGATTGATCTACATGGAAATTCAGAATATCCTAATTGCTAAGAGTATGCCAATCTGAATTCTTCTTTCATCCTGCTGTTAAATTTTACTATGTACATATTCAGAACGTTTTAATGTATGTATAATTCAATTAGGTATTACGATTAAAATTTGTATGGACATAATAGAACAAAAACTATATACTTCGCCAATTCTGGTCACGTGATGATAATTTGAACCCTAGAAACAGAATGTTGGCTCGAGGCGCTAATATGATTAGATTTCCGAATATGATTTCTCATCAAATACAATTTCTATATTGGAGATGCGCTGCTAGTACGAGTATGTGATAACTGTAGTTGTCGCAAATACTACGATAGAGCCAACGCAGGCGTATCGTTATTGACTAGCGGTTCAAGGCATTTCTCGTTCTTGCGAAGGTGCTTCGGTCAAAACTCTTCGAATGGATCTTTCTTCGTCGATTGGAGTGTTACAGTCTACCTTGCACTTGCTCGAAATCAAGAGTTTTTATTCATTAGCATTGTTTACTTGCTGAGAGAAATGGGAAAGATCAACTATGTCGCTATCCAGTTTCGGTTTTTCTGGACTCTATGGATGTTGTAAATCATTCTCTGGATTCGTTCAACATCAAGAAACTAATCATTAGTAAAGGCTCTCTTTACTTCAAATGTTGAAACCATTATTCCCTTTTAGGTGGACCTTCAGTATAATAGAGATAGTAGAGAGTATAAAGGTCCTCGTTCTTGAAGTTAGATAGCTTGAATATTAGCAATGCTAAAGAAGTCGAAAAGTCACCATTCGGTTTATTCGACTTCTCAGCAAACGAAAACGGGATGTATTCAGTCTTAGAATCAAGGTCCAATTTTCATTAGATAGTCTATCCTTACCTCAATTGAAGTTAGTAAACACGTTATGTATGATACAGATGGTCGATCCGGAAATATTTATACCTCACTGTATCTGAATAGTCTTATATAGAATTTTTCATGTCACTCTCTCTCTATGAATTGTAGTGCATCTATGCTAAGTTTTGTAAGGTCCTGCATAATTACTGTACTTTGGTGTCGACTTCAGGATCCGCTTCACCCCTAATTCAAAAAAAGGCTGTACCAAGTGAATCAATTGCACTCATTCAATACATGACAATAGGATAAGACATGAGTCGTGCTGAAGTTGACTTGCAGAATAGCGTCAAGAAGGCGTGCAACAATGATGAAGTTCCTCCAAAAAGAAAGCATGTCAGAGCTTGTATTGTCTACACTTGGGACCACAAGAACTCAAGGGCATTCTGGAATGCTGTAAAGATTCAGCCATTGCAAAGTGACGAAGTTCAATTATTCAAGGCATTGATAATGATTCACAAAGTTTTACAGGAGGGCCATCCAAATACTTTGAAAGACGCCTATCGTAACAGGGACTTTCTTTCTTCCTTGTCCTCGGTATTTCCATCCCATGGAACAGCTTATGGGAGATTGATCAATCAGTACGATAGATTCATACTCCAAAAATTGGATTTCCATCGTAACAACCCCGGCTTCAATGGGATTTTTGAATATGAAGAGTATATTTCGTTGAGAGCTGTTAATGATCCCAACGAAGGATTTGAGTCTATTTTCCAATTGATGGACTTACAGGATCTGATCAACGATTTGCAGAAGTTGATTTTTGCCACTATTAACCAAACCCCAAACAATTTGTGCAAGGTAAGTGCATTGGTTCCTTTGATTTCGGAATCTTATGGTATTTACAAATTTTGTACCTCCATGTTGAGAGCCATGTACCAGCAATTGGGTGATGATGAAGCATTGAAGATGCTCTTCGAGAGATTCGATTCGCAACATTTTGTTCTTAGAGACTTTTATACAGATTGTCATGCTATCAAATTTTTGACCAGTTTGATCACGATTCCACGGTTATCAAACAACCCACCTAACTTGCAAGTGACAGATGAGGGAACACCAATTTCAAGACCAAGGTCTGTAAGCACTGAAAACACACCTCAAATTTCGTCTCAGCCAACCTCAAATTTTGAAGCCCCACCAAATCCTCCACCAGCAGTAGATCAGCTTTTTAACCAGCAAACTGGAATCTTATTCCAACAACAACAGGAGCAAGAAAGAATTCAACGTGATTTGGAAATGCAGCGTCTACAACAACTTGAACAGCAACAGTTGCAACAGCGTCTCTTCGAAGAGCAGCAACGTGAACAAGAGAAACGATTTGTTCAGGAACAGCAGGCGTTGCAACAACAACAAAGCCAACAACAGCAGACTCGAGTATCTGAACTTGAACATGATTTGTTGATGTTCAAGAATCAGTATGATAATGACCAGCTGTTGTTGCAGCAATATGATGCACGAGTTAAGAATTTGGAAACTGAGTTAATGAATTTTAACAACACGGCAACACAACAGATTGCATCAAAAGACGAACAGATCAAGAACTTGGAAGACCAAATCCTAAATTGGACCAAAAAGTATGAGTCCTTGGCAAAATTGTATTCCCAGTTGCGTCAAGAGCATTTGAATTTGTTATCCAAATTTAAGAAAATTCAACAAAAGATCAATAGTGCTCAGGAATCAATTTTGAAAAAGGAAAAATTCGAAAAAGACTTGAAAGCAAAAACTGTTGAGTTGGCTGATTTGATTCGTGAACGTGATAGAGCTCGCATGGACTTAGATAGAGTTAGGGCTAGCAAAGATCAAGAAATCGAAAATTTGAATGCTGAACTTAGAGAATTGAACAGTCAAGCTAGTGAATCCGGAAAATTACAGTCGTTGAACCTATCAAACATAATCTCTAAACACGAAACTGAAATGAATCTGTTAAGAAGAGAATTAGCACAAAAGGATTTGAGATTGAAGGATGCAGGTGATTCATTTGAATTGCAAGACCGATTGAAAGAAAAAGATATAGAGTTAGAAATTGCTCAAGAATCATTGAAGTATGCACTTGAAGAGTTATCAATCTCAAAAAATGACAACGAAGACGTCGTCAATGCCGAGATTGATCATATTTTGTTGAAGAATATCGATAAACTCCGGAATTTGATTGACATTTTCTTGGAAAACAATATTAAAAGAGTTCAAGATATCAAGCATGAACTTTCTTCACCAATGCAAGCAGGCAATTTGAATTCTACACCTGAATATCTCCTTTCTATTGTTGAGCTTTGTCAAGACACTGCAAATGATTTTGCAACCACTTTCAACAGCTTTATTGCTGAAGGAAAGCAAGCATACGATGATAATGATAACACTTATTCGGAAATTATTTTGTCCAGTTCTGAATTGACTGCGTCGGTGAATGACTTGATGTTGAATTCTAAGGGTATTACAAAACTGATACAAAAGCTGGAAGAAGATAATCTTCTATCATTGGTCTCTAATACTTTGTCCAGTACTGAGAAATATTTTCGAGAATTGAAATCTGACCGTTTGAACACTTTCAGCGATGATGAAGATCGGATTGACAGCGTTATTGATTCAAATTTGACCTTACAAAATGATCTTCAGGCTATAGTCCAATTTGTTGAAAGCTTGAGTTCTAACAGAGGAATCCTGAGACTGGGTAATTTGGAAGACTTACTCAATAACGAAATGGAACACACTGCTCAAACAGTTGACTCTGCTTCCAAATTCTTGGATAAGTTGTTGCAGAACCCAAATATCCATGGTGGTAATTTAGAAGTTCATGAGGCTTTACTTTCTGCAGCCAAGGCAGTTACGCTAGCTGTGACTCTCTTGATTTCAGCAGCAACTGAATCTCAACGAGAAATTGTTAACAAGGGAAGAGGTTCTCAATCGAGAATTGAGTTTTACAAGAAGAACAGCAGGTGGACGGAAGGCTTAATTAGTGCATCAAAGGCAGTAGCTGGAGCAACAAATGTCTTGATTCAGACGGCTGACGGTGTATTGCTGGAGTCTAACTCTCATGAACAATTGATCGTGGCTTCCAATGAGGTTGCTGCTTCTACTGCTCAATTGGTTGCTGCATCCCGTGTCAAAGCTAATTTCACTTCTAAAACTCAAGAGAATCTTGAGGTTGCATCCAGTAAAGTTTCAACTGCATGTAAGTCTTTAGTTTCTAAAGTACAGGCCTTATTGGAAGTTGAAGAAAGCAGCCAACACGATGTTGATCTCAGCAAGCTTACTCCTTATGAAGGTAAGACCATTGAAATGGAACAGCAAGTAGAAATCTTGAAATTGGAAAACAAGTTGAACGCTGCTCGGAAGAGACTTGGAGAAATCAGAAAGCATGGCTATAGGGATGATGACAGCGACAATGAGTAATTTTAAATACTTTCAGTACTCTTGATATCTTACCTTGAACAAACTTAGAAAAGTTACTATTTCCTTTTTACATACAATACTTTAGTACATTGTTTTTACCCTTTACATATGTAAATTGAAATTTAGAAATTGAATTTTTAATAGTAGGTTGAGTCGATTCCAAAAGATTAACCTCCCTTTAAAAAAGAATTACCCTGTAGAAAAAATGCATGAGCAAAATAATCAATCTAAATGAGCATCGTTAACTACGAGGGCACATCCAAAATCCATCTTTGACTCATATAAATGTACAACAGGCTCATATTTTTAGGTAAGCTTAATCCTTTTTCATGCATTTGCCTGGTTTGTAGTTTTTTTTTTAATTGAATGTTCCTCGCAAGAAATGACGCGCCAATTCACGTATAGTTGTTCATAACTGTTGAACTGATAGTTGTTCATAACTGTTGAACTGATTGCTTTGGAATCTCACTATTTTGTATTCATAATGTAGAATAGCAATTGATTAAGTTATTTAGGAAAGATATTTTCCATATATAAGAAGAAAAGTTGAAGAAAATTAGAAAAGAGAAGGGGAAGTAAGACCACTTAAATAGATTCCAATCCAACACAGGCTGACCCACATCAGGATCAAATGAAACTAGATCAGCAGAATTTCAGATTAGTTGATCTTAATTGTTTCTCATTGGTAAATGTTAACTTATCATCTTAATGTGTGGCGACTATTATGTCTAAATGGCTGCAAATCCTGCACTTATAAAATTTACGCATTGGATTGAACATATAGAATATGCCTTTAGGTTCAATATTAGCATATTCAACACATGCATCGGGAAGAACTTATGATACACCAATAAGGAATCAGGAAAAAGTAAGTTTATGCTTAGTGAGCAAAGTCACTAAACATAAATTTACAACAGTTCCCTCTTATGACGATGCTGTGGCTCACAAGAGGGTTAGAATTGAATACATAAGTGACTACGAAGGAGGTTCTCCGGAGTCTTTAAATGATGATCCAAATGATGAAGATTACCAGATGTCAGACGAAGAAATGTGGAAATTCAAAGCATGCGTTCACTGCTACTACAAGTGTTTTAGGTAGCCCCAAGACTCCCAATAGCTATAGCGAAGCTGTCGGAAGCCAAGATACTGGGACATGGATAGAAGCTATGAACGATGAAATGTCTGAGACAGGGGTAGAGGAGGAGGTGAGGAGTGGAGGACACCGTGTCGGAGGCGTCCTCCATTTCCATATTAGAAGTAGGACGAATAAGCGGAAGGGGATCCATGTCGGAGGCATCCTCCATTTCCGAGTCGTGATAAGAAGAAAAATCATCCGAATCCATCACCACGATGTCCATATAGGTTGACGGATCTGGGTATTCTTCCTGATCCAGCAGAACATCCATAGAGGAGCGCGTGGAGATCAAAGGTGACGAACGGGGATGAGTACCGTATTGCTCAGGAGCATCGAAGAATTCCTGATCAGAGACCACCTCCATGCCATAGCCATCTTCAGACATAGACTCAGGCTCAGTATACGTAGAGTCTATTTCCATGGGTATGGCCGATGAAGATCCAGGGATAGTGGGTGGAGCCTCAACCGCAGGATGAGGAAGACCGAGAGGAGCAGTAGGAGCAGATAGTCTATTGCGAGGAACAGGAAGAAGGGAGGGTACTGTACGAGGTGCTGGAAGTGAAGGTACCGTACGAGGTGCTGGAAGAGATGGCACCTTACGAGTTGAAGGAAGGGAGGGTACCTTACGAGGAGCAGTAAGAGTTGGTACCTCACGAGAAGCAGTGAGAGTTGGTACCTCACGAGAAGCAGGAGCTGTATAGGAGTCGTCGGACAGCTCGTAGGAATCAGAGGGAGGCAGATCGGACCTCTGAGCCAGAACAACGGCACGGGATGGTGCGGTTAGGGCCGCAGAAGTAGAAGGTACCAGAGTATCAGAAGGTACCGGAGCAGAAGTAGGCGCCGGAGTAGGAGAAGGTACCAGAATAGGAGAAGGCACCGGTGTAGGAGTCGACGGAGGCTGCGACAGAGGAGTAGTAGATGCAGCAGGAGAGACCGGTGCCGAAGCAGACGACAGAGCGGCAGATGAACCTGGCGATTGAGCAACAGTACTGTCAGATGGCGTGGATGGAGGCGAGGGAGATGGGGGCAGAGACACACGAGGACCCTGAGTGAGGCCTGGAGCGGGTGCCAGAATAGAAGGAAAACTTCCACCACCACTACCACCACCACCAATGGAGGTAGCCGACACGACAGTAGACGTCAGAGGTCTTGCAAAAAGAAAGACATTTTCCTGGAACCGAACATGAGAAGAGGTAATCACTTGTCTGGTAGCGAGATCATAAACAAGATGAGCTTTCCGAAACGGATCAGATCCAAGATAAACACCCTTGATTGCACGAGCGACCAACTTCAGTTGACGGTGATTAGGTGGAACATTCACAAAGGCAGCACACCCAAACACTTTAAGTTGAGATAAGATAGGCCTCGCGCCATGCCAGAGTTCAAATGGCGGGCGATTTTGGAGAACAGGTGTTGGTAGCCGGTTTAGGAGAAATGCAGCATGTTGGAGTGCATGCGGGTAGAGGGGCGAAGGAAGAGAGCTCGCAGTAATCATGGTACGCGTTTTATCAAGAACGGAGCGAATCGCTCTTTCAGCACGTCCATTTTGATGTGAGTTACCAGGCACAGTGAGCTGGGTCTGGCTACCTTCTGCCGCAAAGAAAGAAGTAAGCGTCAGATTGACGAACTCACCTCCATTGTCAGAACGAAAGTTACAGACACGGTAGCCACCACGACTGGAGAAGTGGTTTGTCCATGCCTTAATAACTTTGATAATGAAGTCCGCAGCATCCGATTTCTTGAGGATAGGGCCAACAGCTTTGAAGCGAGTAAAGTCGTCAAGTAGAATACAAAAATAAAACAACGAGGAGGGACCACCGGCATGAGGACCGGACAAATCACAGTGAAGAAGTTGCAAGGGAGCAAATGTGACTGGGCCGGTGGTCGTTTTGGGAATCACCCGAGTGCTCTTGGAGCTAAGACATGCTTCACATGAAATCGAGTCGTGAACAGCCGTGCGAGGCATGTTCGGATATTTCAAGGCCAGACGAACGACAGTCGGAGAAGGGTGGCCAAGGCGAGCATGGACAAGAGCAGAGGCAGAAACAGGAGCAGTGGCCGAGTAGGCAGAGTGGTTAGCCCGCGAGACAGTCGAGGGGCTGACAATTTCGAGACACAGCAAGTAAAGATTTCTCAGGTCTCTGGTAGCAAGTTGGCCATACTTAGGGTGAACAATGTCATCATGAGAGATAACAAGTTTGTCACCAGTAGTAGTAACAGCCAGGGTGAGAAGATTCTGAGTACTGTCAGGTGTCGAAATCCGGTATTAGATAAAGTTTGATAATGCATAAATATGCATGATCTAGAAAATATCGTAGATACCGGATATTAATAATCTAATAGATTTGGCTGCAACTCTTGTGAGAGCCAATCAAAATATTCATGATAAGGATATGGTAGTAATAGAAAACACAGTGGCAGGTATACAGAGATGATAGGAGAACCCCACACGGACATATGGAAACAGATGTGGAGAAAGGTCTCAACCCCACAGCTATGAGATGAACGTGATGCAGAGAATAGGATCCATGAGATATTGAACAAGAATCACATGGAGCATGTGAGTGTGAGACAACAACATAAATAAGCCAATGTTGCTGTTAACGAAAGTGCGTTTGTACTTACTACAACCACCGGAACCACGACATCTCATTCACTGGAGTTCATCTTTGACTCTGGTGCTTCGATTCACATTTGTCATGATCGGTCCTTGTTTTGGAATTTTAAACCGGAGTCCGGTAGTTTTGTTTCTTGTGCTGGCGGAGTTCGTCTTCCTGTCTTAGGTAGAGGGTCTATCAGGTTTAGGTCTGCTGATGAGACTATAGTCCTTCAGGAAGTATGCTATGTTCCAGAATGCACTAAGAATCTTATCTCCGTGCATGCTGCTGTTCGTGTCTCTGGTTCGCCCCTTACCACCAAAGTAGACGGAATCTATCATCCACGGATTGGTCGTTTTGGTGTATATAGGGACGATCTTGGCCTTTCCGTCCTCGATATGAAACCTATACCACCTTTAGTCTCCGTCTTATCTGTTCTTCATAACCGTCTTGGTCATCCGCATCAGGCTATTGAACAGCAAGTTCTTCGTGACAATTACTCGCTTGCTGAAATTGAGAAAATTGGTGATGTAACGAAGAGTTGTGCCAGCTGTCTGGAATATAAGAAGACACGTAGTATCCCGAAGGTTTCCCATAAATCGGATACAACAACTCCTTTACAAATCCTTCACTCGGATGTCTCCGGCCCTCATAATACGCCAGGAATCTCTTCTGAAAGTTATTTCTGTGTGCTTGTGGATGATTATAGCAAGTTTAAGTGGGTGTTCCCAATCGTTAGGAAGTCGGATGCGGCCCACCAGATTATTATCCATATTCGGCTATTACACTCATTTTTCTCTACTCGTGGTGGATATCGTGTTGGTGCCCTTCGTACAGATAATGGGGGTGAATTTGTCAACCATAGTCTCAGGAGCTTCCTTGAACAGGAAGGTATAGCACATCAGCGTACGGTTGCTCACAATTCTTATCAGAATGGAACCGCAGAGCGTTCGATCTGTTGAACTGTTTGCTTTGGAAGCTCAGTAGATTGAATCGGATTGTTCATAATGTAGGACAGTATATTGATTAACTTATTTAAGATAGATAATTTCCATATAGAAGAAGAAAAGTTATAGAAAGTTAGAAAGGAGAAGGGGGAGTAAGACCCCCTTATATAGATGCCAAATACAATCACAGGCTGACCCCTCATCAGGAGGAAATGAAACGACATGACCAGAATTTCAGGTTAGTCGGACATAATTGATTCTCATTGGTAGATGTTATCTTATCACATTACTGTGCACAATTATGTCTGAATGGCTGCAAATCCTGCATTCATAAAGTTTACGCATTGGATTAAAAATAGAATATAGAATATGCTTTTAGGTTTGATATCAGCATATTCAACATATTCAACATCCCCCCTTAATCCAATGGTCATTTTATTGGGTTAGTTGCATTCCTGATAGTTGGATTAAGTGTTGGAAGGTTCCTGGAGTTAGTCCTTTTGTAAACATATCTGCAACGTTGTCGGCAGATTTGATTTGGCGAAGTTTGACAATATTGTCTATGATTTTGTCACGGATAAAGTGATAGCGAATATCTATGTGTTTCGTACGTTCGTGGTGTACAGGATGTTCGCTGAGTTTGATACACGAGGTGTTATCTTCCCAAATCATTATTGGTAGTGATATTGGGATTCGAAGTTCTCTGAAGAATGTTATTAGCCAGATAACTTCTTTTATAACGGTTGCGAGGGCCATGTACTCAGCTTCAGTGGTTGACAATGCTGTGGTGGTTTGTTTCTTGGATTTCCAAGAGATTAGGCTTCCCCCATACTTGATGGCATACCCACTGATTGATTTCCTGTCACTGCTATCACTTCCCCAGTCTGAGTCAACAAACACTTGTAGATCGTTTATGTTTGTGTAGTGCTGACCGAGTTTCTGTGTTCCTTTTAGATAGCGGAGAACATGTTTGGCGGCAGTTAGAGTTACCTCTGTTGGTTCGTTGAAGTACCGACTTAACATTCCAACAATATAAGCAATATCACCTCGTATGGTATTGCTAGCATAAAGAAGCTTTCCTACTATGCTTCTGTAAATTGTTGCATCGCAGGGTTTGGATTTCTGGTTTAGATGCTGTCCCTGAATAATAGGACTTTTCACGCTGTTGAGCTCTTCAAGATTTAGTTCCTCCAACGTTTTCTTGATGTAGTCAGAAAGATTTGCTGTGATCCCTTCAGGGCCCTGTTCTATGTTGATTCCTAGGAATTTGCGTGCCAATCCAAGATCCTTCATCTTGAACTTGTTCAGGAGAAGTTTCTTGGCCTCGTAGATTTCATTTTCTCGAGGACTCGCAATAAGTAGGTCATCAACGTAAAGGCCAAGAATCACATTATTTCTTCTGTAGATCCCGAACTCGGATTTTGATCGAATAAAGCCGTTATTCTCCAAGAATTTATTAATAGTCGAGTTCCAGATCAATGGAGCTTGTTTTAGACCGTAGAGTGATTTGTTCAACTTACAAACCATATGTGGATATTGTTCATCCATGAAACCTTTAGGCTGCTTAATGTAGAGTTCTGTGTCAATCTTCCCATTTAGGAAGGCCGTCGAGACGTCCATCTGATGAATCTTCATCTTATGTACAGCCGCTATGGCTAGTAGAAGTTTGATACTTTCACTCCTGATCACAGGCGCAAAGGTTTCTTCATAGTCAATTCCATGTTTTTGTCTAAAACCTAGAGCAACTAGTCTGGCTTTGTAAGTTCCATCATCTTTGATGGTATATACCCACTTCATTCCTAGGGCTCGTTTTCCCTTAGGAAGCTCAGCAAGAGTCCACGTGGAGTTTTCCATTTGAGCACCAAATTCCTTGTTCATAGCTTCAATCCATCGTTCTCGTTGAGGACTGTTAGTGGCTTCCTCATAGGTGCGTGGCACTTGTGGAGTCATTATGGTGACCATAAATGCACTGCTACCCATAATGAGAGGTTGGCCATGTGTTTCAGTATAGTCGAGATCGTTGGGATTGTCTGCTTCTGAAAACGATTCACTATCGGTGGTGATGTACTCAATTTGTTGTCTCTGTGGATAGTTGATCAAATTTTGATTGTCCTGTTGTCTCTGTGACCGTGTTGGAACAAGTATTGGTCTGTGTGCCCGCTTGAGTGTTTGTGGATGTGTTCCATCACGCGACGGAACCGGGGTGAGTCTATGCTTAACCCCATTCACCGGAGGAGGACGCGATACAACAAGATGAGTTAGTTTGTTGTTGGCCTCAGAATTCAGAGGGACCAAGGCACGGTCAGTCAGCGATAGGATGAGTTCCATCCCCCCTGAAGCAGGCAACTCAATGAGACGAGTAGGAGAAAGACCCGGAGGGAGGAGGAATTGCTGAGGACGAGATTGAAGTGGGGGAGAATCAGGAACCTCAATAATAGGAGAGGATTGTGGAGAGTCGGATTGAACGACCCGAGGCAGTGGTTGAGGAGGAGGTGGAGGAGTGGAGGACACCACAGTCTGCGTAGTAGGAGTATGACGAGTGAGCGGCAGAGGATAAGTGACGGAGGTGTCCTCCATTTCCATATTAGAAGTAGGACGAATAAGCGGAAGGGGATCCATGTCGGAGGCATCCTCCATTTCCGAGTCATGATAAGAAGAAAGGTCATCCGAATCCATCACCACGATGTCCATATAGGTGGACGGATCTGGATATTCTTCCTGATCCAGCAGAACATCCATAGAGGAGCGCGTGGAGATCAAAGGTGACGAACGGGGATGAGTACCGTATTGCTCAGGAGCATCGAAGAATTCCTGATCAGAGACCACTTCCATGTCATAGCCATCTTCAGACATAGGTTCAGGCTCAGTATCCGTAGAGTCTATTTCCATGGGTATGGCTGATGAAGATCCAGGGATAGGGGATGGAGCCTCAACCGCAGGATGAGGAAGACCGAGAGGAGCAGTAGGAGCAGATGGTCTATTGCGAGGAACAGGAAGAAGGGAGGGTACTGTACGAGGTGCTGGAAGTGAAGGTACCGTACGAGTAGAAGGAAGAGATGGCACCTTACGAGTTGAAGGAAGGGAGGGTACCTTACGAGGAGCAGGAAGGGATGGTACCGTACGAGGAGCAGTAAGAGTTGGTACCTCACGAGAAGCAGGAGCTGTATAGGAGTCGTCAGACAGCTCGTAGGAGTCAGAGGGAGGCAGATCGGACCTCTGAGCCAGAACAACGGCACGGGATGGTGCAGTTAGGGCCGCAGAAGTAGAAGGTACCAGAGTATCAGAAGGTACCAGAGTAGCAGAAGGTACCGGAGCAGAAGAAGGTACCGGAGCAGAAGAAGGTACCGGAGCAGAAGAAGGTACCGGAGTAGAAGCAGGCGCCGGAGTAGGAGTCGACGGAGGCTGCGACAGAGGAGTAGTAGATGCAGCAGGAGAGACCGGTGCCGAAGCAGACGACAGAGCTGCAGATGAACCTGGCGATTGAGAAACAGTACTGCCAGATGGCGTGGATGGAGGCGAGGGAGATGGGGCCAGAGACACACGAGGACCCTGAGTGAGGCCTGGAGCAGGTGCCAGAATAGAAGGAAAACTGCCACCACCACTACCACCACCACCAATGGAGGTAGCCGACACGACAGTAGACGTCAGAGGTCTTGCAAAAGGAAAGACATTTTCCTGGAACCGAACATGAGAAGAGGTAATCACTTGTCTGGTAGCGAGATCATAAACAAGATGAGCTTTCCGAAACGGATCAGATCCAAGATAAACACCCTTGATTGCACGAGCGACCAACTTCAGTTGACGGTGATTGGGTGGAACATTCACAAAGGCAGCACACCCAAACACTTTAAGTTGAGATAAGATAGGCCTCGCGCCATGCCAGAGTTCAAATGGCGAGCGATTTTGGAGAACAGGTGTTGGTAGCCTGTTTAGGAGAAATGCAGCATGTTGGAGTGCATGCGGGAAGAGGGGCGAAGGAAGAGAGCTCGCAGTGATCATGGTACGCGTTTTGTCAAGAACGGAGCGAATCGCTCTTTCAGCACGTCCATTTTGGTGTGAGTTACCAGGCACAGTGAGCTGGGTCTGGATCCCTTCTGCCGCAAAGAATGAAGTAAGCGTCAGATTAACAAACTCACCTCCATTGTCAGAACGAAAGTTACAGACACGGTAGCCACCACGACTGGAGAAGTGGTTTGTCCATGCCTTAATAACTTTGATAATGAAGTCCGCAGCATCCGATTTCTTGAGAAGAGGCCCAACAGCCTTGAAGCGAGTAAAGTCGTCAAGAAGAATACAAAAATAAAACAACGAGGAGGGACCACCGGCATGAGGACCGGACAAATCACAGTGAAGAAGTTGCAAGGGAGCAGATGTGACTGGGCCGGTGGTCGTTTTGGGAATAACCCGAGTGCTCTTGGAGCTAAGACATGCTTCACATGAAATCGAGTCGTGAACAGCCGTGCGAGGCATGTTCGGATATTTCAAGGCCAGACGAACGACAGTCGGGGAAGGGTGGCCAAGGCGAGCATGGACAAGAGCAGAGGCAGAAATAGGTGCCACACCAGCGTCCGCAGCAGGAGCAGCGACCGTAACAGGAGCGGGGGCCGAGTAGGCAGAGTGGTTAACCCGCGAGACAGTCGAGGGGCGGACAATTTCGAGACACAGCAAGTAAAGATTTCTCAGGTCTCTGGTAGCAAGTTGGCCATATTTAGGGTGAACAATATCATCATGAGAGATAACAAGCTTGTCGCCCGTAGTAGTAACAGCCAGGATGGAAAGAAGATTCTGAGTACAGTCAGGAACGTAAAGAACATTGAACACCCGAATCTTCTGACCATGGAGATCAAACACAAGAGTACCACGACCGGCAATCGAGAGAGGCTCGTGACCGGCGTTCATGACAGAACCAGAGTGAGGAACGATGTCATGGAAGAGACTTCTATCGTTACAAATGTGGGTAGAAGCACCTGAATCAAAAATAAAGCTGGCAGAGGAAGAAGAAGCCAAGAGGGCATAGTGGGTGTAGTGAGCGAGATGAGCATAATAAGCACCGGGCTGGTCAAAACCAAAAGTCAGAGCATCATCAGCGAGAGCATAATGAGCAGCAGGCTTTGGACGAGAGCCGTGCCTCCTGCGGTGCTTTCCTGGACCGCCAGGACCGAAGCGAGAAGCCATACGAGGAACTTCACCCTCACGATAAGGAGCAGGGCAGTTCTTGGCCATGTGACCACACCCATAGCAGTTGTAGCAATCAAGCTGCCAAATCAGATCCGTACCTTTAGCCTTGATCAAGTTCCTGGTGACAGGACCAGAAGGAGAAGACAAGGACGTAAGGGCATAAGCAGATTGAGACGAGGACAGGACAAGCAAGGCGGAGGACGTGGCAGGTGGAGTAAGCTCATCATGATAAGCAAAGAAATTGAGAACTTCGTCCGCAGTCACGGTGGGAGTCAGGCGAACTTGAGAAAAGAATAGATCTCTAACCTTGGAGTTCCCCGTACCATAAAGGAAGAGGAGCGCTTTCATGGAGTCGTTATCGTACTTAGTCATAAACGCAGTCAACTTTTCAGCAATCAAGAACCCAGCTTCAGTCGTAATGGTCGGATCAGCAAGGCCACCAAATAAGTACTTGAGATAACCGACCGCATCCCTAGAGCTGGCGATCGCATACTTGGTTTCGACAGCTTTCCAAGTTTCGACTCCCAGAGAGTAGTGCGTGAACAATGACTGAACGTCAGGCTTCATACACTTGAGAATAAGCTCACGGAGCTTGTGGCTCAACGCCTGCTGGTCCGTAAAGGTGATGGAAAGTTCTTTCTCTGAAAGATAAGCAGCAATCTCTGTAGCCAAGACACAGCTACTGAACATACCAGTCATCCAGTCTTTCCATTCCAGAAAGTTCTCACGGCCTCTGAGAAGAAGAGTATCAATGACCATGAGGCCAGAATTTAATTGGCTCATAACCTGTTGAACTGTTTGCTTTGGAAGCTCAGTAGATTGAATCGGATTATTCATAATGTAGGACAGTATATTGATTAACTTATTTAAGATAGATAATTTCCATATAGAAGAAGAAAAGTTATAGAAAGTTAGAAAGGAGAAGGGGGAGTAAGACCCCCTTAAATAGATGCCAAATACAATCACAGGCTGACCCCTCATCGGGATGAAATGAAACGACATGACCAGAATTTCAGGTTAGTCGGACATAATTGATTCTCATTGGTAGATGTTATCTTATCACATTACTGTGCACAATTATGTCTGAATGGCTGCAAATCCTGCATTCATAAAGTTTACGCATTGGATTAAAAATAGAATATAGAATATGCTTTTAGGTTTGATATCAGCATATTCAACAACAGTTCTCCATTCCGAACTCTTCTAGGATCTTATCAATATAATCCCCTAAGTCTGCTTTTATTCCATCACTCCCTTGAGTGATATTAATGCCTAGGAACTTCCTAGCTATTCCAAGATCTTTCATCTTGAACTGGGCACTCAACTGTCCCTTGATTTCTTTTATCTCATTCTGATTGTCTCCAGCAATCAATAAATCATCGACATAAAGTCCAATGATCACACTTCTTCTCGTGTATAGTCCATACTCTGACAAAGACCTTTTAAAACCGATCTTCTCAAGGAAACTATTCATTGTTTCATTCCATATCAATGGAGCCTGTTTCAATCCGTACAAGGACTTATTAAGCTGACACACCTTCTCAAAGGCACTACAATCCTGGTACCCAGATGGTTGCTTCATGTAGATCTTAAGATCAATCTTACCATTCAAGAATGCAGTTGACACATCCATCTGGTGTACCTTCTTTCCATACATGGCCGCAAGTGCAAGTAACAACTTGACACTCTCACTCCTAATTACTGGAGCAAACGTCTCTTTGTAATCAACTCCATATCTTTGTTGAAATCCTCGTACCACAAGCCTAGCTTTGTATTTTCCTCCATCCTTGATGGTGTACACCCATCTTACTCCAAGGACTTTCGTTTTCTTTTCCGGGAGATCCACTAATGTCCATGTGTCATTTTCAGAATGAGCAGCCATTTCGGTATTCATGGCTTCAATCCATTTCTCAGAATCTGAAGAATTAATGGCTTCTTCGTATGTGTTTGGTACTTTCTTGCTCTCTGTAGATTCAACCGACATTTGATAAGCATGACCTTGGATGCAAATATTAGCTTCATCATATGTATCATCATTCGGATCATCGCTATTCGATTCTAAAGTCTCGTTCCAAAACTCATTGTCATCTTCAATGTATTCATATCTCACTTTCTTTGTCATCTTCGTTGATGGCACTTTCTTTCTCTTGTTTCCAGTCCTCTGATTTTGGTCAGGACTTATCACTGGTGTCAATGAGTGTTTGGTGAGAACCTCACCCCCCGTAGAATCGGATGCGAGGAGATTAGATGGCATGCGTGCAAGTTCAGAGTCCGTGGAATCATAGGACAGAAGAGACGCAGCAGGGGACGAATGTAATGGTTGCAAATTGTGCGAAATAGATACAGGGGTAGCAGGAGAATCGTCCCTGTGCATATCAGGTGATTGTGCGCGTGAGTGATCGCTCGAGGAAGTTTCATGTTCATCACTCGAGATGTGTTCAGCTCGTGAAGTGGTGGCAACGTCGGATGAAAAACGAGGGACACCGGACACGCCCATAGGAATAGTCGAAGCAGACGTAGTTGGCGCATGATCAGGTGAGTTTTCAAATGGGTAGATCGATTCATCAAACGAAACTTGATTGGAGCTAACTACTTTATGAGAATGTAATTCATATATCAAGTATGATGAGCGGTTGCTATCATAGCCCAACATCACTCCTTTAACGGCCCGAGGTGAGAATTTCAGGGGACGAAGAGGTTCAGGAATATAAGCAAATGCAGCACACCCAAACGTGCGAAGATGATCAATCGACGGTGGTTCGAGGTGCAATAGTTCGAACAGCGTCTTGTCACCAATAGTCCTGGAGGGAAGCCTATTCAATAAATAGGCGGCACATTTAACAGCGTAGGGCCAGAATGCTTGAGGAACAGAAGCATGTCCAAGTAGCGTCCTGGCCTTATCGATTACCGAGCGGATCGAACGCTCTGCGGTTCCATTCTGATAAGAATTGTGAGCAACCGTACGCTGAAGTGCTATACCTTCCTGTTCAAGGAAGCTCCTGAGACTATGGTTGACAAATTCACCCCCATTATCGGTACGAAGAGCACCAACACGATATCCACCACGAGTAGAGAAAAATGAGTGTAGTAGCCGAATATGGATAATAATCTGGTGGGCCGCATCCGACTTCCTAACGATTGGGAACACCCACTTAAACTTGCTATAATCATCCACAAGCACACAGAAATAGCTTTCAGAAGAGATTCCTGGCGTATTATGAGGGCCGGAGACATCCGAGTGAAGGATTTGTAAAGGAGTTGTTGTATCCGATTTATGGGAGACCTTCGGGATACTGCGTGTCTTCTTATATTCCAGACAGCTGGCACAACTCTTCGTTACATCACCAATTTTCTCAATATCAGCAAGCGAGTAATTGTCACGAAGAACTTGCTGTTCAATAGCCTGATGCGGATGACCAAGACGGTTATGAAGAACAGATAAGGCGGAGACTAAAGGTGGTACAGGTGTCATATCAAGGACGGAAAGTCCAAGATCGTCCCTATAGACACCAAAACGACCAATCCGTGGATGATAGATTCCGTCTACTTTGGTGGTAAGGGGCGAACCAGAGACACGAACAGCAGCATGCACGGAGATAAGATTTTTAGTGCATTCTGGAACATAGCATACTTCCTGAAGGACTATAGTCTCATCAGCAGACCTAAACTTGATAGACCCTCTACCTAAGACAGGAAGACGAACTCCGCCAGCACAAGAAACAAAACTACCGGACTCCGGTTTAAAAGTCCAAAACAAGGACCGATCATGACAAATGTGAATCGAAGCACCAGAGTCAAAGATGAACTTGTTGAATATGCTGATATCAAACCTAAAAGCATATTCTATATTCTATTTTTAATCCAATGCGTAAACTTTATGAATGCAGGATTTGCAGCCATTCTGAAATAATTGTGCACAGTAATGTGATAAGATAACATCTACCAATGAGAATCAATTATGTCAGACTAACCTGAAATTCTGGTCATGTCGTTTCATTTCATCCTGATGAGGGGTCAGCCTGTGATTGTATTTGGCATCTATATAAGGGGGTCTTACTCCCCCTTCTCCTTTCTAACTTTCTATAACTTTTCTTCTTCTATATGGAAATTATCTATCTTAAATAAGTTAATCAATATACTGTCCTACATTATGAATAATCCGATTCAATCTACTGAGCTTCCAAAGCAAACAGTTCAACAGGTTATGAGCCAATTAAATTCCGGCCTCATGGTCATTGATACTCTTCTTCTCAGAGGCCGTGAGAACTTTCTGGAATGGAAAGACTGGATGACTGGTATGTTCAGTAGCTGCGTCTTGGCTACAGAGATTGCTGCTTATCTTTCAGAAAAAGAACTTTCCATCACCTTTACGGACCAGCAGGCGTTGAGCCACAAGCTCCGTGAGCTTATCCTCAAGTGTATGAAGCCTGACGTTCAGTCATTGTTCACGCACTACTCTCTGGGTGTCGAAACTTGGAAAGCTGTCGAAACCAAGTATGCGATCGCCAGCTCTAGGGATGCGGTCGGCTATCTCAAGTACTTATTTGGTCGTCTTGCTGATCCGACCATTACGACTGAAGCTGGGTTCTTGATTGCTGAAAAGTTGACTGCGTTTATGACGAAGTACGATAACGACTCCATGAAAGCGCTCCTCTTCCTTTATGGTACGGGAAACTCCAAGGTGAGAGATCTATTCTTTTCTCAAGTTCGCCTGACTCCCACGGTGACTGCGGACGAAGTTCTCAATTTCTTTGCTTATCATGATGAACTTTCTCCTCCTGCCACGTCCTCCGCCTTGCTGGTCCTGTCCTCGTCTCAATCTGCTTATTGTCAACCACTGAAGCTGAGTACATGGCCCTCGCAACCGTTATAAAAGAAGTTATCTGGCTAATCACATTCTTCAGAGAACTTCACATCCCAATATCACTACCAATAATGATTTGGGAAGATAACACCTCATGTATCAAACTCAGCGAACATCCTGTACACCACGAACGTACGAAACACATAGATATTCGCTATCATTTCATCCGTGACAAAATCATAGACAATATTGTCAAACTTCGCCAAATCAAATCTGCTGACAACGTTGCAGACATGTTTACAAAAGGACTAACTCCAGGAACCTTCCAACACTTAATCCAACTATCAGGAATGCAACTAGCATAATTAAATGACCATTGGATTAAGGGGGGATGTTGAATATGCTGATATCAAACCTAAAAGCATATTCTATATTCTATTTTTAATCCAATGCGTAAACTTTATGAATGCAGGATTTGCAGCCATTCTGAAATAATTGTGCACAGTAATGTGATAAGATAACATCTACCAATGAGAATCAATTATGTCAGACTAACCTGAAATTCTGGTCATGTCGTTTCATTTCATCCTGATGAGGGGTCAGCCTGTGATTGTATTTGGCATCTATATAAGGGGGTCTTACTCCCCCTTCTCCTTTCTAACTTTCTATAACTTTTCTTCTTCTATATGGAAATTATCTATCTTAAATAAGTTAATCAATATACTGTCCTACATTATGAATAATCCGATTCAATCTACTGAGCTTCCAAAGCAAACAGTTCAACAGAACTCCGGTGAATGAGATGTCGTGGAGCCGGTGGTTGTAGTGAGCACGAAGGCACTTTCGTTAACAGCAACATTTGCAGTAGCACCTGACTTGTATTGCTTCTTGCGCTCATTGTCACTAAAGGAGCGCTTCTTGGACGTATTGGTCAGCCATCCAGTATACTTACCAACACGAATAGGCGAGCAACACACATCACGTCTGTGACCACTGTTGAACTGTTTGCTTTGGAAGCTCAGTAGATTGAATCGGATTATTCATAATGTAGGACAGTATATTGATTAACTTATTTAAGATAGATAATTTCCATATAGAAGAAGAAAAGTTATAGAAAGTTAGAAAGGAGAAGGGGGAGTAAGACCCCCTTATATAGATGCCAAATACAATCACAGGCTGACCCCTCATCAGGATGAAATGAAACGACATGACCAGAATTTCAGGTTAGTCTGACATAATTGATTCTCATTGGTAGATGTTATCTTATCACATTACTGTGCACAATTATTTCAGAATGGCTGCAAATCCTGCATTCATAAAGTTTACGCATTGGATTAAAAATAGAATATAGAATATGCTTTTAGGTTTGATATCAGCATATTCAACATCCCCCCTTAATCCAATGGTCATTTAATTATGCTAGTTGCATTCCTGATAGTTGGATTAAGTGTTGGAAGGTTCCTGGAGTTAGTCCTTTTGTAAACATGTCTGCAACGTTGTCAGCAGATTTGATTTGGCGAAGTTTGACAATATTGTCTATGATTTTGTCACGGATGAAATGATAGCGAATATCTATGTGTTTCGTACGTTCGTGGTGTACAGGATGTTCGCTGAGTTTGATACATGAGGTGTTATCTTCCCAAATCATTATTGGTAGTGATATTGGGATGTGAAGTTCTCTGAAGAATGTGATTAGCCAGATAACTTCTTTTATAACGGTTGCGAGGGCCATGTACTCAGCTTCAGTGGTTGACAATGCTGTGGTGGTTTGTTTCTTGGATTTCCAAGAGATTAGGCTTCCCCCATACTTGATGGCATACCCACTGATTGATTTCCTGTCACTGCTATCACTTCCCCAGTCTGAGTCAACAAACACTTGTACATCGTTTATGTTTGTGTAGTGCTGACCGAGTTTCTGTGTTCCCTTTAGATAGCGGAGAACATGTTTGGCGGCAGTTAGAGTTACCTCTGTTGGTTCGTTGAAGTACCGACTTAACATTCCAACAATATACGCAATATCACCTCGTATGGTATTGCTAGCATAAAGAAGCTTTCCTACTATGCTTCTGTAAATTGTTGCATCGCAGGGTTTGGATTTCTGGTTTAGATGCTGTCCCTGAATAATAGGACTTTTCACGCTGTTGAGCTCTTCAAGATTTAGTTCCTCCAACGTTTTCTTGATGTAGTCAGAAAGATTTGCTGTGATCCCATCAGGGCCCTGTTCTATGTTGATTCCTAGGAATTTGCGTGCCAATCCAAGATCCTTCATCTTGAACTTGTTCAGGAGAAGTTTCTTGGCTTCGTAGATTTCATTTTCTCGAGGACTCGCAATAAGTAGGTCATCAACGTAAAGGCCAAGAATCACATTATTTCTTCTGTAGATCCCGAACTCGGATTTCGATCGAATAAAGCCGTTATTCTCCAAGAATTTATTGATAGTCGAGTTCCAGATCAATGGAGCTTGTTTTAGACCATATAGTGATTTGTTCAACTTACAAACCATATGTGGGAATTGCTCATCTATGAAACCTTTGGGCTGCTTAATGTAGAGTTCTGTATCAATCTTCCCATTTAGGAAGGCCGTCGAGACGTCCATCTGATGAATCTTCATCTTATGGACAGCCGCAATGGCTAGTAGAAGTTTGATACTTTCACTCCTGATCACAGGCGCAAAGGTTTCTTCATAGTCAATTCCATGTTTTTGTCTAAAACCTAGAGCAACTAGTCTGGCTTTGTAAGTTCCATCATCTTTGATGGTATAGACCCACTTCATTCCTAGGGCTCGTTTCCCCTTAGGAAGCTCAGCAAGAGTCCACGTAGAGTTTTCCATTTGAGCACCAAATTCCTTGTTCATAGCTTCAATCCATCGTTCTCGTTGAGGACTGTTAGTGGCTTCCTCATAGGTGCGTGGCACTTGTGGAGTCATTATGGTGACCATAAATGCACTGCTACCCATAATGAGAGGTTGGCCATGTGTTTCAGTATAGTCGAGATCGTTGGGATTGTCTGCTTCTGAAAACGATTCACTATCGGTGGTGATGTACTCAATTTGTTGTCTCTGTGGATAGTTGATCAAATTTTGATTGTTCTGTTGTCTCTGTGACCGTGTTGGAACAAGTATTGGTCTGTGTGCCCTCTTGAGTGTTTGTGGATGTGTTCCATCACGCGACGGAACCGGGGTGAGTTTATGCTTAACCCCATTCACCGGAGGAGGACGCGATACAACAAGATGAGTTAGTTTGTTGTTGGCCTCAGAATTCAGAGGGACCAAGGCACGGTCAGACAGCGATAGGATGAGTTCCATCCCCCCTGAAGCAGGCAACTCAATGAGACGAGTAGGAGAAAGACCCGGAGGGAGGAGGAATTGCTGAGAACGAGATTGAAGTGGGGGAGAAGCAGGAAGCTCAACAATAGGAGAGGATTGAGGAGAGTCGGATTGAACGACCCTAGGCAGTGGTTGAGGAGGAGGTGGAGGTGTAGAGGACACCACAGTCTGCGTAGTAGGAGTATGACGAGTAGGCGGCAGAGAATAATTGGCGGAGGTGTCCTCCATGTCCGTATTAGAAGTAGGACGAATAAGCGAAAGGGGATCCATGTCGGAGGCATCCTCCATTTCCGAGTCGTGATAAGAAGAGAGGTCATCCGAATCCATCACCACGATGTCCATATAGGTGGACGGATCTGGATATTCTTCCTGATCCAGCAGAACATCCATAGAGGAGCGCGTGGAGATTAAAGGTGACGAACGTGGATGAGTGCCATATTGCTCAGGAGCATCGAAGAATTCCTGATCAGAGACCACTTCCATGTCATAGCCAACTTCAGACATAGGTTCAGGCTCAGTATCCGTAGAAACAATTTCCATGGGTATGGCCGATGAAGATCCAGGGATAGGGGATGGAGCCTTAACCGCAGGATGAGGAAGACCGAGAGGAGCAGTAGGAGCAGATAGTATATTGCGAGGAACAGGAAGAAGGGAGGGTACTGTACGAGGTGCTGGAAGTGAAGGTACCGTACGAGGTGCTGGAAGAGATGGCACCTTACGAGTTGAAGGAAGGGAGGGTACCTTACGAGGAGCAGGAAGGGATGGTACCTTACGAGGAGCAGGAAGGGATGGTACCGTACGAGGAGCAGTAAGAGTTGGTACCTCACGAGAAGCAGGAGCTGTATAGGAGTCGTCAGACAGCTCGTAGGAGTCAGAGGGAGGCAGATCAGACCTCTGAGCCAGAACAACGGCACGGGATGGTGCAGTTAGAGCCGCAGAAGTAGAAGGTACCAGAGTATCAGAAGGTACCGGAGCAGAAGAAGGTACCGGAGCAGAAGAAGGTACCGGAGCAGAAGAAGGTACCGGAGCAGAAGAAGGTACCGGAGTAGAAGCAGGAGCCGGAGTAGGAGAAGGTACCAGAATAGGAGAAGGCACCGGCGTAGGAGTCGACGGAGGCTGCGACAGAGGAGTAGTAGATGCAGCAGGAGAGACCGGTGCCGAAGCAGACGACAGAGCTGCAGATGAACCTGGCGATTGAGAAACAGTACTGCCAGATGGCGTGGATGGAGGCGAGGGAGATGGGGCCAGAGACACACGAGGACCCTGAGTGAGGCCTGGAGCAGGTGCCAGAATAGAAGGAAAACTGCCACCACCACTACCACCACCACCAATGGAGGTAGCCGACACGACAGTAGACGTCAGAGGTCTTGCAAAAGGAAAGACATTTTCCTGGAACCGAACATGAGAAGAGGTAATCACTTGTCTGGTAGCGAGATCATAAACAAGATGAGCTTTCCGAAACGGATCAGATCCAAGATAAACACCCTTGATTGCACGAGCGACCAACTTCAGTTGACGGTGATTGGGTGGAACATTCACAAAGGCAGCACACCCAAACACTTTAAGTTGAGATAAGATAGGCCTCGCGCCATGCCAGAGTTCAAATGGCGAGCGATTTTGGAGAACAGGTGTTGGTAGCCTGTTTAGGAGAAATGCAGCATGTTGGAGTGCATGCGGGAAGAGGGGCGAAGGAAGAGAGCTCGCAGTGATCATGGTACGCGTTTTATCAAGAACGGAGCGAATCGCTCTTTCAGCACGTCCATTTTGGTGTGAGTTACCAGGCACAGTAAGCTGGGTCTGGATACCTTCTGCCGCAAAGAATGAAGTAAGCGTCAGATTGACAAACTCACCGCCATTGTCAGATCGAAAATTACAGACACGGTAGCCACCACGACTGGAGAAGTGGTTTGTCCATGCCTTAATAACTTTGATAATAAAGTCCGCAGCATCCGATTTCTTGAGGAGAGGGCCAACAGCCTTGAAGCGAGTAAAGTCGTCAAGAAGAATACAAAAATAAAACAACGAGGAGGGACCACCGGCATGAGGACCGGACAAATCACAGTGAAGAAGTTGCAAGGGAGCAGATGTGACTGGGCCAGTGGTCGTTTTGGGAATCACCCGAGTGCTCTTGGAGCTAAGACATGCTTCACATGAAATCGAGTCGTGAACGGCCGTGCGAGGCATGTTCGGATATTTCAAGGCCAGACGAACGACAGTAGGAGAAGGGTGGCCAA
This sequence comes from Scheffersomyces stipitis CBS 6054, assembly GCF_000209165.1. NCBI lineage: Eukaryota > Fungi > Ascomycota > Pichiomycetes > Serinales > Debaryomycetaceae > Scheffersomyces > Scheffersomyces stipitis. Next base: position 274,573 of record NC_009047.1, read on the forward strand.
GGCGAGCATGAACAAGAGCAGAGGCAGAAATAGGTGCCACACCAGGGTCCGCAGCAGGAGCGGGGGCCGAGTAGGCAGAGTGGTTAGCCCGCGAGACAGTCGAGGGGCGGACAATTTCGAGACACAGCAAGTAAAGATTTCTCAGGTCTCTGGTAGCAAGTTGGCCATACTTAGGGTGAACAATGTCATCATGAGAGATAACAAGTTTGTCGCCCGTAGTAGTTACAGCCAGGATGGAAAGAAGATTCTGAGTACAGTCAGGAACGTAAAGAACATTGAACACCCGAATCTTCTGACCATGGAGATCAAACACAAGAGTACCACGACCGGCAATCGAGAGAGGCTCGTGACCGGCGTTCATGACAGAACCAGAGTGAGGAATGATGTCATGAAAGAGACTTCTATCGTTACAAATGTGGGTAGAAGCACCTGAATCAAAAATAAAGCTGGCAGAGGAAGAAGAAGCCAAGAGGGCATAGTGGGTGTAGTGGGCGAGATGGGCATAGTAAGCACCGGGCTGGTCAAAACCAAAGGTCAGAGCATCATCAGCGAGAGCATAATGAGCAGCAGGCTTTGGACGAGAGCCGTGCTTCCTGCGGTGCTTCCCTGGACCGCCAGGACCAAAACGAGAAGCCATACGAGGAACTTCACCCTCACGATAAGGAGCAGGGCAGTTCTTGGCCATGTGACCACACCCATAACAGTTGTAGCAATCAAGCTGCCAAATCAGATCCGTACCTTTAGCCTTGATCAAGTTCCTGGTGACAGGACCAGAAGGAGAAGACAAGGAGGTAAGGGCATAAGCAGATTGAGACGAGGACAGGACCAGCAAGGCGGAGGACGTGGCAGGAGGAGAAAGTTCATCATGATAAGCAAAGAAATTGAGAACTTCGTCCGCAGTCACCGTGGGAGTCAGGCGAACTTGAGAAAAGAATAGATCTCTCACCTTGGAGTTTCCCGTACCATAAAGGAAGAGGAGCGCTTTCATGGAGTCGTTATCGTACTTCGTCATAAACGCAGTCAACTTTTCAGCAATCAAGAACCCAGCTTCAGTCGTAATGGTCGGATCAGCAAGACGACCAAATAAGTACTTGAGATAGCCGACCGCATCCCTAGAGCTGGCGATCGCATACTTGGTTTCGACAGCTTTCCAAGTTTCGACACCCAGAGAGTAGTGCGTGAACAATGACTGAACGTCAGGCTTCATACACTTGAGGATAAGCTCACGGAGCTTGTGGCTCAACGCCTGCTGGTCCGTAAAGTGTTGAAATCCGGTATTAGATAAAGTTTGATAATGCATGAATATGCATGATCTAGAAAATATCGTAAATACCGGATATTGATAATCTAATAGATTTGGCTACAACTCTTGTGAGAGCAAATCATATATCATAATAAGGATATGGTGGTAATAGAAAACACAATGGCAGGTATACAGAGAGGATAATAGAACCCCACACGGACATACGGAAATAGATGTGGAGAAAGGTTTCAATACCACAGCTATGAAACAAATGTGAAACATGAGAACAAGAATCCATGGAGCATGTGAATGTGAGACAACACCATAAATAAGGGTGATATCCTCTCAGAGTTAGATAGACTTTCTTAATGTTTTAATAACGATAACTAGAACAACTTACAAGTTCTACCTTTACTGTTAACAATTATTACACGTAAGACACTATGAATGCTTCTGAATTACAACAGGTTATGAGCCGTCACCTGAAGTTCAACTACTCAATTTCGTTTCCTTCAGAGCAATTGTTGGCTTCAAAGAACAACTTTCCATTATGGAAAACCAGAATGGATCAACTTTTCGAACCAATTGGAAAAGAATTTGTGGCCTATCTTTTGCCTCTGACAAATGTTGACACTGGATACACTTCTGAGGACCGATCCGCATTCAACTCCTACATTGAATTTGTTCTTTCCAAAACCGTAACTGAAGACGTTCGTGTTACTCTCAGTGGTGAGTCAGTTACTGGCAGAGCCCGTTGGTTACGTCTCCTTACTCTTTATGGTACCATGAATCACCGCGATGTTGTCAAATATGTTAAGGTATTATTGACAATGATTCTCAATCCTTCTTTGAAATCTAAAGCAGTCAAGCCGGCAATTGACTCTCTTTATTCCTTTACGGAATCTTATACCTTAGATGAAATTAAGGGTATTCAACTTCTAGCTACTAGCAGTGCTCCTAATCTCATACAAAATTACTTCCACCTGGGCAGCGAATCTTTGACGTATGATGATGTTTTCCAATTTCTTGCCGAATATGAAGAAAATACTACCGAAGCCTCTACTGCTCCATCGGTGCTTGCTGCTACCTTTTCCACCGACTCCAGACGTCCTTCTGTTGATGCCAATGATCCACTTTGGAACACTAAGTGTTACAACTGTGGTGGTCGTGGTCACAGACGTGATGTGTGTTGCTCGCCTATTCGTGTTGGTAAGTATACTGGATGGCTGACTAATACGTCCAAGAAGCGCTCCTTTAATGACAATGAGCGCAAGAAGCAATACAAGTCAGGTGCTACTGCCAATGTTGCTGTTAACGAAAGTGCGTTTGTACTTACTACAACCACCGGATCCACGACATCTCATTCACTGGAGTTCATCTTTGACTCTGGTGCTTCGATTCACATTTGTCATGATCGGTCCTTGTTTTGGACTTTTCAACCGGAGTCCGGTAGTTTTGTTTCTTGTGCTGGCGGAGTTCGTCTTCCTGTCTTAGGTAGAGGGTCTATCAAGTTTAGGTCTGCTGATGAGACTATAGTCCTTCAGGAAGTATGCTATGTTCCCGAATGCACTAAGAATCTTATCTCCGTGCATGCTGCTGTTCGTGTCTCTGGTTCGCCCCTTACCACCAAAGTAGACGGAATCTATCATCCACGGATTGGTCGTTTTGGTGTATATAGGGACGATCTTGGACTTTCCGTCCTCGATATGAAACCTATACCACCTTTAGTCTCCGTCTTATCTGTTCTTCATAACCGTCTTGGTCATCCGCATCATGCTATTGAACAGCAAGTTCTTCGTGACAATTACTCGCTTGCTGATATTGAGAAAATTGGTGATGTAACGAAGAGTTGTGCCAGCTGTCTGGAATATAAGAAGACACGTAGTATCCCGAAGGTTTCCCATAAATCGGATACAACAACTCCCTTACAAATTCTTCACTCGGATGTCTCCGGCCCTCATAATACGCCAGGAATCTCTTCTGAAAGTTATTTCTGTGTGCTTGTGGATGATTATAGCAAGTTTAAGTGGGTGTTCCCAATCGTTAGGAAGTCGGATGCGGCCCACCAGATTATTATCCATATTCGGCTATTACATTCATTTTTCTCTACTCGTGGTGGATATCGTGTTGGTGCCCTTCGTACAGATAATGGGGGTGAATTTGTCAACCATAGTCTCAGGAGCTTCCTTGAACAGGAAGGTATAGCACATCAGCGTACGGTTGCTCACAATTCTTATCAGAATGGAACCGCAGAGCGTTCGATCCGCTCGGTAATCGATAAGGCCAGGACGCTACTTGGACATGCTTCTGTTCCTCAAGCATTCTGGCCCTACGCTGTTAAATGTGCCGCCTATTTATTGAATAGGCTTCCCTCCAGGACTATTGGTGACAAGACGCTGTTCGAACTATTGCACCTCGAACCACCGTCGATTGATCATCTTCGCACGTTTGGGTGTGCTGCATTTGCTTATATTCCTGAACCTCTTCGTCCCCTGAAATTCTCACCTCGGGCCGTTAAAGGAGTGATGTTGGGCTATGATAGCAACCGCTCATCATACTTGATATATGAATTACATTCTCATAAAGTAGTTAGCTCCAATCAAGTTTCGTTTGATGAATCGATCTACCCATTTGAAAACTCACCTGATCATGCGCCAACTACGTCTGCTTCGACTATTCCTATGGGCGTGTCCGGTGTCCCTCGTTTTTCATCCGACGTTGCCACCACTTCACGAGCTGAACACATCTCGAGTGATGAACATGAAACTTCCTCGAGCGATCACTCACGCGCACAATCACCTGATATGCACAGGGAAGATTCTCCTGCTACCCCTGTATCTATTTCGCACAATTTGCAACCATTACATTCGTCCCCTGCTGCGTCTCTTCTGTCCTATGATTCCACGGACTCTGAACTTGCACGCATGCCATCTAATCTCCTCGCATCCGATTCTACGGGGGGTGAGGTTCTCACCAAACACTCATTGACACCAGTGATAAGTCCTGACCAAAATCAGAGGACTGGAAACAAGAGAAAGAAAGTGCCATCAACGAAGATGACAAAGAAAGTGAGATATGAATACATTGAAGATGACAATGAGTTTTGGAACGAGACTTTAGAATCGAATAACGATGATCCGAACGATGATACATATGATGAAGCCAACATTTGTATCCAGGGTCATGCTTATCAAATGTCGGTTGAATCTACAGAGAGCAAGAAAGTACCAAACACATACGAAGAAGCCATTAATTCTTCAGATTCTGAGAAATGGATTGAAGCCATGAATACCGAAATGGCTGCTCATTCTGAAAATGACACATGGACATTAGTAGATCTCCCGGAAAAGAAAACGAAGGTCCTTGGAGTAAGATGGGTGTACACCATCAAGGACGGAGGAAAATACAAAGCTAGGCTTGTGGTAAGAGGATTCCAACAAAGATATGGAGTTGATTACAAAGAGACGTTTGCTCCAGTAATTAGAAGTGAGAGTGTCAAGTTGTTACTTGCACTTGCGGCCATGTATGGAAAGAAGGTACACCAGATGGATGTGTCAACTGCATTCTTGAATGGTAAGATTGATCTTAAGATCTACATGAAGCAACCATCTGGGTACCAGGATTGTAGTGCCTTTGAGAAGGTGTGTCAGCTTAATAAGTCCTTGTACGGATTGAAACAGGCTCCATTGATATGGAATGAAACAATGAATAGTTTCCTTGAGAAGATCGGTTTTAAAAGGTCTTTGTCAGAGTATGGACTATACACGAGAAGAAGTGTGATCATTGGACTTTATGTCGATGATTTATTGATTGCTGGAGACAATCAGAATGAGATAAAAGAAATCAAGGGACAGTTGAGTGCCCAGTTCAAGATGAAAGATCTTGGAATAGCTAGGAAGTTCCTAGGCATTAATATCACTCAAGGGAGTGATGGAATAAAAGCAGACTTAGGGGATTATATTGATAAAATCCTAGAAGAGTTCGGAATGGAGAACTGTAACCCAGTATCAACACCAGGTTTGCCTGGATTGAAACTTGAAAATAACGAGACTGCGTTATTGGAGAATCCTACCTTATACCGATCAATAGTTGGAAAGTTGCTATATGCTAGCAACACGGTAAGAGGAGACATAAGTTTTATTACAGGAGTTCTCAGTAGATACTTTAAAGAGCCAAGAGAGGCACATCTTACAGCAGCGAAGCATGTTCTTCGATATCTCAAGGGAACCAGGTCTCTTGGGCAACGTTACTCAAAGACCGGACAACTTGAAGTATTTGTAGACGCAGATTGGGGATCTTCAACAGACAATAGGAAATCCATCACGGGCTATGCAGTGAAGTTCGGAGGAGGATTGATTTCTTGGAAATCGAAGAAGCAAGCTATAGTCGCAACTTCTACCACTGAAGCCGAATATATCGCACTAGCAGAAGCCGTGAAAGAAGTGCTTTGGTTGAGAACCCTATTTGGTGAACTACAGATACCACTAACATTACCTATAGGAATTCATGAGGATAATGTATCCTGTATAAAACTAAGTGAACATCCAACCGTTCATCTGAGGACTAAGCATATCGACATAAGATACCATTTCATCCGTGAAAGGATAAAAGAGGAGACTATCAAATTAATACCTGTCAAATCTGAATTCAATATAGCTGACATATTCACAAAGGCTCTAGCAAAACCACAACACATAAAATTAAGAGCGTTAGCAGGGATTTCGTGAAGAGACTATTAGATTAAGGGAGGCTGTTGAAATCCGGTATTAGATAAAGTTTGATAATGCATGAATATGCATGATCTAGAAAATATCGTAAATACCGGATATTGATAATCTAATAGATTTGGCTACAACTCTTGTGAGAGCAAATCATATATCATAATAAGGATATGGTGGTAATAGAAAACACAATGGCAGGTATACAGAGAGGATAATAGAACCCCACACGGACATACGGAAATAGATGTGGAGAAAGGTTTCAATACCACAGCTATGAAACAAATGTGAAACATGAGAACAAGAATCCATGGAGCATGTGAATGTGAGACAACACCATAAATAAGGGTGATATCCTCTCAGAGTTAGATAGACTTTCTTAATGTTTTAATAACGATAACTAGAACAACTTACAAGTTCTACCTTTACTGTTAACAATTATTACACGTAAGACACTATGAATGCTTCTGAATTACAACATAAAGGTGATGGAAAGTTCTTTTTCTGAAAGATAAGCAGCAATCTCTGTAGCCAAGACGCAGCTACTGAACATACCAGTCATCCAGTCTTTCCATTCCAGAAAGTTCTCACGGCCTCTGAGAAGAAGAGTATCAATGACCATGAGGCCGGAATTTAATTGGCTCATAACCTGTTGAACTGTTTGCTTTGGAAGCTCAGTAGATTGAATCGGATTATTCATAATGTAGGACAGTATATTGATTAACTTATTTAAGATAGATAATTTCCATATAGAAGAAGAAAAGTTATAGAAAGTTAGAAAGGAGAAGGGGGAGTAAGACCCCCTTATATAGATGCCAAATACAATCACAGGCTGACCCCTCATCAGGATGAAATGAAACGACATGACCAGAATTTCAGGTTAGTCTGACATAATTGATTCTCATTGGTAGATGTTATCTTATCACATTACTGTGCACAATTATTTCAGAATGGCTGCAAATCCTGCATTCATAAAGTTTACGCATTGGATTAAAAATAGAATATAGAATATGCTTTTAGGTTTGATATCAGCATATTCAACAACCACGACCACCACAGTTGTAACACTTAGTGTTCCAAAGCGGATCATTGGCATCAACAGAAGGACGTCTGGTGTCAGTGGAAAAGGTAGCAGCAAGAACTGAAGGAGCAGTAGGAGTTTCGGTAGAATTCTCTGCTTTTGCTAGAAATTTGAAAACATCATCATACTTCAACGATTCGTTGCCCAGGTGGAAGTAATTTTGCATGAGATTAGGGGAACTTCGAGTAACTAGAAGGTGAAGACCCTTAATTTCATCAAAGGTATAGGATTCGTTCAAGGAATAAAGAGAGTCAAAAACCGGCTTAACCACGTCAGTTGTCAAAGATGGAGTGCTAATCACTGTCAATAACGACTTGACATATTGGGCAACATCGTGGTGATCCATGGTACCATAAAGATCAAGAACCCGTAACCAACGTGCTCTGCCAGTGACTGGCTCACGACTGAGAGTACTACGAACTTTCTCAGACAAGGTTTTGGAAAGAACAAAGTCAATATAGGAGTTGAATGCGGATCTGTCCTCAGAAGTGTATCCAGTGTCAACATTTGTCAGAGGCAAAAGATATTCCACAAATTCTTTTCCAATTGGTTCGAAAAGTTGATCCATTCTGGTTTTCCATAATGAAAAGTCGTTGATGGAAGTCAACATTTGTTCTGAAGGAAACGAGATTGAGTAGTTGAACTTCAGGTGACGGCTCATAACCTGTTGAAGTTCAGAAGCATTCATAGTGTCTTACGTGTAATAATTGTTAACAGTAAAGGTAGAACTTGTAAGTTGTTCTAGTTATCGTTATTTAAAACATTTAGAAAGTCTATCTAACTCTAAGGGGATACCACCCTTATTTATGTTGTTGTCTCACACTCACATGCTCCATGTGATTCTTGTTCAATATCTCATGGATCCTATTCTCTGCATCACGTTCATCTCATAGCTGTGGGGTTGAGACCTTTCTCCACATTTGTTTCCATATGTCCGTGTGGGGTTCTCCTATCATCTCTGTATACCTGCCATTGTGTTTTCTATTACCACCATATCCTCATTATGATATATGATTGGCTCTCACAAGAGTTGCAGCCAAATCTATTAGATTATCAATATCCGGTATCTACGATATTTTCTAGATCATGCATATTCATGCATTATCAAACTTTATCTAATACCGGATTTCAACACTCCTATCATCTCTGTATACCTGCCATTGTGTTTTCTATTACCACCATATCCTTATTATGATATATGATTTGCTCTCACAAGAGTTGCAGCCAAATCTATTAGATTATCAATATCCGGTATCTACGATATTTTCTAGATCATGCATATTCATGCATTATCAAACTTTATCTAATACCGGATTTCAACAACAGCTACTGAACATGTTGAACTGTTTGCTTTGGAAGCTCAGTAGATTGAATCGGATTATTCATAATGTAGGACAGTATATTGATTAACTTATTTAAGATAGATAATTTCCATATAGAAGAAGAAAAGTTATAGAAAGTTAGAAAGGAGAAGGGGGAGTAAGACCCCCTTATATAGATGCCAAATACAATCACAGGCTGACCCCTCATCAGGATGAAATGAAACGACATGACCAGAATTTCAGGTTAGTCTGACATAATTGATTCTCATTGGTAGATGTTATCTTATCACATTACTGTGCACAATTATTTCAGAATGGCTGCAAATCCTGCATTCATAAAGTTTACGCATTGGATTAAAAATAGAATATAGAATATGCTTTTAGGTTTGATATCAGCATATTCAACATCCCCCCTTAATCCAATGGTCATTTAATTATGCTAGTGTTGAGATTGGAAATCTAGAGTAATCCAATAGATTGAAGTTTAGTTATATAACAAGAAACTGAGCGTGCAAGAAATAATATTTCAGATTAGAAGCATTATTCAGAAACGCACAGGTTGCAAATTAAGCCGCACTGATGTGCAGGCAACTCTGAGGTATAAAAGAAAGCTGAAATCCTCAAAGTCTTGAAAAAGTTTATACGTTTATAATTAATCAATTTACGATTCATTTGATGGAGGTTATTCTAGAGATGCAGAGAATAACATATTGAACGACTGTAGGATACGCTGTATCCATATAGACAAGTTGCGCGCCTTGTTTAAACAGTTGTATCAAGATAAAGAAGAAGACAGACAAATTACAACATGGATAGGCAATCAAGAGGTCTACATAAACTAGAGTCCATCATATCAACAATTCACATCTCAAAAGGTTATGAGCCCTGTTAGTGTCTGCTTTTACTGTCATCCTTCGATATTGCTCTAGTCTTTGAGCAGATCGTTGGCTTTCTGTCCGTTTGCTGAATTCGGTTGATGTGGAAGTGTTTTTCTATCCATGTTGATATCATGTGGCGTTTCATTCACCCCTTCTGCTTGTGAAAATTTTTCTTTCTCTGTGTGGCTCATTTTGCTCCATCTCCAGTGCGATTTCATGTGCGATACCCATGTCCTGTGTGTAAGAATGAATCTATCCGGTTAAATTCTATTCGTCCTATTCCTGTGTCAAATACCACAAAGAGTTCTAGTCACTTTGTCCTGTTTTCGATGCTTTCGATGTTTTTATATATATACAGAGATTATAATCTGTGTAGTATTACGGTGAGGTATATTGCCGAATACCAAGAATCCGAGCTTGTTGTTCTCTCATTTGTTTGACGAGATCAATTAATACTTGTCCCGAGTGACATTCTACTGATTGACAGCCTACCGAGGCTGATATCTACTTGTCCCGAGCGACTGCTTCTTATTGACGGCCCCCTTGGCTGCTCTCCACTTGTCCCGTGCGACATCTTACTTATTAACAGCCCTCTGGCTGATCTCCTCATGTCCCGAGCGACATCTTACTTATTGACAGCCCTCTGGCTGATCTCCACTTGTCCCGTGCGACATCCTACTTATTAACAGCCCACTGGCTGATCTCCTCATGTCCCGAGCGACATCTTACTTATTGACAGCCCTCTGGCTGATCTCCACTTGTCCCGTGCGACATCCTACTTATTAACAGCCCACTGGCTGATCTCCACTTGTCCCGAGCGACATCTTACTTATTGACAGCCCTCTGGCTGATCTCCACTTGTCCCGTGCGACATCCTACTTATTAACAGCCCTCTGGCTGATTCTACTGGTCCCGAACGACTACTTCTTATTGACGGCCCTCTTGCCTGATCTCTACTAGTCCCGAGCGACATCATACTTCTGAACGGCCCTCTGGCTGCTCTCTACTAGTCCCGAGCGACTACTTCTTATGGACGGCCCTCTTGGCGGATCTCTATTTGTCGCGAACGACATCTTACTTATTAACAGCCTGCCGAGGCTGCTTCCTTCTGGTCCCGAGTGACTACCTACTGCCCACTATCTTGGCTGATTCCTTCTGGTCCTGAGTAACTAGTTTTTGACAATCCACTGACTGATTCTCGTTAGTCCTGTGTGAATAGTTGCTATTGTTAGTCACTTGTGACTATGCTGCTAGTACTGTAGGACCATTTACTGTGGGTGACGAGTAATTACTTCCTGTCAGCTCTATGTGACCATTTGCAGTGGTCGTTCCCATCTGTTTACTGCAAGCTCATAATGGTTACTTGCTTTCGGTCTGTTATTACTACTTACTATTATTCCTTTGCGACTAGTTATAGAAGACTGCCACTATTTATTGATGCTAGTCTTCTATAACTATATCATCTGATATGAGAGATCCCCGAGTGTTCTCCTATTATTTATTGCTGAGCCTGCCGTGGCTCCCTACTGTAGTCCGTTACGACTACCTCTCGTCTTACCCAACAAACTTGGGTATTCCTTCTGTATTTTAAAGTGACACCCGGTCATTCTTAATTCTTTTACGATTAATTGCTACAGTCTACTGTGACTGTATTCTCTGTATTCTGCGAGAAACCTGATTGTGTTCTCGCTTACCTAGAATGATACACTCGCAGTCATTCCATGGTTGCGGTGCTATTTGGAACCTTATGTCGCGTTCCATTTAACCTACAATATGGTGCTCCGAGAGTCCATATTAACCATATGATTCCACGTCAGTCTGTTGGGCCCATGCAGTCTACGTGTATCATCTGAATTACTTTCTACTCCAAATTCAAGGAGTATCTGCTAAAGATAGCAACCCTATTCTCGAATATAGAATAGTATGCGCTGTTATAAAATCTGCACAAGCGGTGCAGTACTCACCGGTTCTGATAAGAAACATGAGTCTATGTTCTGACTGAAACTATCATCACTACCTTTATTTACTGTGAGGATGATAGTGAACATTGCGTGTGCAAACTACAAATCTGTGAATTACGAATGTTGTACTCTTAGATTATGGGGGAATGTGAATAGATTGCTGTTCTAATCCAAGAGTACTTGATTACACAGTTGCCCTTACAAAATGTGTAAGAGTAAAATGAACGACTATTAGATTAAGAGCAGGAGTATTGAACATTGGAAATATCAAATGATCTAATCTAATAGTAATGTTGAATTGATTCATCGTTAGATATGATTATGTCTACAGTGTGCCGTACACACAAATAACCTCATTCTTATATCTACATTATACCATACTAACATCGTTATCGGATATAATGTTGATCTCGATAATCACAACACAATGTGGGTATCCTACCCAACAACAATATGACCATCACGTAAGTGATGGAATACTACTCCTGGATGAAATTTAACAGGAAATTTAAGAAATAATCACTAGTGATCAAGATGCTCCAAATGGAATCTGAAAATTAGGAATATACATCACGAAGATTATTACCAGTCTATCAGGAAGTGCAAAGAGTGGAAGTTCACAAATACTTTCAAAACAGATGCTACTGATTTGAACTAAGAGCTGGATCAGATGCAAACTTCAATAACCATTAGATTATGGGGGAATGTTGAGATTGGAAATCTAGAGTAATCCAATAGATTGAAGTTTAGTTATATAACAAGAAACTGAGCGTGCAAGAAATAATATTTCAGATTAGAAGCATTATTCAGAAACGCACAGGTTGCAAATTAAGCCGCACTGATGTGCAGGCAACTCTGAGGTATAAAAGAAAGCTGAAATCCTCAAAGTCTTGAAAAAGTTTATACGTTTATAATTAATCAATTTACGATTCATTTGATGGAGGTTATTCTAGAGATGCAGAGAATAACATATTGAACGACTGTAGGATACGCTGTATCCATATAGACAAGTTGCGCGCCTTGTTTAAACAGTTGTATCAAGATAAAGAAGAAGACAGACAAATTACAACATGGATAGGCAATCAAGAGGTCTACATAAACTAGAGTCCATCATATCAACAATTCACATCTCAAAAGCTAGTTGCATTCCTGATAGTTGGATTAAGTGTTGGAAGGTTCCTGGAGTTAGTCCTTTTGTAAACATGTCTGCAACGTTGTCAGCAGATTTGATTTGGCGAAGTTTGACAATATTGTCTATGATTTTGTCACGGATGAAATGATAGCGAATATCTATGTGTTTCGTACGTTCGTGGTGTACAGGATGTTCGCTGAGTTTGATACATGAGGTGTTATCTTCCCAAATCATTATTGGTAGTGATATTGGGATGTGAAGTTCTCTGAAGAATGTGATTAGCCAGATAACTTCTTTTATAACGGTTGCGAGGGCCATGTACTCAGCTTCAGTGGTTGACAATGCTGTGGTGGTTTGTTTCTTGGATTTCCAAGAGATTAGGCTTCCCCCATACTTGATGGCATACCCACTGATTGATTTCCTGTCACTGCTATCACTTCCCCAGTCTGAGTCAACAAACACTTGTACATCGTTTATGTTTGTGTAGTGCTGACCGAGTTTCTGTGTTCCCTTTAGATAGCGGAGAACATGTTTGGCGGCAGTTAGAGTTACCTCTGTTGGTTCGTTGAAGTACCGACTTAACATTCCAACAATATACGCAATATCACCTCGTATGGTATTGCTAGCATAAAGAAGCTTTCCTACTATGCTTCTGTAAATTGTTGCATCGCAGGGTTTGGATTTCTGGTTTAGATGCTGTCCCTGAATAATAGGACTTTTCACGCTGTTGAGCTCTTCAAGATTTAGTTCCTCCAACGTTTTCTTGATGTAGTCAGAAAGATTTGCTGTGATCCCATCAGGGCCCTGTTCTATGTTGATTCCTAGGAATTTGCGTGCCAATCCAAGATCCTTCATCTTGAACTTGTTCAGGAGAAGTTTCTTGGCTTCGTAGATTTCATTTTCTCGAGGACTCGCAATAAGTAGGTCATCAACGTAAAGGCCAAGAATCACATTATTTCTTCTGTAGATCCCGAACTCGGATTTCGATCGAATAAAGCCGTTATTCTCCAAGAATTTATTGATAGTCGAGTTCCAGATCAATGGAGCTTGTTTTAGACCATATAGTGATTTGTTCAACTTACAAACCATATGTGGGAATTGCTCATCTATGAAACCTTTGGGCTGCTTAATGTAGAGTTCTGTATCAATCTTCCCATTTAGGAAGGCCGTCGAGACGTCCATCTGATGAATCTTCATCTTATGGACAGCCGCAATGGCTAGTAGAAGTTTGATACTTTCACTCCTGATCACAGGCGCAAAGGTTTCTTCATAGTCAATTCCATGTTTTTGTCTAAAACCTAGAGCAACTAGTCTGGCTTTGTAAGTTCCATCATCTTTGATGGTATAGACCCACTTCATTCCTAGGGCTCGTTTCCCCTTAGGAAGCTCAGCAAGAGTCCACGTAGAGTTTTCCATTTGAGCACCAAATTCCTTGTTCATAGCTTCAATCCATCGTTCTCGTTGAGGACTGTTAGTGGCTTCCTCATAGGTGCGTGGCACTTGTGGAGTCATTATGGTGACCATAAATGCACTGCTACCCATAATGAGAGGTTGGCCATGTGTTTCAGTATAGTCGAGATCGTTGGGATTGTCTGCTTCTGAAAACGATTCACTATCGGTGGTGATGTACTCAATTTGTTGTCTCTGTGGATAGTTGATCAAATTTTGATTGTTCTGTTGTCTCTGTGACCGTGTTGGAACAAGTATTGGTCTGTGTGCCCTCTTGAGTGTTTGTGGATGTGTTCCATCACGCGACGGAACCGGGGTGAGTTTATGCTTAACCCCATTCACCGGAGGAGGACGCGATACAACAAGATGAGTTAGTTTGTTGTTGGCCTCAGAATTCAGAGGGACCAAGGCACGGTCAGACAGCGATAGGATGAGTTCCATCCCCCCTGAAGCAGGCAACTCAATGAGACGAGTAGGAGAAAGACCCGGAGGGAGGAGGAATTGCTGAGAACGAGATTGAAGTGGGGGAGAAGCAGGAAGCTCAACAATAGGAGAGGATTGAGGAGAGTCGGATTGAACGACCCTAGGCAGTGGTTGAGGAGGAGGTGGAGGTGTAGAGGACACCACAGTCTGCGTAGTAGGAGTATGACGAGTAGGCGGCAGAGAATAATTGGCGGAGGTGTCCTCCATGTCCGTATTAGAAGTAGGACGAATAAGCGAAAGGGGATCCATGTCGGAGGCATCCTCCATTTCCGAGTCGTGATAAGAAGAGAGGTCATCCGAATCCATCACCACGATGTCCATATAGGTGGACGGATCTGGATATTCTTCCTGATCCAGCAGAACATCCATAGAGGAGCGCGTGGAGATTAAAGGTGACGAACGTGGATGAGTGCCATATTGCTCAGGAGCATCGAAGAATTCCTGATCAGAGACCACTTCCATGTCATAGCCATCTTCAGACATAGGTTCAGGCTCAGTATCCGTAGAAACAATTTCCATGGGTATGGCCGATGAAGATCCAGGGATAGGGGATGGAGCCTTAACCGCAGGATGAGGAAGACCGAGAGGAGCAGTAGGAGCAGATAGTATATTGCGAGGAACAGGAAGAAGGGAGGGTACTGTACGAGGTGCTGGAAGTGAAGGTACCGTACGAGGTGCTGGAAGAGATGGCACCTTACGAGTTGAAGGAAGGGAGGGTACCTTACGAGGAGCAGGAAGGGATGGTACCTTACGAGGAGCAGGAAGGGATGGTACCGTACGAGGAGCAGTAAGAGTTGGTACCTCACGAGAAGCAGGAGCTGTATAGGAGTCGTCAGACAGCTCGTAGGAGTCAGAGGGAGGCAGATCAGACCTCTGAGCCAGAACAACGGCACGGGATGGTGCAGTTAGAGCCGCAGAAGTAGAAGGTACCAGAGTATCAGAAGGTACCGGAGCAGAAGAAGGTACCGGAGCAGAAGAAGGTACCGGAGCAGAAGAAGGTACCGGAGCAGAAGAAGGTACCGGAGTAGAAGCAGGAGCCGGAGTAGGAGAAGGTACCAGAATAGGAGAAGGCACCGGCGTAGGAGTCGACGGAGGCTGCGACAGAGGAGTAGTAGATGCAGCAGGAGAGACCGGTGCCGAAGCAGACGACAGAGCTGCAGATGAACCTGGCGATTGAGAAACAGTACTGCCAGATGGCGTGGATGGAGGCGAGGGAGATGGGGCCAGAGACACACGAGGACCCTGAGTGAGGCCTGGAGCAGGTGCCAGAATAGAAGGAAAACTGCCACCACCACTACCACCACCACCAATGGAGGTAGCCGACACGACAGTAGACGTCAGAGGTCTTGCAAAAGGAAAGACATTTTCCTGGAACCGAACATGAGAAGAGGTAATCACTTGTCTGGTAGCGAGATCATAAACAAGATGAGCTTTCCGAAACGGATCAGATCCAAGATAAACACCCTTGATTGCACGAGCGACCAACTTCAGTTGACGGTGATTGGGTGGAACATTCACAAAGGCAGCACACCCAAACACTTTAAGTTGAGATAAGATAGGCCTCGCGCCATGCCAGAGTTCAAATGGCGAGCGATTTTGGAGAACAGGTGTTGGTAGCCTGTTTAGGAGAAATGCAGCATGTTGGAGTGCATGCGGGAAGAGGGGCGAAGGAAGAGAGCTCGCAGTGATCATGGTACGCGTTTTATCAAGAACGGAGCGAATCGCTCTTTCAGCACGTCCATTTTGGTGTGAGTTACCAGGCACAGTAAGCTGGGTCTGGATACCTTCTGCCGCAAAGAATGAAGTAAGCGTCAGATTGACAAACTCACCGCCATTGTCAGATCGAAAATTACAGACACGGTAGCCACCACGACTGGAGAAGTGGTTTGTCCATGCCTTAATAACTTTGATAATAAAGTCCGCAGCATCCGATTTCTTGAGGAGAGGGCCAACAGCCTTGAAGCGAGTAAAGTCGTCAAGAAGAATACAAAAATAAAACAACGAGGAGGGACCACCGGCATGAGGACCGGACAAATCACAGTGAAGAAGTTGCAAGGGAGCAGATGTGACTGGGCCAGTGGTCGTTTTGGGAATCACCCGAGTGCTCTTGGAGCTAAGACATGCTTCACATGAAATCGAGTCGTGAACGGCCGTGCGAGGCATGTTCGGATATTTCAAGGCCAGACGAACGACAGTAGGAGAAGGGTGGCCAAGGCGAGCATGAACAAGAGCAGAGGCAGAAATAGGTGCCACACCAGGGTCCGCAGCAGGAGCGGGGGCCGAGTAGGCAGAGTGGTTAGCCCGCGAGACAGTCGAGGGGCGGACAATTTCGAGACACAGCAAGTAAAGATTTCTCAGGTCTCTGGTAGCAAGTTGGCCATACTTAGGGTGAACAATGTCATCATGAGAGATAACAAGTTTGTCGCCCGTAGTAGTTACAGCCAGGATGGAAAGAAGATTCTGAGTACAGTCAGGAACGTAAAGAACATTGAACACCCGAATCTTCTGACCATGGAGATCAAACACAAGAGTACCACGACCGGCAATCGAGAGAGGCTCGTGACCGGCGTTCATGACAGAACCAGAGTGAGGAATGATGTCATGAAAGAGACTTCTATCGTTACAAATGTGGGTAGAAGCACCTGAATCAAAAATAAAGCTGGCAGAGGAAGAAGAAGCCAAGAGGGCATAGTGGGTGTAGTGGGCGAGATGGGCATAGTAAGCACCGGGCTGGTCAAAACCAAAGGTCAGAGCATCATCAGCGAGAGCATAATGAGCAGCAGGCTTTGGACGAGAGCCGTGCTTCCTGCGGTGCTTCCCTGGACCGCCAGGACCAAAACGAGAAGCCATACGAGGAACTTCACCCTCACGATAAGGAGCAGGGCAGTTCTTGGCCATGTGACCACACCCATAACAGTTGTAGCAATCAAGCTGCCAAATCAGATCCGTACCTTTAGCCTTGATCAAGTTCCTGGTGACAGGACCAGAAGGAGAAGACAAGGAGGTAAGGGCATAAGCAGATTGAGACGAGGACAGGACCAGCAAGGCGGAGGACGTGGCAGGAGGAGAAAGTTCATCATGATAAGCAAAGAAATTGAGAACTTCGTCCGCAGTCACCGTGGGAGTCAGGCGAACTTGAGAAAAGAATAGATCTCTCACCTTGGAGTTTCCCGTACCATAAAGGAAGAGGAGCGCTTTCATGGAGTCGTTATCGTACTTCGTCATAAACGCAGTCAACTTTTCAGCAATCAAGAACCCAGCTTCAGTCGTAATGGTCGGATCAGCAAGACGACCAAATAAGTACTTGAGATAGCCGACCGCATCCCTAGAGCTGGCGATCGCATACTTGGTTTCGACAGCTTTCCAAGTTTCGACACCCAGAGAGTAGTGCGTGAACAATGACTGAACGTCAGGCTTCATACACTTGAGGATAAGCTCACGGAGCTTGTGGCTCAACGCCTGCTGGTCCGTAAAGGTGATGGAAAGTTCTTTTTCTGAAAGATAAGCAGCAATCTCTGTAGCCAAGACGCAGCTACTGAACATACCAGTCATCCAGTCTTTCCATTCCAGAAAGTTCTCACGGCCTCTGAGAAGAAGAGTATCAATGACCATGAGGCCGGAATTTAATTGGCTCATAACCTGTTGAACTGTTTGCTTTGGAAGCTCAGTAGATTGAATCGGATTATTCATAATGTAGGACAGTATATTGATTAACTTATTTAAGATAGATAATTTCCATATAGAAGAAGAAAAGTTATAGAAAGTTAGAAAGGAGAAGGGGGAGTAAGACCCCCTTATATAGATGCCAAATACAATCACAGGCTGACCCCTCATCAGGAGGAAATGAAACGACATGACCAGAATTTCAGGTTAGTCGGACATAATTGATTCTCATTGGTAGATGTTATCTTATCACATTACTGTGCACAATTATGTCTGAATGGCTGCAAATCCTGCATTCATAAAGTTTACGCATTGGATTAAAAATAGAATATAGAATATGCTTTTAGGTTTGATATCAGCATATTCAACAGAACATACCAGTCATCCAGTCTTTCCATTCCAGAAAGTTCTCACGGCCTCTGAGAAGAAGAGTATCAATGACCATGAGGCCAGAATTTAATTGGCTCATAACCTGTTGAACTGTTTGCTTTGGAAGCTCAGTAGATTGAATCGGATTATTCATAATGTAGGACAGTATATTGATTAACTTATTTAAGATAGATAATTTCCATATAGAAGAAGAAAAGTTATAGAAAGTTAGAAAGGAGAAGGGGGAGTAAGACCCCCTTATATAGATGCCAAATACAATCACAGGCTGACCCCTCATCAGGAGGAAATGAAACGACATGACCAGAATTTCAGGTTAGTCGGACATAATTGATTCTCATTGGTAGATGTTATCTTATCACATTACTGTGCACAATTATGTCTGAATGGCTGCAAATCCTGCATTCATAAAGTTTACGCATTGGATTAAAAATAGAATATAGAATATGCTTTTAGGTTTGATATCAGCATATTCAACATATTCAACACTTGAGAATAAGCTCACGGAGCTTGTGGCTCAACGCCTGCTGGTCCGTAAAGGTGATGGAAAGTTCTTTCTCTGAAAGATAAGCAGCAATCTCTGTAGCCAAGACACAGCTACTGAACATACCAGTCATCCAGTCTTTCCATTCCAGAAAGTTCTCACGGCCTCTGAGAAGAAGAGTATCAATGACCATGAGGCCAGAATTTAATTGGCTCATAACCTGTTGAACTGTTTGCTTTGGAAGCTCAGTAGATTGAATCGGATTATTCATAATGTAGGACAGTATATTGATTAACTTATTTAAGATAGATAATTTCCATATACAAGAAAAAAAGTTATAGAAAGTTAGAAAGGAGAAGGGGGAGTAAGACCCCCTTAAATAGATTCCAATCGTACCATAGGCCGACGCCACATTAGGATGAAATGAGGCAAGATTAGCAATTTCAGATTAATTAAACATAATCGTTTCTTATTGGTAGATGATATCAACATCTTTATGTGTGGCACAATTATGTCTAAATGGCTGCAAATCCTGCACTTGTAAAGTTAACGCATTGGATTAAAAATAGTATAGAATATGCCTTTAGGTTTGATATCAGCATATTCAACAACTTCTACCACTGAAGCCGAATATATCGCACTAGCAGAAGCCGTGAAAGAAGTGCTTTGGTTGAGAACCCTATTTGGTGAACTACAGATACCACTAACAATAGGAATTCGTGAGGATAATGTATCCTGTATAAAACTAAGTGAACATCCAACCGTTCATCTGAGGACTAAGCATATCGACATAAGATACCATTTCTATTGAAATGTGAATTGTTGATATGATGGACTCTAGTTTATGTAGACCTCTTGATTGCCTATCCATGTTGTAATTTGTCTGTCTTCTTCTTTATCTTGATACAACTGTTTAAACAAGGCGCGCAACTTGTCTATATGGATACAGCGTATCCTACAGTTGTTCAATATGTTATTCTCTACATCTCTAGAATAACCTCCCTCAAATGAATCGTAAATTGATTAATTATAAACGTATAAACTTTTTCAAGACTTTGAGGATTTCAGCTTTCTTTTATACCTCAGAGTTGCCTGCACATCAGTGCGGCTTAATTTGCAACCTGTGCGTTTCTGAATAATGCTTCTAATCTGAAATATTATTTCTTGCATTCGCAGTTTCTTGCACGCTCAGTTTCTTGTTATATAACTAAACTTCAATCTATTGGATTACTCTAGATTTCCAATCTCAACACTGTTGGCCCTATTCTCAAGAAATCGGATGCTGCGGACTTCATTATCAAAGTTATTAAGGCATGGACAAACCACTTCTCCAGTCGTGGTGGCTACCGTGTCTGTAACTTTCGTTCTGACAATGGAGGTGAGTTTGTCAATCTGACGCTTACTTCATTCTTTGCGGCAGAAGGGATCCAGACCCAGCTCACTGTGCCTGGTAACTCACACCAAAATGGACGTGCTGAAAGAGCGATTCGCTCCGTTCTTGACAAAACGCGTACCATGATCACTGCGTGTTCTCTTCCTTCGCCGCTCTTCCCGCATGCACTCCAACATGCTGCATTTCTCCTAAACCGGCTACCAACACCTGTTCTCCAAAATCGCTCGCCATTTGAACTCTGGCATGGCGCGAGGCCTATCTTATCTCAACTTAAAGTGTTTGGGTGTGCTGCCTTTGTGAATGTTCCACCTAATCACCGTCAACTGAAGTTGGTCGCTCGTGCAATCAAGGGTGTTTATCTTGGATCTGATCCGTTTCGGAAGGCTCATCTTGTTTATGATCTCGCTACCAGACAAGTGATTACCTCTTCTCATGTTCGGTTCCAGGAAAATGTCTTTCCTTTTGCAAGACCTCTGACGTCAACTGTCGTGTCGGCTACCTCCATTGGTGGTGGAGGTAGTGGTGGTGGAAGTTTTCCTTCTATTCTGGCACCCGCTCCAGGCCTCACTCAGGGTCCTCATGTATCTCTGGCCCCATCTCCCTCACCTCCATCCACGCCATCTGGCAGTACTGTTGCTCAATCGCCAGGTTCATCTGCAGCTCTGTCGTCTGCTTCGGCACCGGTCTCTCCTGCTGCATCTACTACTCATCTGTCGCAGCCTCCGTCGACTCCTACACCGGTGCCTTCTCCTATTCTGGTGCCTTCTCCTATTCTGGTACCTTCTCCTACTCCGGCGCCTGCTTCTGCTCCGGTATCTTCTTCTGCTCCGGTACCCTCTACTTCGGCGGTCCAAACTGCTCCTTCCCGTGCCGTTGTTCCGGTTCAGAGGTCCGATCTGCCTCCCTATGATCCCTACGAGCTGTCTGACGACTCCTACACAGCTCCTGCTTCTCGTGAGGTACCATCCATTCCTGCTCCTCGTAAGGTACCATCCCTTCCTGCTCCTCGTCAGGTACCATCCCTTCCTTCAACTCGTAAGGTGCCATCTCTTCCTTCTACTCGTACGGTACCTTCACTTCCAGCACCTCGTCCAGTACCCTTACTTGCTACTGTTCCTCTCGGTCTTCCTCATCCTGTGGTTGAACCTGCACCCACTATCCCTGGATCCTCATCGGCCATACCCATGGAAATAGTTTCTACGGATACTGAGCCTGAACCTATGTCTGAAGATGGCTATGACATGGAAGTGGTCTCTGATCAGGAATTCTTCGATGCTCCTGAGCAATACGGTACTCATCCACGTTCGTCACCTCTGATCTCCACACGCTCCTCTATGGATGTTCTGCTGGATCAGGAAGAATATCCAGATCGTCAACCTATATGGACATCGTGGTGATGGATTCGGATGACCTTTCTTCTTATCACGACTCGGAAATGGAGGATGCCTCCGACATGGATTCCCTTCCGCTTATTCGTCCTACTTCTAATATGGAAATGGAGGACGCCTCCGACACGGTGTCCTCCACTCCTCACCTCCTCCTCTACCCCTGTCTCAGACATTTCATCGTTCATAGCTTCTATCCATGTCCCAGTATCTTGGCTTCCGACAGCTTCGCTATAGCTACTGGGAGTCTTGGGGCTACCTAAAACACTTGTAGTAGCAGTGAACGCATGCTTTGAATTTCCACATTTCTTCGTCTGACATCTGGTAATCTTCATCATTTGGATCATCATTTAAAGACTCCGGAGAACCTCCTTCGTAGTCACTTATGTATTCAATTCTAACCCTCTTGTGAGCCACAGCATCGTCATAAGAGGGAACTGTTGTAAATTTATGTTTAGTGACTTTGCTCACTAAGCATAAACTTACTTTTTCCTGATTCCTTATTGGTGTATCATAAGTTCTTCCCGATGCATGTGTTGAATATGCTAATATTGAACCTAAAGGCATATTCTATATGTTCAATCCAATGCGTAAATTTTATAAGTGCAGGATTTGCAGCCATTTAGACATAATAGTCGCCACACATTAAGATGATAAGTTAACATTTACCAATGAGAAACAATTAAGATCAACTAATCTGAAATTCTGCTGATCTAGTTTCATTTGATCCTGATGTGGGTCAGCCTGTGTTGGATTGGAATCTATTTAAGTGGTCTTACTTCCCCTTCTCTTTTCTAATTTTCTTCAACTTTTCTTCTTATATATGGAAAATATCTAACCTAAATAGTTATAATAAATTATGTTCACATGAGTTTAGACAATCTCATTCAATCTACGGAGCTTCCAAAGCAAACAATTCAACACAACGAAGTCACAGTGAAACTACAGTAGGGCGGTGGCAGAAACTGTTGAATATGCTAGTATTGAATCTGAAGGGATGTGGAATTTTTATTCAATGCTTATAAGTGCGGGACTTGCAGACATTCAAACATGATTTTGAAAACATCTTAAGAATAAAAAAATCCACCAATGAGAAGCAGCCATTGCAAAAATCTTCTCATCTCATATAAATGACACAAGCTTGTTTAGTCAGACTGTTTAGATTTGAGATCTATTTAAGGGGATCATGGTATCTCTCTTTTATCTACTCGTATAAATATTCTTTCTTTTTAGATATGGAAATTCACTATCGTTAAATAGGTTAGACAATATACTATCTTGACAATGAGAGAGAGACAATCTGTACCAATCTAAGGAAGCAAACAGTTAAACAGTTTACACTTCAATAATTCGCCTTAGTATTATATACGGAATGGCTGCAAAATGTAACAATTTTCTCCAGCAACCATACAGTAATTTCCTGACAATATTCGTAGCCCCCTTAATAAGTTCATTCTCTGTAGATCTGCGTTGGCTTAAAAATTAAGGCAAGTAGAGACTGGTAGACTTCACATTCTCTTGCAAAACCACCTCAATTTTAGCAAAAGAATGCGCTTGCCTTTGAAGAAAAAGCACTGAAGAGACGAATTATGGCGCCAACAAATGACAAAATTTGCACTAACTGGTGATAAATTAATTAGTGTGCAATTTAGACTTTCACAAATAAATCATTCGCGATCTGAATACTAATGAATAGATATAAAACAGAAATCATTCGTAAACCCTATATCATAAACTCAAAATTCTATGATCTGACTCATGTGATTTTAAGAAGAGTGAATTCTTTCAATGAGGGATCATAATTTTACGTTAGGGCTCATAGGTTTTGCACGTGGAGCATAGTTTTGAAAACTGGAGCAATATGAGAGACCTAAATCAGTGAAGGGGACCTAAACCAGAGAGCGAAAGTTATACCAAGTGCTACATTTATATTAGAGGGTACTCAAAGGGATATGTATTGTGATTCAAGAAAGTACTACTGCAGGCTCTCATTTTAAGGGGGCAACCTTTATAAACCTACTGGTTATATTTTACTAAGTTGTGATACATTGGAGTTAGTCTATAATATATTGATCAACTATAATTCCTTATATCCTTTTTGTCATTTTGCCTAAACAATTGTATGAGGACACAAAGAACAGCAAATTAACTCAACTGCTTTACTTATTTCTCTTAGACTTATTAATTCATAAGCGGTACTCATTTATGAATAATTCTGAAGCTGCCATGCTCTTTAGCTCCTTGTTTGCTCAACTACTTGATACCTCTCTCAATCTCAAAGTACTGAAACTGCTTATGGACATCTTTTCCCCCCTTCTTTGCTTGTTATTCTGTGATGTGGTATACTTTTTCTTCTCTTTAGTAGGAATGATCCAGCTATCCAGCGCTTCGTTTACTTTCAGGTTGATGCTAACTCGTTTCAGATTGCTGTCTCCTTCCTTGTCTACTACTCCTAGGTCATTCTACTCTTGACAGAATCTACCTCTTCTGCAGGATTTGACTAGTTTAAGACCGCATCGCCCGACATGGTTTTCCATCATGAAGAGCCTTCCTGGCTATGTTGTGGATTTCCGTGCCATTTCTGTCCATACCATGCCGTAACAGTCCACTTCCTTTAAGAATGAAATGATGCCGACTTAGTCCAAGCAACTCTGGCTCCAGCAAGGTCGTTGTCTTGCGGAACTTTTCAAGTTTCTACAGCCTACAACAAGCTGACTATCCGACCAGGTTATTGGTGAAATTTTACAATACCTGAATCTTACAAGAATTATACTCCTCAGTTTAACGTGGTAAAATATCATTGGATATGGAAAGGAGTTATCCCTGCCAGGCATCTAGCAAAGGACTATAAATAAGCTCGATATATTGCAATGTTTAGAATATGTAATTGGACTTCATTATCAACAGTTCAAAAATAATTATTATTAAGAATACAATGCCTAATTTTCAAGATGACTTACTTAAGGCGCGTCAACATTATTGCTAACCTCAGATTTTACGAACTGGATTGCAATTTTCCTCATAGAGATAAATTGTTTGCATAGAAATTTTTAATCATTCTGAGAATTTTGACCTTATCTAGATATTAGCTTGGCTTCGGTTCATTGGAAAGGTATCTGATTTTTTTGCGAATCAATTTTCAAAGAACAAAAGGATTGGTTGTTGACATTGAGGTAATTCTGGGTTTGCTTCATTAAATTAGCACGACGTGGAAGATCTCATTCAAAATCCTATGACTTGTACTTCCGTTGAACTCAAAACAAATTCCCGAGTTGATGTTCAGAATAGAATTTTGTTTGAAAACAAGATTTCCCTAAGGCACGAGAATACAATTTTAATTTAGGAAATAATGCAATTTGTGTAGTTGCACATATTCCAATATTTACTGGTATGCTCTTCTTTTGACATTGCGTCTAATTTTCCATATTCCTCCAATCCTGCTCTTCTTCTCGAAGGAAACATAGGGATAAGGTACTGGAATAATGTTACTCTTCGCCGATTGGGAGCTGATTTGTTTGATGAGAAGTGTCAGGTTTAAGATTTCTGAACTAGGAATTTCCCCTTCACCTCTGACCAAATATACTGTGTAGCCATGTTCTATGAGAGACTTGATCTTATCAGAATTTTGACATGGCATGTACATGTTCAAATAGTTGAGCGTTCGATTTATACTATGGATCATGGATAGCCCCATATATAGAATTCCCTGTGAGTCGTTTCCCCCTACTATAGCAACGAACTGTGAAGAATTTAGATAAAGTGGAAGAGTATTGTGTAGTGTTGAAGGATGTCTGTAGTTCTTAATTGTATGATGGACTTCAGCATCGACAAGATAGACCCCCACGATAGTGGAGTCCATCATTAATACGATATCCTCGTAGTTGAAGTCTTTACCTACATCGAAGTTTAACATTGTGAATGAGCTAACACCAGTAAATGTTTCCACAGAGTTCACAGTCTCATAGGATATACGAAAGGGTGAACTGTCTAGTATATGGCCATTGAAGTCAAACTTTTCTGCTTCAAGTTGATGGAAATATAATAGTTTTGAAAAGTTTCTGATTTGTGATGGAGAATATTTGGAAGTATTGAAAATTCCAGGTAATATATCCAAATTCTGGTAATGCAAATTCTGAAGTATTTCTAAATTATCAGGATGGTCTTTATCCAAAGAACTCGTTAGTAGCAATAGGAAGTCAGGGTTGACAATTTGTGTCACTTCCATCAAAATTTCCTTTCCGTAGCCTCTTATCCATCCTGGGGTATTAATGACAAGATGGTTTCCTTTCAAAGCATGTAACTTCCTGTAAGACTTGATTAGTGACTTTATAATCCTTATGTACTGCTTCGGTTCATGAATAGGAGACGAGAAGCCGAAATAATGCTCCACGGTATTTTCAATTGAACACGAAGAAGAAGATGGAAGACACATTCCGAAAACAGGTTTAGTTATTTCTCTTAGTGATAATGAATATGGATAAGAAAATTCTGGTTGTCCTGGATCTAACTCCAAGTACGAGACTGGCGAATCTCCTCTTAATAACAAAGTGTTAAGAATAGCCTTTGAAGCTGTAGACTTGCCACTATTCTTATTTCCGATGATCATTATTACTTTTGGAAGCTGTTGCTTGTTCATGCTGTGTCCCAATCTTTCTATTGTTGCAGACCACGGCCTATCCAAATATAAAGCATTGAAACCTCTATCTCTAAGTATAATCTCGAAAGAATATCTGAAAAATAATTTCTCATAATCTCCGATTTCATCGCTTTCATCAAAAATTAGTTTGCTGTACAATAGTCTCTTGAACGGTGAGTAATACTCTCCAATGTTTTCGGCACCTGTATGAAAATTTCGTAGCACAATTACAGATTTATAATCACTATTGAACAAATGTGAGTTCTCGGGTGTCATTGTATCCTGAATTCCAATGGAACGGTCCAAAACTTGTGTACTTGAAATAACAGGCAAAGATTGTGATGCTGGAGCAAATATTTTATAGTAAATGGGTTCTGCAAACATATAATGATGATTGTTCATCAAAACAGCACCTCTTTGGACATTTAGTTCACATTGACCATTTAGTACGACGAACTCGTTAACTTTCAAACCAATTATCACTTCATCTTCCCCAAATATAAGATTTTCTGAACTTGGAATGAACCTTGAATGTGAAATCAGATTTGAAGGTTTGTAAGATACTTTGGGTGCCGAAGAAGCACGGATAGAATTTGTATCTACAATAGTAGGAATTTCAGCCTCTTCATCAGATGAATTCAATTCATATCTTACTATGTCAGTATCCTCTCCATCTTCAGCTTCATGAAATATCGACGCAATCGATGAAGTATCCTTTAATGCAGCATAGGCACTCATTTGATGGTGAAGATGACCAGCCTTGATTGTTCTTCACATCTTTCCTAATTTTCAATGAGAAAACATGGCGTGCATACAACGAGATGACATCTTCCAGGAAATTAGCGTAGTTGATGGCATACCTGTGTATAAGATTTGATTACCATCTTTCATACGACTCTCCTTGCTTGCACTTTTGATCTTCGTATTCAAAAATTGTACCCAGAAAGAATTAGAAATTGCGATAATAAAATAAGGTAGTATTTACATCATAGTGCTCCAGGTATTTTTCCGGAAAATTTCGGTAATGTAAAGCCTTAATTGCATTCAAATAGATAATAAATACACAGCCTGAAGAGTTGCGTGTTACTTGTATGTAACTTTAGCAACCAGATATTTATCCGCATATTCGGAAAAATTTTATAACCAGTTAATCCAGACAGAAAGAACAATAATATATGCTTATCCATAACGTAGTCAGATATTTACATGGAAGTAGGGTTAGTTTATAGGCATGAATGTTTTCGCCTTTAAGATGCCATACGTAAGATAGAACAAAGAATACTCTCATAGGTATACAGAAAGACTACCTTTCTCTCCTGATGACAGCTGTCAACAGAGCTGTTGAATAAATAAGGCATTATTCATTTATAATTTAAGTATGAAGGGGGTTGGAAAAGCGACAGCAAGAATCATTGGCAGCCGTTGGCTAGTGGTGTGATGAAAATAGAGCATTTTGGGGAGTAGTCACAAAAATTTGGTCAGTTACAATGTTGGACCAGGTGATACCTTCATATAATTCAATTTGTCCACACTCTGAATGCTCTCATCTCGTTATTTTCTGCACTCCAAATAGGAAAGTAGTGATGCGAGAACGCGGAGTTCATTAGTGCAGAAGGGCAATTATGCCCCGAAACTTTTTTCTTAGTCGTCGTAGTACCTGGAATATTTAAACCTACGTAATTGTCTGAATTGCAGATATTCAATATTACACTAAAAGTCTTTCTAAAGATTGTAACGCATTTACCCTTTCTTTAAAAATGAATATTGAATTAGAAGCTGCTGTTGAGGAAATTGTCAAGCAATTCGCTATTGACAAGGATTTCCTTGTCGAAGCAACTAAACATTTTCACGAATCCATGAGCGCTGGTTTAGCAACTTCTACCCCAACTAGAGATTACATGCCTATGATTCCAACTTATGTAACTGGAATTCCAACAGGAAAAGAAAAGGGATTGTACTTGGCCGCAGACTTGGGTGGTACCAACTTTAGAGTATGCTCCATCCACTTGGGTGGTGACCACACATTTGAAATGAAGCAGTCCAAGTACAAGATTCCTGTGGATTTGATGCAAGGTGAAGATGCCACTGCCGATGGTTTGTTCAACTATTTGGCAGAAAAGGTAAAAACTTTCTTGGACCAGCATCACAATGAACATGCTGAACAGTTGAAATTGGGCTTTACCTTTTCTTTCCCAGTGAACCAAACTGCCTTGAATAGAGGAACATTGATTCGTTGGACCAAGGGTTTTGATTTGCCTGATTGTGTAGACAAGGATGTCGTCGAATTATTGCAGAAGCATATGGAATTGTTAGGTGTCAAGGTTCATGTTGCTGCTTTGGCAAATGATACTGTTGGTACCTTATTGTCTAGAGCATACTCTAATGATATTTCCAAGACAAATTCCAATACCGTTGTTGGTGCCATCTTTGGCACAGGAACGAACGGAGCTTACTTTGAAACTTTGAAAAACATTCCAAAGTTGAAGAAGGAAGATATACCTGAAGGAGCCAAGGGTATGGTGATTAACACTGAGTGGGGTTCGTTCGACAATACATTGAAGATTTTGCCTTGTACCAAGTACGATAAACTTGTTGACGATGAGACTGCAAACGTCGGCTATCACTTATTTGAAAAGAGAATCAGCGGTATGTTTTTGGGTGAATTGTTGAGAGTTGCCTTAATGGATTTATTCGACCGTGGCTTGATCTTCCAGGAATTGTACAAGGCTAGAGGTGGTACCTTGCCCCACAGAATTTTCGAACCATGGCTTATTTCTGCAGAGGTGTTATCTTATTTACAAATTGATGATTCCACTGACTTGAAGATGTCAGAATTGGTCTTGGAAAACCACTTGAGATTGCCAACCAACAAAGAAGAAAGGCTTGTTATTCAGAAATTGACTCAGTCAATTTCACATAGGGCTGCATATCTTTCAGCTATTCCATTGGCATCAATTGTTGCTCGTGTTCAGGATCAATATAAGGATGACGATAGAGATTTCGAATTTGGTTGCGATGGTTCCGTTGTTGAGTTCTATCCTGGCTTCAGATCAAAGATTTTGGAAGCAGTTGCTTTGATTGACCCATTGAAAGGTTCTTCGAAAAAGATCCACCTCAGAATTGCCAAGGATGGAAGTGGAGTCGGAGCAGCATTGTGTGCAAGTGTCTCCTAATTCATCTAATAATGAAACATTACGACTTCTTGTATGAGCCATATCTCTATCTAAAAGCAAATGCATATTTTCTAGTTTGTAATTTTTATAAATGTTTGACTTCGTACAATTATTGTAAGATATAGCTCATTTTTGGGCTTGTACTCCAAAGAGAGGTGAACTTTTTTTAGTACTATTTTAGTACGCACTATTTTTCAATCATTTTGAATCGATTAGTTGTTTTCCGTGTCAGAAGCGATAGAATGAACTGGAAACTATATTTGCTATCAGTCGCTCCATTTGTGCATTTCAGCCAGGGTCTTTTGCCAGAATTAGAGATCGAGCCAGAATTGTCTAATAATGAACAGAACGTTTCGCCGTTGTCCTTACCAAATTTGTTGAATATCCAAAAGCTAACAGAACTTCATGAAAATTGGAATATTTTGGGAGAAGTTCGACTTGACACCGGTCGTCTATTAATTGAAAATACTGGTGGTATCTGGTCCATTCCTTATCTTGAAGGTACTAAGGATTGGACCGTTGAATTAGTATTCAGATCTACTGGAAGTGGCACGAGTGATTTACAATTCAGTGCAACGAATGGATTATCATTTTGGTTAATTAACCCAGATAATTCCTTGCCAATCAGCTCTCAAAATGTTGATAATTTTGGGGGACCATCTGAGTACGATGGATTCCAATTCCTAGTAAATAACCAGGATATAAATGGACTAAAGATATTCAATAATGATGGCAGTAAAAGAGTAGACAATAAGTTGGAGAAATCGGTTGGAAGCTGTGCCTTTAATTTCTTGGATTCGCTGATTCCATTCACTATGAGAGTATCTTATTCAGAGCCAAAGAAATGGTTCAAAGTTCAAATAGATAACGAATTGTGTTTTAAGACAGATCAAATTGTTTTTCCTAATGATATTAGCAACTTTGTACTCGGAATCACTGGCTCTGTGGATAAATCTTCTAAAGAAATATTCGAGATTTTGAGATTGGAAGTTTGGAATCATTTGACCAATGATGCAATCGATGATCACGGCTTGATGTCTGAGGGACAAGTGCATGTTACTGTTGCTTCAACCCCTGAAGAGGTAGTCCCGTCAAGAATAGTAAGGGAATCCCTATTAGAAAGAAATAGAAAGCACCGTGAAGAGATACAGAGACAGATTCAGGAGGATAACAACTCGTTAAAAGATGTGCATCAAAAGTTAGATCATCTTGAAATTATTCTCGAGACTTTAGAGAAGAGTGTGTCATATGATACGAAGAGCATAGATTCGCAGATTCAAGAATTGAAGCTTGTGCAGAATGAACAGAGGAAGATAGTGTCAGAACTTGGCAAGAATCTTGAAAATTTTGAGCAGACAATAACCCAACAATATAGTCAGATGTTGGGTGCCTTTTCCAAACTAAATGAAAAGGTAATTGGTGAAGTAAGGGAGCAGCATTACGGCATGGAGGAATTAAGCAGAAAAGTGGATTTATTGATGTCAAACCACAGAGAGATTTCAGATCAGTACAAGCATCAAAACGCCCATACAATTGAAAGCAGAGAAGATATGTCCAACCTAATTAATTCGGTTGTCAAGTTCTTCTTAATACCAGTGGTAATAGCTCTCATTGCACTTACTATTTTTGTCTACAAAGTCAAACATGAAATTAAACACTCAAAGTTGCTTTGAAAGAAGGACATATCCGTATATAATTATTCTTCATTTAGTAGTCTTTGAGTCACTGCCAAAATCTACAATTTAGATAAACTTGATGATTTAATCAACAACAATCACTTCGCTCTTAGAGTCTTTTCGTAATTTTGCTTCTCTGCTTGGAGATTCTGCTCTGTCTTCAGATACTTCTGAAGATGGCGAGTCGAAGTGAGATGCCGAATTCCTAACTGAGGTTTTTCTGGATAAAGAGGGAGCAGCCGGTTGGGCCAAATCCGAAATGGAACCATTTCCAGAGTCACCTGAGTTATCCTTCTTCGGAGATCTCGACGATACCACACTCAATTTCTCTTCAGATAATAGGGTATTCAACTTTTTCTTATTCGGAGAAGTAGACCTCTTCAATGAATTAGGTTCAGCCTTTTTTGGAGTGATAGGGGGTGGTGTTGAATCAGCTTCAGAATCATAAGATGGCGAGCCGTTCTCATCAGAAGCAGAACCAAATTTATTGCTACTATCAGTTTTCTTTGTCCGATGAATAGCACTTTGGAACTTCGATTCCAATCTCGATTTCGAACTAGCTACCAATGAAGACCTCGGTGTTAATCTTGAGGTAACCGAAGGTTCTCTACTTGGCGTATTGCTGTTGACCTGTCTTGTAGAATTTCTTCTCCTTAATTCCTTGAATATGGTCTCCTTATTCTCAAACAAATCATTGATGAAGTTTATTTGATGCTTGTCGTTATGCAAGTTTCTCGAAATATCAACATTCATAGAGTCAACCTTCGGTCTGAGAATTAAACTTCCAAACTCTTTGGACAATTTGACCTGCAAGCTGTTAGCAAGTTCGCCATCCTTGGCGCCGATGATTTGAATCAATCTATTCAAATGAGTCAAAATGGCATCTAGTGTTGCAAGATTCGATTTTGGCAAGTCTACCAAAACATTCTGCAATCCATTAATTCTGTGGTTTGTTTTGGATGGATCATTTACAGGATAATTTTGGTATAATGATTTGATTAGATCATAGTAGCTGTGAGGTACGACAGAATCAGGCAACTCCATAAAATATAATTTGAGAACATTTGTGATAATCATTGGATGTACCTGGGATAAAATCTCCTGGATGATGCTCGGATCATTTACATTATTTATTTGAAATCTCAAGCTGTGAACATTAGATAAATGAATAGGATGAGTCCACAAGTTTATTCTCTCCTCATCGTTCGCAAGACCTGGATAAACTTTATCCAAG
Source organism: Scheffersomyces stipitis CBS 6054 (assembly GCF_000209165.1). Taxonomy (NCBI): domain Eukaryota; kingdom Fungi; phylum Ascomycota; class Pichiomycetes; order Serinales; family Debaryomycetaceae; genus Scheffersomyces; species Scheffersomyces stipitis. Next base: position 306,871 of record NC_009047.1, read on the forward strand.
TGAGATAAAATAGACTGGATAATGATTGGAACAACTTTTCTATCCAAACGTGACTTCACCGATAAGTCAACACCAAATGTTTGGTTGATGTTGGAATTATAGTAGTTATCATAAAGGATGACGTGGGGTTTAAAATTCCCAGTTGCATAATTCTCAATCAAGAACTTCAAGTCGTTGGTCGGGTTAATGGTCTCTTCCAATATCAAAAGTTCATCACACGCCAGCTTCATACTTGTTACTTTATTTGCAAAGCTGGAAAGAAAATCGAAAGTAACTTTCTTAATGGCTTTCAATCTATCGAATTCACACTTTTGCATGAAGGTCAAATGGTCCATTATTAGTTCCTCGTAATCACATCTGATTTTGTCCAATTCAACTGCCTTCTTGTAGTAATGTGAATCCAATTGATTTACTTCGCTAATTAACTTTGAGAGTTGGGATATATCGCTGTAATCGACACTACCAACACCAATTGCTTCTTTGACATCATCAAAATAATCTTGAAATTGGGCCTTGTTTACAAGAGAAGTCTCCCTGCTGACATCATCTCCAGAAACGGCAGTCTCCATATTCGTTAACTTAGTCAATTCAAAGACTATTGGTTTCCACTGGTAGTAGAATTGCGATGAATTGATGAAATTCTTGTTACCCATTGTACCAATCAATCTTATAAAACCAAGATTGACAAGGCCCTGTCCAAATTGTTCGGCCTTTACAATATTTCGATTGAGGTCCTCCCTGTTATCTAAAAGCCATTGTGTAATAGCACTACCGGTTGAAACGTTCTGGTATGTTCCCAAAATAGGAACTTTGTGGGAGGCTAACTCTATTCCATTCAAAATATTCTTAAGCAATTGCTTGAGGGACCTATGATCAAAATCCGTTCCTGCGATCTGATACTTTGTAGAATCTTCTTCATCTTCAATATTTTCTTCTTCTTTGCTGTCACCTTTTTCAATCGACTCACTGAAAGAAAAATCTTTTAGTTCCTCGTTCAACTCATCTTCACCGTAGTGAGACTTAAATTCTTCGAGCATTCTGCATTTGTTAAAATACCTCTTTTGCAACTTTTCCAAGGAATGCTTTGCATTCTTGAAAACTTTATTCTTATCCAAGATAACTGATTCAGAATATTCAACTCTTTGCTTGTGTTCCTTGCACCATTTTTCAAATGGCTCTAATACTAAAAGCTTGATGTTTGATGCGATCTGCAAATGCAATTCACCTTGTTTGGTGAAATTCTCGTTGACTTTTTGAAATGCATTCTTTATGGAAGACACATAATCGTCATTATTTTGTCTTTTGCTACTGCGTCTTACAACCGACTTTTCTATAGCTTCCAATTGAGTTCCGTACAAGAGTTCCAGTTCCATGCGCTTCGTGAACAATTGCACGAAATCTTCATTTTCACTGACTCCCTGGTATAATTGGTCAAACAATATCCTAAAACCCAGCTCATAGTCCTGAGTCCAGAAACTGTTAGCAAGGGACATACTTACAGTTTATTGAAGTTCCCAATTGTGTATAGTTGTAAAAAAAGAACAACACCCTGTATCCCTGTAATTGTAATGGATGACGCGCGTCAAGAATTCTTCTGGTAGAGAAGTGAATTTTTTTGTATGCAGTGACACTACCAGGTTGTACTAATACTACATATTAAGAGAATACCTCGAAGGGTGTAAGATACATCTTGCTTATGAGTACATTAACAAATTTAAATTACATCTAATACTCTAGTAATGAAGTTCAACTAACAAAATCATACATCAGTCCTCATGAAATTTCTTCAAGTTATCCCACCCTACGGAGTTAGAATTGGGCAATTTCAAAATCTCGATTCTGTTCAATATTTCAGGGTTGTTCTTATCGGGGTAAGTGGTTACATACCGGACAGGTTTCTTGATGGCAGGAATATCTTCCTTATTATGAAGCACAGCCTTGCGTAATCCCATAGGAAGTTTCTTTACAATTTCAGGATAGAAAGTTGGTGCAGTAAATCGATTCACAGCATCTAGCTGAGGAGTTTCGATGGGCATTGGAAGTGGAGCGGGATGAACCAATTCCAATTTTTCAGTCTGAAACTTTTCATCTAGTTCCCTTTCTTTCTCGTCCAAATCAGATGTAGACACTTCGGGGATGCTGGAACTGCTTTCATTACTGAAGGGATCATTAAACGTAGCCTCTAGTTGCCTCTGCCTTCTCTTCTCTTCACTGTCTTTCTGCCTTTGGATACGCTCTCTTTGGATATTTTCTTTTTCGGTCCTTGTCTGTTCTACCAAACTGCGCAACTTCTCTTGTCTTTCCCTCTCATGTAATTCCCATTCACGTCTTTTTTCGATATCCCGGTTGCGAAGCTCTATCTCATCATGCTCCCTTTGTAAAGCACGCAATTGTTCATAATCCAGAGTTTTGAATTTATAGTAGTTCTGCCAAGTATCCTCAGAAATTTCACGATAGGAATTAACTAACAAATTAAATTGTAAATTATTGTGTAAAATTTCCAAATTCAAATAGTCCTCAGTATACTTTCTTTGCTTATTCAACACGGAATCTACCCAATATTTGTTGTACTTTTCATAAATCAAACCCTTTAGATTCTGATTATAACGCTTAGAAGCCAGTTTTGAAATCTTCGTTTTGTGCGTGACCCTAAGGGGATCCGCTATCAAATGGATTTTATTGATTCTATTCATCAATGCGGCATCCTTATAGTTACCCGAACCAGGGCCCCTATAACTCTTCGTATAGAAATACTTGGAGTGATGATAAGTATCGCTATCATTGCTGAAAACCAACTGTTGAATGTTTTTCGACATCTTGATGTTTTCATTAAAGAGGAAGGATGAATTTGAAGCAGAATTAATCCTTTTTAAATTAAATAATGAAGTTGAAGATGATGACGACGATACGTTCTGTTGGTTACTAGTAATGTAGTAGTTCGGAACCTTGCATAAATGATTCACACTGAATTCTTGTATGTAGCCTTGACCAGGAATTACAGATTCAGCTAAATCCATGGAATTTGGATCAATGTTGATATTATGTTTTTTCGACTTGCCAATAGGTTTCCGAATTCTTTTCCTATCCTGTTGCTCATTTTCATCACCCTCAATTTGGATTTCCAAATAATCGTGGTCTCTTATTACTAATTCTCGTTCAGCGAAGTTCAATTTCGAATTGGGCAAGAATTTATAAGAGGAAGCCTGCAAGGTCTTGTAGTAGTTTAATTTTGTCAAAGAATTTAATGAATTAAAAGTGGCATGGTTCAATTGAAGTGATGAATCCACTAAGCCGTATTGTGGAAATGCCTGACTAACAGTAACCTTTTCATTCGGGCTAGCCGCTTTATAGTCGGATCTCTTGTTCACTACTATCTTTTCCTCCTCCTCCTCCTCCTCATCATCCTCCTCCTCCTCATCATCTTCATCTTCATCTTCTTTGTCATTGCCATTTTCATCATCATCTTCATCATCTTCATCGTTTGCCGCTTTGCTAGGGTCTTGGCTAGCTTTTTCTTCCACTTTTTTAACTTCTGGTACAGAAGCTTCATCTTTTGATGGTACGGGCACTTCCACAAAAAGGGACTCCTTGTTCTTTATAATGGAATAAATTGTGTCTAATTTTGCATAAAATAGTTTGAATCTAACCTCACTCTTAGTTATTGCATTGCTCTTCAGAAGATATGAATTTAATTCTTTGGAGGTGGTAAGTGTGAACACGTCTTTTGGTAATCCAGACCGAGCAACAAAAGCAGCAATTAATTGGTATGAAGATGGAAAGTTCAAAATCTCTGCTATGTGCTTGATCAAAACATAGTAATTGTTGTCTTCTAACTGAAAGATGGGGAAGCCAAACTTCGGAATTAATATGTTCCAATCTGGTTCATCTCCATCTTCTGGTGCGCCAATCTCAAGTTGCACCTTCGAGGCATTGACAAACCGTGCGGTCGCAGGATATGACGGATTTACAATTTCAAAGGCCGCCATTACTTTGTTATCCGACAGCCGTGAAAATTGTATTTCGCAATGAAGAATGTAGTTCTCGGTCTATCTATCAGTTCCATTTGTTTTCTACATGGGTCGACAAAATTGCACCTGTATATAAACGAATTATGTGAACAACCACAACAACTGTAAAATTGAGTTGAGAGAATTAACTGATCTGGAATGAGACTATTGGTTCAATACTATATATTGTAATCGTCAAAAGCACGTTAATAGGAAACTCGATTCATCAATTACAGACATGGGTTTATCGTTTTCAAAGTTATTTTCGGGCCTTTTTGGCCGCAAGGAGATGAGAATTTTGATGGTTGGTTTAGATGCTGCTGGTAAGACCACCATTTTGTACAAATTGAAGCTTGGAGAAATTGTCACCACCATTCCAACCATTGGATTCAATGTCGAGACAGTCGAGTATAAAAACATCAGTTTCACGGTGTGGGATGTCGGCGGACAAGACAAGATTAGGCCATTATGGAGATATTATTTCCAGAACACGCAAGGGATCATCTTTGTCGTTGATTCGAACGATAGAGACAGAATCGGCGAGGCCAGAGAAGAATTGCAGCAAATGTTGAACGAAGACGAATTGAGAGATGCATTATTGTTGGTATTTGCCAACAAACAAGATTTACCAAATGCTATGAATGCAGCTGAAATCACGGAGAAATTAGGATTGCATTCCATTCGTCAGAGACCTTGGTACATCCAAGCCACTTGTGCTACTACTGGTGATGGGTTATACGAGGGTTTGGAATGGTTGTCCACTAACTTGAAGAACGCTTAAGTCGGTGGATGAGAGAAGATGCCATACATATTTCAGGGGGAGAAAGTTATCTGGAATAATCTAACACCATACTCCCTTACCTACCTTTGAAGATAACGTAAGATTTTTTTTCCTTGATGTAAAAATCTTTCTTGACAAGCATATTTAAATTATCTCTATATTGTATTACTTGAATTGAATATAGTAACTATAATGTAAATAAGTGCAAGTACGGTTGGAAAGTCAGACTAGGCTTAGGCGTTGTGTAGAAGTTGTCACTGTTCTTAATTACTGGTCTAGTCGATTTAGAAAAAAGGATACGAGGTCACATGTTGTCTTCGTAAGATTCTAAATAGAGAACTCGGTTACAAGGCAGCCTTTGGTTTACCGGATTTGCCAATTGCAAACGGATGCCAAACGATCAATTAAGCAAGGACATCTTATTTTCTCAAATTACTCCTGTAGTAAGATAAATTCCCAAGTCAGCCTGTCAAGATGTGTCAGCCTGTCAACATGTCGCTCTATTACGAAAATTACCATTAAGCACTTGACTTTTGAAATCCTTAGCAAAAAACCGAAAAATTAGACCAAAAGAATGCAACCAGAGATTAACAGAGAAAGAATAACATGACAGCTGATGTTTATGATTTATAATTGTGGAATACGTCCCTTTTAAGTACTCTTCACTATGATTTCTGAGAATTTTGGCAATTCAAATAACTGATATCCAACAAAGTTTGTGAAATACTACTATGTTCATATAGAAGTCTAAGAAGAACAAGAAATTACCGAGGCTACTGCATCATTTATCCCTTTTTGTGAAGACTCATATAAATCCGTATGAAGAGATATCCTACAATCATATGATATTGTGGTCTCCACAAACAGTTTGCAGTACAAAGAGCTCATTAGTAACTCCGGATATAACGATGTTGACCACCTACAGGATGTTATCGGAAAAAGGTCCTGCTATAGAAGCCCGACCTGTGTGGTGGATCCACAGTTCAGTTGTGAAAGTCGAACGAAGGCAGGCAGGATTCTTCATACTGTGATATTCGCACTTGTACCGAGGGAACTTCCCAACCCCACAATTCATATGTGCTTAAGATATATAAGAGCGAAAAATCCCTAATATTTGCAGTTGATAACATTTTGCAAGTACATTTAAAGATACTAATTTCTAAGTAAATATGGAGGGTGAAGACATCTTGTATGAAGTAAGAGGTAAGGTTACCATCATTACTTTCAACATTCCACAAAAGTTGAATGCCCTTAATGGAGAACAATACTTATTGTTGGCCAAGTTGGTTGAAAGAGCAGACAAGGAAGAAGACACTATTTTGACCTTGATTCAGTCCAGTGGACGTTTCTTCTCGGCTGGCGCAAACTTCGCCGATAAAAGTCTTGCTAATACCGATGCAGCAGACTTATTTTCTCACGAGTACTGGTTGAACAGATTCGTCGCCAGAAACACCTACCTTACTGAATTGTTCCATAACCACCGCAAGATATTGGCTGCTGCTGTTAACGGCCCTGTCATTGGTTTATCTGCTTCCCTCTTGGCATTGTGTGACTTGATCTATGTCAAGGAAGAAAAAGACTTCTACATTTTGACTCCATTTGCAAACTTGGGATTGGTCGCAGAAGGTGCTGCCTCTGCAACCCTCTTCTTGAGATTGGGCTGGTCGAAGGCTTCTGAGGCATTGTTGTTAGCTAAGCCAATCAGTGGTAAGGATTTGAATAACTTGGGTTTTATCAACAAGACTTACGATGGACAGTTCAAGACCACTGAAGAATTCAACCAAGCGGTCCATGATGAATTGGTTAATGCCTTTGAAAACTTGCACTTTGACTCTATTATTCAAAACAAACAACTCTTGAAGCTGAACAGAGATCAATTGATAACTAGCGCCAACTCCAAGGAAGTTATCAGGGGGTTTAACAAGTGGATCGAAGGTGTTCCTCAAGGTAGATTTGTACAGTTGGCGCAAAAGGACATCAAGCACAAGTTCTAAAATTGTTTGCCACTAGTGCTTTTTTACAATTTCGAGTTTGCTCCCAGTATGTATTCTTTTATACTTAGAACAACGATTGCATTTATTTAATTTGTCCATTCAAGAATTTTCTATGTAACGTCGATCAGGAAGTTCCTATTTCTTATGTATTTAGATTCGATTGCATTTTATAAGGCGGATAGCGCGAAAATGAAATTCCTTTAAAAACTTTGGCTTGAGGTATACGCTGAATTTCATTGAATCGCCCTCTAAAAAGATGGCATCTGAATTTAAGATGAGCCATACTTCGAGTGACTTTGGTCCTTTTGACTCCTGCGGTTCTGCCTTGTTTCTAATTTGAAAAAAAGGCGCTCGCCAGAACTATGTGAGTGGAGCCTACAAGTTTTGATCCTTGTGCTAGGAAGAGCCATTTTCTTCAACTATTGGCGGTATTAATATGCAATTTGAATGTTCAACCTGCAGTTGCATAGGCCAGATCAAGTGGTTGAGAGAAATTCATATCTAAAGACTATTCAGAACTTAATAGAATCTACCAAGTGCAAATATATATTGTATACTTTCTACGCGTATTAAAGTGCTTCTTTGTCCGAGCAAGTTTGAAAGCTTATTGGTAGATATTCTTTGTAAGAAAAAGATAGCTTTTTCGAGTTAGATAAGACTAGCGAAATCAAAAGTTCAACTCTGGCTCGTGTATATTTCCTTCAGGTTTTTAGAGGTGCAGTTTTATAACATCTAATATGCGCAGTCCATCTACAGTAAAAATGTAGATATTTGGGATGTGGAATATCTAGCTCGAAGAATGAAATAATTCACCATTCGCTAAACGTCACAAGATCTACACATAAATGCAGTATTAATGAGTTACAATTTACCGAATCCCAGTTTGATAGGTATCTTGCTTATCATTTCGACCCATAGCGGTCCCCAATTAATCTACAAGCAACCGCCAGGACTCACTAGTGACTCCCACAGACCCTCGTTTATGAAGGAGGATGAATCAGAAGAGCCAGACGAAGATGAAGGCGAATATGATCAGGAGGATATAGCTGAAACAGAGTCAGACGAATACGGGAACTATTTCGAATACGACGAGGACAGTAATATGTATGGAACGAACCTATATAAACAATGGGATGCTAATCATTTGAACTATTATATGGGGACAAAAAAGGACCTCATTCTGTTCTTAGACGAAATAGAAACAAAGAGAAAACAGGCTTCAATGAAAGCAGTTGCCAAGAAGAGAAGTCAATTGTCTAAGATAGCTTCCAACCCAAGTACAATTCTGACAACAGGCAATCTGGGCAATGATTCGATCTTCGGAATTGAACCAGCCTACCTATGTGAAATGTTGGCACCACCGAAGAAAATGTGCAATTCTCGGTTTGAAATTATGATTGACGACAAGATTTTTTTGGGCCTCCCAGTGCATAAATATGACAATGGCTCATGGAGATTGAAGGGCTCTTCCAAGCGGATCAACCGTAACAAAGAGGAAAATACACATCAACACGAGGTTGACAATTCTAAATCAAAATTGAACCTCAACATGTTTCATCTTGTTTTCATAATGAACCCACCAGTAATAGAATATAATTATAGAATCGACGAAATGTTTCACTACGTCATATCACGATTGTCATTAGTCTTGCGATATGAACAGCTGAAAAATGACTTCATTTCTAACCAAGTCAAGATGATATTAAATCTAAAGGAGCAGTTCAAAGAAAAGGAAGAGTTGGAAAGCCAACTACTCAATAAATCTTCTCTTTGTAAAATGATTCATGATTGCTATTTATCAATTTCTCAGTCAAAAATTGCCAATCTTTCAGTCAATAATAAACTCAGATCCTTCCAGATTCCCATTAAGACTGAATTCCATTCCTTGCCAGAATCCTCAGTTCCTTTTATTCCCGGCTCTCACCTCTCCTCGACCGTAGGTTTACTTGGAACTACTGGACTAATCAACGTGGGCGAAACAACAAGGTACGGGGAAGCAAGTTATTCAATTAACTCCAGTTTTCAAGTGAATGACGAAAATGAAGGGATCAGTGAAGCAGCAGATGATATTGTATATTTTGCACTTCTTCTACTAGATGATGCCGAGTCAATTATACGAGATATCAAAACAGAACTGAGTGGGACTTTGGCTAAGTTCATTAGAATGATAAATCCTACAGAATCGCTATTAAAGTTATCTACGAGAAGCAATAGTTTGGATACTTTACAAGTGAAGTCCTTTGCTTTTCATTTAATATATTGGAGAAGAGCTCGAGTAATTCAGCCTTTGAGCACTAGATCTGTTTATTTCGTGTCACCAATGGCTCCTATTACTACAAATTTATACACCGATATTCGGGAATTTAAAAAATCATTTCCAACATTGCCTTCTCTTCCACAGTTTTTAAAGTTGCTTTCTCCACAATCCAAAAAGCCCTCTCAATTTGCCACCGTTATTCCTTCGAAGGATCACCGTGACATTTACTTTGAAGCTTTGAGTTGGTTAATACGTTTTGGATATGTAACTCAGTTGCAAACCTTTATTTGGCTCAAAATATCAAGGAAGATTAAAATAAAAGTGGAAGAAGATTTGGAAAATGAGAGCTCTTCTCGGAAGAGGTCTAACATAACCAAGAAGTTGTTAATGGGCGGTACAGATAACAGTTCAAAAGACCCTGCAGCAGAATCGTCTACAGACAATAGAATCATGGACCAAAACGATGATAAAGAAGAGAATGCAACGAAACAGTTGAGTAACATTAATGCTGAAGATCAAGAAATTGAGAACATAAAAGAAAGGTTGAAATCCACTTCGTTAGGACCGCTTGTAAGCTTGGAAGATGACGATGATACGATCCTCCTTGACCCAGGAAGAGCAACAACCTTGGAAAGACGCTGGATCAACAAGATAATATTTGATGAATGCAAATTGTCATCAGAATTGACAAATGCATTCTACAAATTGTTAAAGTATATGGATGGGAAAAGCCCGCTTGAGTTGCTTTTGCTAAAGGAGAATATTTCAAGAACTGAAATTAGAAAGTTGCTCATCGCTATAGAAGACCACATAATATCAGTTAGGCATTGGTGAATAGAACAAATCTACACGTTTACTATAGTACAGTAGTCATTAAAGTGTATATACAATATGTCTATGCAAATACATTTTCTTGGTCCGCTTCGAGATCATTATTCTCAATTTCATTAAATGTAGTGAAATGAATTGGACGATGCAATTCGTTATAGAATGACAATGGCACATCCAATTTGAGAACGTATAAATTATTTGGATTCCAAACTGCACCAGTGAAGAAATAGTTCCATAAATTGTCATCAGGTACAGCAAAGGATCCAGCAATTCTGTCAGACAAAATTAATTGCCCCTTCTTGCCAAAATTTGTTGAAAACCCCGTTGGGTTTGGCGACATGAAATCAGTATTTGTTTTTCCCCACTTGAAACCTTCCTCGCTTAGTTCAAAAGCTGCCAATGACACGGATCCCGGGGTAAATGAAACGGCCAAGGTGATGAAATTGGGATCGTAGTTGTCAAAAAAGCTCGATGTCGAAGTGATATCAATTGGAGATAAATATCCAAGATCTTGACTCTGTGTATGTATCCAACCCAACAATTCAAGGTTTTCTAATGGTCCCACTTGATCTGGTAATTGTTTTGGAAATTGGATCGAGGTGCTATTTCCAAGTTGAGGAACAATGGCTATACACTTGATTTCCTTCACTTCATTGTTATCAACTGGACTCTTCCCATAAAGAAAAGCCCCAACTTGGATTCTTAAATCTGAAATTTGAATAAACTTCTTTAGAATATTTTTTGGAAGAATATAAGTGAATGAACCATCATCGACAAAATTCTCGGAAGAAACGTAGATGTTTTTACTTCGCAAATGCAAGTTACTTGATGCAATTGCCCTATTTCTCCATTCATTCTTTGAAGAAAAGGTCTGTTGCTCGTAATTAGTTGTCGTAACAGTAACGATTTCCTCCCCGTGAACATTGGTAGTTGTTGTCTTTAACGCTGTCAACTCTTTATTGGTAGACTCTTCAGGAGCAGCTTCAATTTCCGCGATTTCCTGTCGTTTCACAGACGGTGCTCTGATATCCTGTCCCAAAATCAAATCTCTTATCTCAGATTGAGTTAAGGATTGGACATTAACATTATGCTTCTTTGAGTAATCTGAAAGTATCAAATCTCTCAACTGCGACTCAACATCTATCCATTGTTCGTCGGTCAAAGTTGGCCATATATGGTAATCCTGAGTAACAACATTGGCATCAGGATGCAAGATTAATTTGGTGTTTTCTTGATCAATACCCATTGCTCTAAGGAGCAAAATCACTCTCGAAAAGGCGGTATATGGCGAGATATCATTAAGCCAATCATCATACAAGTTGAACAAAACCATTTGTGGTTCATTTGCTTTCAACACAATGTCTGCAAGTTTATCAATCTTCATTGCCGAAGCAAAAGGAAGGTGTAATTCAGAAGGTCTAATGGAAATGTTCGGGAAATCCAACATGTGAACTTCTAAGGGATCAAGCATTCCCTTTCTTGTTACAATCAACTGCTTAGGTTGCTCTTCCCTTGGCAATGATCTAATCAAAGCTGCTATTTCTTCGGCCGTCTTCCACTTGGCAAGTTGACCCAAACGTTTCTGTCCCGACCAGACAGATGTATGAATGACTTTCAAGAACAACTGTCCAGATTTAGGATTCAAGATAAAGATAGAACCATTGATTGGCTTTGTGGTCAAGTTTCCTTCAAATGTCTTATGAACTGTCACTCTGTAAACATTTGTATCATCAACAAACAATTGAGTTTCGTTGTTGAACAACTCCGCATAATTATTTGAATTTAAATACGCCTCTTGCGGTTGCGTCTGATACAATTGCAAACCCTTGCGGATTCTTTCTCTCAAAACATACAATGCCGGATTTGCCTTCATTACTTCTTTCATAGCATTCTGAACCAAAGGCTTCAATCCAGGGATCCAATTTCCATAGGCATCATACATATTGTATGCTAAATCTATTGCTATGACTATACCTGTAGGCGATGGATATGTACTTGAGCTATCAGTTGTGTAGTCCAAGAATTTTGATCTAGCATACCTTGAAATATCATGGGAATCATAATCACCATATCTTAATTGAACGTCAATCCAAAATTTATTTGCTTGTAATTCCATGTTATCATTCTTATCATTCAAGGAAGAGGGTCTAGAAACATTCCACTTATAGGTACTTGAAAGTACAATGTCGGCACATGATGAGTTCATCTTGTAAGACTTACGTGGATGGATGGCCTGCTTTTCAACAGCATTAATTTGAAGTACTTCCAATTCTTTGTCAAGCACCTGGCAAAGATCTTGTACTATACTTTCGTGAATTTTCTGCCACAAATGAGCTCTGAAAATCTGAATCAACGAAATCTTTAAAGTAGGAATTTTGCCATGCAAGAAAATCCCCGTGAGATCTAATTGAACTAAGAAACCCACGTAAACATTAGCACGGTTAATCGTGGGAGACCACCAAAGTGTAAATCGACGATTTGGAATTTGACTTAAACCTGAACGCTGAGCATTTGTCAATTTCTTAAACTTCAACGAATCTTCAAAACCAGAAGCCTTTTCCCAAAATAATCCTTCCCAAGAGTCAAAACCTGTACCCTTGAAAAGAGTGTGTTCAAGGATAGTTTCAATACCACCAAGTGCCTGGATGACATCTGTTCTATATGCATTAAGATTCCATAATTTTCCGTCATGATGATTATTTGTCCACCAGAAAGGATTGAATCTGGCCAAGCTGAATTGCTTGAATTGTCTTCTGATTCTATGACCCTTGTCATAAGCCAAAGTGTGTCTATCTTTCTGGAAAAGAGTACTGATTCTTGGCAAACCTCTATCCCAGTTGTTTTCCATGTCTTCAAAAGTTAATCGCCTATTCTGTTCTAAAGCTTCAGCTCTCTTAATAGCGTACTCAGCCCAAACCCTTTGCGAATCTAAGAACTCATTTTCCCAACTAGTTATGTATCTAAAGATGGTAGGAATCATCTTTTCTTCTTCATGGCTCATACCAGCTCTGAAATGGGTGATTCCTGTATCAGTTTGCTTAGACCATCTGAGATCTGAAGATGGAATCAATATATGCGATGCACTCAACATACCAAGACCTCCCAACTCCTTCGGAGTATAGAAAACTGCCGGAGGGAATCTGGAAGGCATTTTAGAGTTAAGACCCATCTTTACTCTATTTTGAATTTTCGTTTCACATTTAACCAAAACGTCAAGCAAAGCTTCTGTTGAAACAGCAGCTTCACGGAAATACGAAAAAAGTGCGATTAATGCTGTATTCCACTTTGCAGCTACCTTTGTGAAAGTGGTCGAACCAGAAGACATTAGAACTTGACGAATTCTATTATTGAACTTATCAATTTCATCCTGCAGAACTTGCAAGTATGCTCTAGCAGTTCTTTCCTTTGTACTTTGATCAATTAGGTCCCATACCCCTTCCTGAGAAGAGATTTCTTCTTTGGCTCTGAATTTAGGCAATATTCTAACTTCAAATCCGCACATGGTGAATAACAAATTGGGGTTATCTCTAGAATAAACAGAAGCAAACGAGTCTTTCCATTCAATGGAGGTCAATGACCTTGGAATGCGAGAAGCAATTTCCCAAAAGACTGCCCTTCCAAGATTCACATCATGTCTCATTAACCTCATACGAGAGTCCTTTGGCCAACACCTCTTATTATTATATCCCACAACGTTTTCAAAGTTCGTATCTGGATTTTCTGATAAATAATCTTGAATCAAATCATTGGCACTTTCATTGTCAAACCGGAAGAAAATATGAATTTTATCCAAATAACGAGAATACAACCTTATAGGGCTTGAAGTTTCTGCGTCAATATCCTTAAATTGTAAGAATGAGTTTGGTTGTGCCGCTGGCCCAGAAATTTCTGAAGCACGTTCAGGTCCCAATATTAATAAGTCAATCACCAATCCGTAGTACTGATAAACGAAGGAAGCAAATTGTAATCCTCTAAGCAATCCAAATTGATTGATATGATTCATATCTTTATAACTTAGGTTAACATTGTTCTTTGAAGTTATATAGTCAGCAATATTTGGATCCACAATTAACCTAAGAAGTCTGTTCAACAAAGTGAAATCAATCTTTTCGGTCAATCTTTCCAACGATGTTTCCAACATGACATTGCATTCCCCATCAGAAGTATTCCATACGTTCTGCAAATTGTTGATACCTTGGACCCACTTGTAAACTAGCAATGGAGGAATCTCGTCATCACTAGGTTTTACCCAATTAGGGAAAAGCTTCCTTTTGTCTGCTTCATACCAGAGATATTGATCAAGATATGCGTCCGTAATTTTCTCTAGTGGGTCAACAGCATAAGTAGGAACAAGGTGGCTATAATAGTCCATCATTTCAAGCCCAACCTCCTTAAATATTCTTTGTGTTAATAAAAATTTCTTAACACGAGCTAAACATTCATGAGGATTGTCATATGCTTGTTCAATGAGAGCCAACTCCTCTCTTTGAGCCGAATTCAATCTTGCTTCGGGATTATAACTCTCTTTCAAGTTCTCCAATGCCAAGACCAACAATTTTGTATCATGCTTATATGACAAGGGTGGAAATGGAATTGGGCTAAACTTTCTGCTTTCTAGCCAATTGACCATAGCTTGAAAAATGGCAACAGCTTCGTTGGGCGACACATATGGTCCATCTTTTGCGAAATTAGATTGTCGTTCTTGTTCATTCTTTATCCACAACCTAGTTAATCTTCCTAGGTTCTTTTTGGCAACTGTTTTCTCAACAGTAGTACCTTGTCTAATTCTTTCTCTGTTGTAGTGAGCGACTGAAACCCATCCATCAGCCTTGGCTTGAATGTAGCGTCTGATAATATTTTCTATAGGCGTAGGTAAACCAGGTACATTCCAAGGTATATTGGCTTTCCAACATCTCCAAGCTTCACTTAGATGCTGTAGTATTGTCTTTGACTTATTCTGCTTGAGACCATCAGGAATCATGTCTAAGATGTCATGCATGACTTGAGATCGTAACTCTAAATCATAATATGAGTCTACTCTTTGCTTTGTAATAGTCTTGGCTACATCATTGCTTCTTCTTCCTTCAAATTGTCTAGCCAAAAGGTTTCCCAACCACCTCTCCAATAACGGAACAATTCCTCTCAAGAAAGAAATCCAAATTCTCCAAGCAGGTTGCCAGAATCCACAGCCAGGACCTTTACCTATCATTTTGTTAAACCTTGAATAAACAATGTGTTTCAAGTCCTTACAAGCACGAATTTGGTGCATAACCTTGTACTTATAGCGATAAATACCTGTTAACTGACCCAAATGGTTTAAAATATAATATATCCCATCGGCCAATTGGAAGGCATCCACATTCCCTAATCTGAACTGAACATGTGAATCGACAACAATCTTGATGACTCTTAAAATTTCACGAATTAAGTGGAAGGCATTTCCGAATCTGGACTTTTTTCTTTCCTTTGTTGTTAATGTTTTTGTTGGTTTCAAGTTAAAGTTATAGTCAAGATGCAAATATGTTAAACCTTTTCTATGAATTAACAAGTTCAACATATTAAAGCCTTGACGACATACTTGAAGACCAGCTTCAACCCAGTCTATGTTTGTTTGTTGGAAATACTTGGTGGCTCTGAGATTTTTCAATAGCTTCGCTTTCAGTCTATTTCTAGACATGGAACCAGTTCTTTTTCCAGGTGGATTATGCAATTCGTTTAAGACGTAATTTTTCAACAACTTTTGATAAGATACGCGGACTTTGATATTGCTATCTCGAGGAGCTCTTTCTTTGTACCAGGATTTCGTCAATGCGACGTCCTCTGCTCTGATCATTCTTCCGCTTCGACGGTTGAAAGGGTAAGGAGCCCACCACAATTGTAAAGCGTCAGAAGTACCTTCTGGTTCAACTTCTGTATCCACGTAGCAATCAGATTGCTCATCGTATTCCTTACCCATGAAAGGAACAAGCCCGCACAAATCTAAATCTTTACTCTCTAGATCCGGCCCAGTACATTTCAATTGAGTAATTGAGTTGAAATAGTGTTGAAATGTAAATGAGGTGGCAACTGGGTCAGAACTTTCCACGTAACATTTGACCGGATCGTGATACCATGACACATGAACACCCTTAACAAACGAATTATATAAATATGGGAAGGCCACTTTGTACTCCGTTCTAACGGGGATTCTGATAATAATTCTATCGATAGAATTGAATTCAGTAAAGTCTTCTGTTGCTAGGTTTTCGCTCTTGTCTTTGAAAAGAGGCTCAAACTTGGGACCACCTGGAAGTGCAACATTGAGACTTTTGGCCGTGAAGAGAGCATTTTTATCAAACAAATGCACATTTGTTAGACCTGATCTTTCGCTGAGAATCGGCTTGGATAACCTGTACAAACATGCCATCTTGGCAAGGTCCAAATTCCACAATCTGTATGAATCACCATTGACTATGTTCGGATCATCCATTAGAGGCTTGCCATCGTACATCCAATCAATTACAGCAGATTCCCTTTGGGAACCCAAGGGCAATCTTATTGAATCCTGTGGCTCGACATCTTCAAGGTTTTCCAGCCAGTCCAAAGGTGGTTCTTCATCGTCAAAAGGTGGAAATCTCATTCTCTTGAAGTGTCGTCTATCTCTCTTTTCTCTTCTCATAGCTGACCATACAGTTGCCCACTGTGCGGTATAGACTGGTTCAATTACTCTCGGAACTTCGTCTACAAAGGTAATGGCTCCGCTTATGTGATATAGTACTTTGACATCCTTTGACTGTTCCCATGGCTGGGGCATATTTTCCAATAGCTTCAATATGGCATGAGGAACATACCTGAGTGAACCCAAATGGGCTCTCTTATCGGAAGCTACTTTCTTTGATGACAAGTCTCCATGGTCTATCATAATTTTTCTCAAGTGTTCTGGGGGCATTTGAGGTTTCTGTCCTGTTGCGGGAGCGTCGCCTTTGCTGGAAATCAGCTTGTATCTGCTTTTCTGCAATTGGAGCCATCTCCTAGATCTGGCATCGAGTTCTTCCGAAGTAACATTATCTGAAGTTTTGATTCTCTTTTCTGCAAGACCTGAAGTTGGAGGACGAGGTGGTGGTGGAGGAGGACGGAGTGGTGGTGGATTTCTGTTTATAGCAGTAGATGAGGGTACCGATGCAGATGATGAAGGAGGAGGTGGTGGTGGTGGCGGCGGATGACGAGGATTTACTCTTCCTATCACTCCATTTCTATTTTGTGCCCTTGGAGGTGGAGGCGGTGGAGGCGGTGGAGGTAGCTTACGGCCCATTGTGGGATAATAGAATTGGTACGTCTATTCTGTTACCCTCTATTTTAATTTATTGCAGCTCATCTAAAAGTTGACTTTATCGAGCTGAGTGTCGTATTTTGTCGCGCACTGTGTCGCTCAGGTTGACTTTATATCTCTGAAACTTTCGACAATGTCGCGCTGCTCCATTCCGGATAACGGAAGTTAGTCTAATTTGTAACTCCACAATTTCCTTATGATTTCAGCAGCTTCGTTAATGGTTTCATCAAAATGTCGTCTGGCGTTAGTTTCTTGTCAAACCTCACAGACCTGGTGAATGGACCACTGGCAGTACCAGCTGTGAATAACAGTGAGCTGTGGTTTGTTCTGCGTTTGCTAGGTGGATTCGTGGATGCTATAGTTGAACAGAGTGAGTACTCCAGTAATATCAGCAAATGGAACCGCTTTGGCGGCATAACAAGCTATTGCTGTTCGATATACGGTCTCTCTTGTTTAGTTATGGCATTCGTACTAAATCAGACTTTAGTAATGGCCTCAACGAATACGATGAGGAACCAGCAGTTGGCCATGAATCTCAATAGAAGAGTCATGTACAACTCCAAATCGGCCGATTTATTAAAGAAACTCACTATCATCAGCTTGCGCATTGCTGTCATATCTCTACTACTTTACAACTGCTATAATGTCTTGGTCACCTTGAATCTACTTGGTCATATTGGAATTCCAGGCAATTCCTTACCATGGATCTACCAAGTAATTCCCGACCGATTCTTTATCTATGATCCGGAATTCTTCTGCAACAACAAGTATATGAAAACGCCAAGTACTCAGGTTCTAATCGGACCAACAAGTGATATGTACTGGCCCATCTTCTTAACATTCTGTCTACTGCTGTTCACAGAAACTTTCATTTCTCTGGTTCAAGGGAAGAAACCATACACAGAAGGTGGACTCACCATCTTCGAACACCTGCTTGCTTTCCAAGAGTTTAGCTCTAGAGGTGCATTCTTCTTTGGAAGCTCCAAGTATCATGTAAGACCAACAGAACAACTTCTCCTTTCAAGTCTTTTCCTGATATTGAACCACTTGAACATCCACATAGGCGGTTTGATCAACAACAATAAGTATAGATTGATACCACTGTCTATTCTTGGTATCAGTTTCTTGGGCTACTTTATCTCGGCATTAGTGAATTGGAAGATTATGGATTTTCCTGCTATCTTGATAATGACTTTCATTCCCCAGGTATTGGTATTGTCAATCATTCTCATCAGTGCTGTAATATTTGTGACAGCTATTGTAGCAAATGGATTTAGGTTGCAAGATTTGAACTATGCAAGCCTTTTCTTATACGAATCCAGAGAGGACTCTGATATTTCTTTCCAGAGCTTGACATTCAGTTTGAGTGATGACTTTTACACGGCATTACTAAATGTTGGGGGTCTTGCAGTCACACTGGCCGGAAAGTCCAGCTATATCACTGAACTTAGTCTCGTTGCAGTGGATAATGAAACCTGGATAGAGAGAAACTTATGGGAGAAGATCATGCTTGTTGCAAAAGCTATTAACAAGAATCCTAAGACAGTTAATTCGAATGATGTTGTCTCATATCTCAAAGAAAATGGCCTTAGCGGTTATGGTAATTTGATTGATAAGCCTTCACAGAGGTTGATAGCAGCGGTTGCTGACGAGGATTTTCAGAATGATTTGAACCTGAACAAAATGAGTGTCTTCAGAAGAAGATATTCATCTACGAAAGAAATTATTGTAAATTTTTCCGACCTTTTCTACTCGTTATTCACGGACAAGATTTTCTTCTCCTTTATCCCAAACTTATTCAGGCAATATACTTTAGGTGAAAAGTTAGCAGTAGTACAACCTCCAGAATTTGAGACCGCTATAGAGTTTGGTGAAAGAAAGAGAAGCTTACCATTATTCTTGAGAAAGTTTGCTAAGAGGAGAACAGCTAGCCATGAGAACGATATGTCTGTTGAACTCGATATTAATATTTTATCAGATAAAACCATAGACGAGAACTACCTTCAATTATTAGGTGGTGATCCATTGCCAGAAACTGATTATTCAGGTGATTTCAATCTAAATGACTACAGCAATCTGGATTACGAGTCCGAGGCGGAAAGCATAGAAGTAACATCAAATGCAAATCCTGGAAGTGGTAGGTCACCAATGCCAGTCCTTGAAACAAAGGAAGATGACCCAATCAACGAGTTGATATCGGGCGAAGAGTTCAAAGAACTTATCACTTCTCCTAATTTCACTATCTTACACCATCATTTGAACAGCGAAAGTACTGGGGTCATGACCAGATCAAGATATCATCGATTGGTCAAACTGAGTTTGACTAGTGGAGTTGCACCAGAAGAGCAAACCAATGAAGATGATGGACTTAAACTTCTTGAAATAATAATTAACAAGAGAACCAGCAAACCACAAGAAAACACAGCAGACCACGACGAGTCTTTTAGTGACAGATTTGAATGTGTTATCTGTCAGACCAATCCAAGAGAGATTATTGTTTGGCCATGCAAATGTTTTGCAATTTGTGAGTCTTGTCGTTTAACATTAGTATCTAAGGGCATTGAAGGTTGCGTCTGCTGTCGTCGGGAAGTGGAGGGCGTATCCAAAGTGTTCATACCATAATGAATCCTATAGGTTAAGGAATTGAATGTACGAATCGTAGAATGCTACGAATGTGCTTGTTTGTGAGCCAGAAAGTAGGTAAATAGATGCGAGAAGGCTACCTTTCAGACAATGCTCAAGGATTCACGGCAGCCAGGGTAAGCTACTACAGCTACTACAGTATACGCAGCTACAAAACTAAACAAAGAACTAAGGGTCGAACCATTGGTTATCGTCTTAATAAAAGAACAAACCAGAATTTGTAATGGAGCTAAGAGGCTGTCACCGCATAATTGTAATGTACTGAAAAAAGGAATTCTCCCAATCGGGATCGTTTAGAAAAATGTCGCAACTCTGCAAGTTTCACTTCAAATATTTATTGACAAGAACGAACCTCTTGAAATTGCTAGTGGTTCTAGATCTATCACAGCTTGATAGTGGGACGACGATAAGGACATAAGTTTCAGAGTTATTGTAACAGTTGCCAGTGTCAGTTTCGAGTGAACCAGCTAGCAATTCTTCCAGTTTATACTGCGACTTTTAACGAATTCTCAAATAGGGGACATCTTTCTACGCGCGAACTGCGACATTCACGAAAACACACAATGGGCTTGAAAAAAAACCAGATATTCGTTGTGTCCATCTCTTTCCCTTTTCCAGCCAGTGTATCTACGATAGACCTGGACAAATCTGCATAGTAATAGAGGACCCATTTGTCATACCTCTCTTACATCTTGACCTTTGTCGCGTGGACCATCACCGTTTGTTGTTTTTCGGGTCTCATCTCTATTCATCTTTGTCGACGTGATCAATAAACATAGCACATAGCCGAGGGTATATTGCAAATTTACGTTTACGTGTTTCGGCCTTTCACTCGTTTTGCCTTATCACCACTGATTGAAACTATACTAGCCATCAAACATGTCTGACGTGGTCTTCACAACTACCACCACTACCACTACTACAACTACGTTAGCGCCTACATGGGATCTAGTAGAGGCTACTATTGCAGAGAACTTTGTTCGCTATTTGGATAGCTTGGGAAACCTACCCGGTGGACAGATCATTTTGAGATATATCAAGTCTTCGTACAAGAATGATCCGATCAGATCGTTGTTCGAATTAGCATTATTTATCTTTGCATTGAACTATTTCCTCTCGTCCAAGAAGAAGGAAAACAAGTCGGAATTGGTGAAGTTCTCTCAAAGAGAAATCGACGAGTTGTGCGACGAATGGGTACCTGAGCCATTGATCAAAGAGTTATCAGACTTGGAAAAATGGCAAATGTACTCTATTCCCACCATTGAGGGCCATAATGGTTCACATGTTACTATCAACAATAAGAAGGTTGTTAATTTAGCTTCTTCTGACTTCTTGAACTTGAATGAAAGTGAATCAGTAAAGGAAGCTGCTAAATCCACTATTTCTAACACGGGTGTTGGTGCGTGTGGTCCTCCAAACTTCTACGGAACGCAGGATGTTCACGTCAGATTGGAAGAAGACATAGCCAAGTACTTGGATGGCGAAAACTCCATCCTTTATGGCCAGGATTTTGTCACTGCCGGTTCCGTTATTCCTGCTTTCTTGAAGAGAGGTGATTTGTGTGTAGTCGACAGTGGAGTTAACTTTGCCATTCAGAAAGCCTTGATAGTTAGTCGTTGTAATATCGAATGGTACGATCATAACGACATGGACCACTTGGAAGAGATATTGACCGAAATCAAGCCGGTTATGGACAAGCAAAGGCCCATTAGAAGAAGATTTATCGTCACTGAGGGCTTGTTTGCTAACTCTGGTGATGTCGTCAACTTACCTAGAATAATCGAATTGAAGAACAAATTCAAGTATCGTTTGTTCTTGGATGAAACATTATCTATCGGTGTTTTAGGAGCCACTGGTAAGGGCGTAGTAGAACATTATGGTGTCCCAAGAGAGGAGATTTCTATTACCATTGGTTCAATGGCTATGTCTTTTGCTTCATCAGGCGGTTTCTGTGTTGGCGCAAATCCAATGGTTCTTCATCAAAGAATCCAATCCATTGCCTATGTTTTCAGTGCTTCACTTCCACCGTACGCTGCTAAAGTAGCTTCACAGGCTATCAAAGAAATCACGTCTAACTTGAATGCTGATGGAAGCTCTGTGATTGTCCTGCAATTGCAGAAGAAGGTGACTTTTGCTTATGAGAAATTGGTGAGTCTTTCCAAGTCTAGTAAGTTTTTTGAGGTTGCTTCGGGCCCACACTCGCCTATCATTCACTTAGCATTGAATACTCAATACCGAGAGGAATTGAACTTGCCAACGTTATATGGTAGTCCCGTGTTCCTTTCCACAGGAAAACCATCCAAATTCTTAAATGAATTCGATGATTACTACAACATTGAATCGTTCCTTTTGCAAAAGGTGATTGACTATGTCCTTGACCACTCTTCCACTTTGATTAGCAGATCAAAGCTTATTCTTGAACATGAAAACTTGCCAGTTTTGGCTCCACGTTTGCAGATCTACATTAACAACGGTGTTACCACCGAAGAATTATCTAGATTGGTTCAAATCTTGCCAATTGCATTTAATGAAGTCTTAAAGAATGTCGACAGCGAGCTTAAGTTGATCAGCTTAAACTCTGAAATTGGCAACTACAAACCTCACTATATCAACTACTAATTCCACTGGGTTTACCCATTAAATTGATATAATCATATAGAATATTCCAAATTCTCAACTGTCATAATTTAAATAATACAATAACTATTACCATATAAATAAATATGTACAATTTCATTAATTCGTAATCTGTTCATCGTAGATTCAATTCTTCAGCATTCTATTCCTTGCCTCTCTAGCAATTGATCTCGCCTCTTCAATGTCGTGAGCATTGCTATGGCTGAGATCCTTTGCCAACTCATAGGCTTCTTCAAATCGTCTACTTTCGAGAGAGTTACGTGCTAGCCATAATCTTGCCTTCGAGGTCTCGTCATTGACGCCCCAATCAAGTTCCTGTTCGAAGCAAAGTTTCATATACTTGTACGTCTCCTTTACATCCCCCAACTTTTCAGAAATGAGTGCCAAACGGTAGCAAATATGAGGCTCGGCACCTCCATAAGCCTCACCTTCATCATTTGTATAACTATTTATCGTCAAAGCTTTTTCAAAGGATTTAACAGCCTCTTCAAGTTTATCGATCTTTTCATAGCAATTTCCAAGTGCCTGCCACATTCTCTTGTCCAATGGCTGTAAATTTGTGGCTCTTTGGTAATAATATAATGCGTACAAGTGCATGTCCAAGACTTCGTATGCTTGACCTAAACCATACCAAGCTCTGAAGTCCTTTGGATTGGTATCTACTGCGCGTCTGTAGGATTCGATAGCTGCATGCGAGTTCTTCAATTCAACAAATTCGTGCCCCATTAGAGTCCAGGCGCTTAAACAATTCTTATTTAGAGTCAATGCACGTTTGTAGTACATAATGGCTTTCTCGTGTTCACTTCTCATAGAATGGTAGTTGGCTATAATACAACACGTTTCTGGCCTGAACTTGTCTATCATGGAGGCAAACTGTGCTAAGAAGGAAAGTTTTGAACGTTTTTCCATTACGTATAACATATTGGAATAGGTATCTAGATCATCTAGCCTCAAAGGGTCGTCCACGAGGATCTGGTCGAAGGTTGACTCGGCCTGGAAATAGTCTAGACTGTGGTATGAAATTAGGAACTGTTGAACTTTGAGAAATGTAAATGATGGGAAGATTGTTATGAGATGATTGAGTGAGTCAAATAATGAGCTCAGTTGTTGATAGAATTCTTGAAGAACTACGACTTCAAAGAATTGAAACATGATGCTTGAAGAAAGAGAACTTTTGGCTGCCTTTACTTTGGTGATGAAGTTGATAGCCTCTTCGAAAGTAATTAATGACGATATGAGTTCTTGCCATGCCGACCAATTGTAGGGAAATAACTTCAATGAATTGTACAAATTGCTCTGTGCCAATGCATACTTCTTCTTCTTGTTATATATCACTCCATTCAAGTAGTATAGAAAGGAGTTGGGCTTGCTTTTTGTGAGGTAGTTTTCACTCTCCTGTATGATTTTTGATAGTCGGTTATTCATATCATCGACTACATCCTTGTTTCTGTGCTGTTGAGGTTCACTTTGGTCTGTGAGATCATTCACCGAGCCTATGTTGATGGATCCATCGGTTTCTTCTGTGGCTCTTTTGTCCACGGATATCAATATGGAATACAATCTAAGAAACAACGCGTCACCTGTCTTGCAATTTTTCAAAATATGAGCTGCTCGGTCAAATTCCTTACAGTTGAAGTACGCTTTGGCCAATAAGTATTTGTTTTGATCCAAAAGTGCATCCTCATCTAGTATTAGCATCTCTGGTTGTAGGTCTGCTGTTTCTGGCTTGGGCTCTGGAAGTCCATTGAGGGCCTCTGCACACCACTTGGCTGCTTGAAACAAATTGACATTGGAAAGAGTGTTACAAGCTTTGAGGAGATCTCGACGGAGAGTCTCAACTTGGTCTGGTTTTTCTGATGACATGTGCGGTGAATAGGACCCGACTACGGAGCTATTTATAAATACAGCAGACAATGTTTTCTAGAATTGTTGCTAATTGAGCTTTATTTATAACTTGAGTTGCAAACAAAGGGAAAATGCGAAAATCAAATGCACCCGAAAAAATCATTAATGGTTGAAAACTACTATGGCTCACAATTGAAATCTACGACCGACTACAATCATTGTTCTGTAGCCGTTGTAGCAGTTTCGAAAGAATTATAGGATGGAAGAAAAGATCATAGCCTTGCTGCTGTCCTTACTGAAAACGGCAGAAACATATGGCTCGGCTCGTGAATTGCTTGAGTCGAGCAGAGTGCTATCTAACGAAAAATCTCCAATAGATGATGAAGGAATATCTAGACTACAGGAATCGAAGAAGAAGTTCATCTTGGATTCGTTCCGAGTCAGCAAGGTACAGAAGGAGTACAAGGAGTGGGAGCGTCGACAGACAGACTCGTTTGTTAAAAATGAAATCACAGCGTACAACAAAACCATATCAGAACTGGCGCGTTTGAACATCAAAGTGGACAAATTGATGCGAGATTATGAAATACTCCACGGTTCAGTCAAACTTCCTTCATTTACTTTTTCAATAGAGACATTGAAGAAGTTTGGAAACGATGAATTCTTGGGAAATTTACAAAAGGACGAGAATGGTGAGTATCCATCCAAGATTCACCTTCACCAAGTGTTCTCTGCCGATTCTAAGTCTTCACTTCCATTTCCTGACTTTCAGGTCTTCTACGATTTGGTAAACTTAGAATTTAGGTTGAGGACGGAAAAGAGAATCAAATACGAGATTTTAGTGTTAATCAGAAACCAGATAGCTGTGAATAATACCAAGTGGACTGCCAGAGACAACCATTTGTCGGACTTCATTGGCAAAAGATTATACAGTGAGATATCTGAGATAGAAAAAATTAGGGTGAGTGAAGCACAGATGAAGGAAAATGAATCTGATGAAAGCGAATATGATCCAGAAGACAACATCGTGCAAGAGATTGAAGAAGAGGAGGAGCATGATGAACGTGAACAGGATGAGGATGAAGAAGAAGAAGAGGAAGAAGTGGAAAAGAATGACCACGAAGAACTTGCTCAAGCGGAATCTGACGAAAATGAACCAGCAGTTAGGGAAGAAGAAGGTGAGTATGAAGCGAAAGAACACGAAGCTTTAGAAGAAGATGGAGAGGAGGAAGAGGAAGAGGAAGAAAAAGAAAAAGAAGACGAAGAAGAACCCAATGAAGACATTGATATTAGTCAAGACGAAGAAGAGCCTTCGGTACCTATTCCACAAATTTCGTCTACCCGTAGATCCTCAAGACTTAGAGGTAATCAAAAACTGGAAGCAGACTCTGATGACGATATGTTGATCGGTTAAGACAAGGTTTACTATCATGTAAATATTTGATAGTCATTGTATATTATTATAGATGTAAGCTAGATCTCTACCGTGTAGTGTACAATATTCCCAAACACCATTCCTTCTAGGTTTATGCTATTGAAAGTGATATCTATTTGGCTTCTTCAGCGGCCGGAGCAGCATTAGGATCACCATTGAGGATGTAACCAAACACTTGAGCAGGGGAGTCACCCAAGTCTCTTCTATAGTTGACAATTCTGATGATTTGGTAACCAGCAACACCACCCAAGAAGAAGTTAACACTAGCCAACAAAGCGTTACGAGGCTTGATGACAAAACCAGCCCATCTGGTCCATATAGCACCAGTGGCAAACAAAGCAACTTGTTGGGTACCACTGAGCTTTTCAACTGGTCTTTGTAAATCGTTGAAACCGGCAACAACTAAAGCCCATTTGAAAACCGGAGCCCAGAAGTGTACGGTTTTGGGCCCGGTTTCGGAATTCATGAAACGGGTGAATTTAGATGTATGTTGTGCAGCAGCTGCCATATTGGTATAGGGAGTTAAGTTGGCGGAAGATCCAGGAAATTGTCGGAAGTGATCAGAATTCATTTAAGTCTGTCAGAGCAAGATCCACTTGGTAATGCCTCAAATCCTTTGTCTCGTATTCCTGCACATTAATGATGGATACTTCGGAATCGATAAACCCGAAAAGCAACTCATTGGGACTGTCAAAAATGTCTTTGTTTGTTATTGGGTTTGACACGACTATTGCTATTTAGCTACAACCAGATTTTGCAGCTGTCTTGCAACCGACATGATAAAGCGTTCAACACATGACTACTTTATAGTTACTAGTTATTCTATTCATATCAATAAAATGCATATTTAGTAAATTTTATATATATCCACCCTGCTTACAGAGACTATGGAATATACTTTTTTCGTTCTTCAAGAGATTCTGTGGACTATCATATTCTTTGAGCTCTCCTTTGTCCAAACTTACAATTCTGTCACAGTCCATAACTGTTTCTAATCTGTGCGCGATAGTGATGATCGTTTTGTCCTTGAATTCAGCTCTGATCGTCTCCTGAATAATCTTATCTGTTTGGACATCGACGGCTGCTGTAGCTTCGTCTAACACCAACACCTTCGAGTTGGTCATCTTCAATAAAACTCTGGCAAGAGACATCAATTGTCTTTGGCCCAGTGAAAAATTGGATCCTCCTTCATACACTTTACAATCCAACTTTGATTCTGGTGTTTCACCTTCAGTCTCTTTCAAGTTAACGATATGATCCTTAAGGTGCGCCAATTTCAATGCCTTCCACACTTCTTCGTCAGTATAGTAGTTGAAGGGATCAAGGTTCTGTCTGACAGTACCTTCTAGCAACTGCGAATCTTGGGGAATAATGCTTAGTCTATGTCTTAGGTCGTACAATGAAATTGAGCCAGTGTCTATATCATCAATATTGATGTTCCCTTCTACAGCCTCGATAATTCTGAAAATAGACAAGGCAAGCGAACTCTTACCAGCTCCGGTTCTACCGACAATACCAACCTTTTCTCCGGAATTTATAATCATGGATATGTTTCGCAAGACAAGATCAAGATTTGCTCTATATCTGGTAGAATAATTGACAAATTCTATGGAACCTCGATTTGGCCACTGAATTGGTGGGACAATCAAGGTCTTATTTTCTATATCTTCTTCAACAGGGAGAGTACTATATTCCAAACATCTCTCCACAGCAACAATACTTGTTTCCACTTCTGCCGACTGTCTCACCATCATCTTCAATGAGACAGTCACCTCCAAGGCGTAGGTCATTATGAACCCTGCCATAGAAGATGTTAACGGAGAAGCTGTAAAGATTGTCATTAACGCCAACAATCCAGCACCGAGCACTCCTAGAGACCCGATCAACTGCAATCTGAACATCAACCATCTGTTAATCGATCTCAACATATACTGCGTTTGAAGATTACAATCCACATTGGCATTATTAATGAAATCAAATCTCACACCTTGATTGTATGCCCTAATTGTGTCAAGTCCATTCAAACTTTCACCCAAATGACCATAGATTGGAGATCTTGATATGGAGACTAACCTCTTTAATTCTCTTGATAAGGCAATGTAATAGACATCATAGTAAACGTATCCCAAAGAAAGAACTGCGATGACAATGATATAGAATGGCATTACAAAGCCTATTACACCGAAAGTAATCAACGCGCTTATTGATTGAACAACAAAACCTTGGAAAACACCTGGAATAGAATCATCTACTCTATTCATATCATTAGTGAATCGATTCATTATTCTTCCTACGGGTGTTCTCTCGAAGAAGTCCATTGGAGCACGAAGAATTCTCGTCGCCATCATATCGTGAATCTCCCTTGATGCATTTATAGCCAACCATAACATCATGACAGAGCTTCTCAAAACCGACATTGTACTGGCACCAAAGCCAAATATAGCGTAGACGGTGATAAACTTCCAAACACTGACGTTCTTTCCTGATTGAGAATTCTTTTCGGTCCAGTACTTGAGCCAATAGTTTCCGCCAACAGAAACAAATGATGCAAGGATCAATAAGCCAAACCAAGCAGCAACTCCTGGAATAGAACAGGCTCTCGCATAGGCATGGTAGACGGACCATTTAACCTTACCTTTTTGTGATTCTTCAGTGATTTGACCACTACGCAAGTTGGGTAATAACTTCTTAAGTGGGTCCCACCTTAAGGTCTCAATACTAGCAGCTCTTGTAAGCAATGATAGATTTTCCCGTGAGTAATCATTTTCTGGCTCTTTGTCAATATCTAATAAAGGCAGATCTCCCTCCCGTAACACATTGAAATTGCTTTCGGAAACTGAGGGAGTTTTGGAAATATCACTATTTCCAAATTCGGAAATCAAGTCGAACAATTTAGGGTGGTTTCCTAACTTAATATCTTCGTAGCTTGTGGTTTCGATGATATGGCCCTTTTCAATTAAAGTAACGTTGTCAGAATAACTCAATACAGAAATAGAGTTCGTGCAAAGAATTATTGTACTATGAGCCAACAATCCTTCTGATTTGCTCAAAACTTTCTGGATTATCTTCTTCCCAACATGAGAGTCAACGGCACTAAGAATATCATCAAATAAATAGATGTCTGCACGAGCATATACTGCTCGTGCTAGAGCCAATCTTGCTTTCTGACCCCCTGATAAAGAAACACCCTTCTCTCCAACTTGCGTATCGTCACCATCAGGTAACACTTCTAAGTCTGGCAATAGCTGACAAGCATCTAAGGTTCTCTCATAAAAGTCTTTCTCATACCTACATCCAAATAGAATATTCTCCTTAACAGAGGCATTCATTATCCAAGGCAGTTGTGCACAATAGGCAATAGTTCCTTTAATATTAACAGCAGGAACGCCGTTGCCTTCTCCATTAACCATAATTAGCTGCCCAAGTAGAGAGTAAAGAAGTGACGATTTCCCACTTCCAACTTTGCCTACAATACAAGATAACTCTCCTCTGCGAACAGAAAAGTTAATGTCCTTCAAGGCAAACCTACGGGTATCAGTTGTGTCATCGGAATACGTTCCCTGCGACCACAAGAAAGAAGTATTTTCGATACTGATAGCAACTTCATTTTCTTTAGCTGGATGCGGCATGTGGTTCAACAAGGACTCGTCAACTTCTGAGCTTGTTAAGAATGTTTTTATTCTATCAATAGCCACAGATCCTTCAATAATGTTTGTTATGGTGGCAGGAAGCTGAAGCAAAGGCGAAGACAACAAATTCAAAATTGCCAAAGCAGGAAAGACTATTTCTGATGTCAAGGGAATGTTTTGAGTCAATGCAAAAGTAGCAAAAGAGGTAAACGAAACAAGAAATGGAATCAAATTCCAAACCAACAGTGCACATTGGTTTACAATTCTAATCTTGCGTAAGTTTTTCAATTCTTTCTCATTTCTAGCTTCTCTCAATTTAGCTAACATCGGCTTTTCCCAAGCATACAACTTGATACTTTTGATTGAAACAAGTATTTCATTTATGATTCTGCTTCTGTTGTCTTTCAATTTCATCTGGGTTTTATTCAATCTTCTCAGATATTTGATAATAACACTGTTAAGAGGAATCAATAAGATCATAGTAAATACACCTGCCATTGTGGCCTTTCCTAACAATGGCCACAAGGAGATAATACACATGACAATATCAGCTGGAGCAAGGACCAAAGTACTGATATTTTGACTGACACTCTGAACTCTGTTCACATCTACAGACATCAAGTTTATGATATCACCCGAAGAGACCTTGAGGCGAGCTTCAGAAGATAGTTTCAAAGATTTCTGGTAAATCAAAGACGTGAGGGATGCTCGAACACCCAAACCCAATTCAAGATTCTTCAACAAGTATTCATTGAAAAAGATTGATTGTATGAAAGCAACTGAAAACATGGCAAATGAAATCAGTACACCCTGCAACCATGGTGGATCTTCAATATTGAAAAACTTAATAAAAAATCTCAACAATTGGGGGTTTGCGAAGTTGAGAAGTCTGGAAGTGAGTTCGTACCCGAATGACAACAGAAATAATGGACCAAATGCTTTAGTTATTGCCCAAGTCAATGATACCTTAGGAGAATTAAACCAGTACTTTCTAAGCTGTATGGTATTTGCAACTGTAGAAACCAGGTCAGGTGAATGTGGTAATTCTGTTTCTGTGATGGTTTGAGTTTTATATGAAGTCATAATCAACTCATTCATCCAGCTGAAAGTGATTGTTTCTATCACATTTGGCTCGCATAGCTTTTCTGCACGGCCGTCTTTGGTATATTGTAATGTCAATTCACTATTCGGACGCCATATGTCTTTCGAAAACTCCATCCAAAAGATCGATATAGAATTACCTATAAGGAAGAATTCAATTACCTTGATTTGACTGTCATATTCGACCAGCTTTATAACTGGCCAATTCGTGTAATTGTCTTGAAATAACGATATTAAATGAAGTAATGTAAGCCCTGGCCAAAATAATAGTAACAAGTCCAGTGGTATGGCTCTGTACAGTGTTTCTATGAAATGCAATGGCAAAATTAAGAATAAAAGTACAATGGAAACTGATCCAAATGCAAATATCTTGTGGTCTGCTAATCTCTCATGGATGCTGTTGAATGAAGTTAAGTACAAGAATAGTATTACATGCAAAAGAACCGAATTGACTCTGATATAATGGCTAAGACCAGTGTCTTTCGGAGAATAAGTTCCGTATCTTAAACCATATCTCAATGTGTGGAACAAGTAAACGAATCCAGAAACAAACGTCACTATGGCAAAAACTCCATACAACCACGTCACAAAACATGGGTTAAAGGCATTCTCCTTGTTTGGGCCCATGGGATGGAGAAAAGCTCGAAGACCGCACACTAAAACAGGATAGTTCAGCATTTGGTATTGAAAATTGAATCAGCGGAGAAGGATCCTTGAATTAGGTGAAAAAAGAAAACGCTTCGAAGACTCTCGAAATCGTGTGTTTTTGATTGAGATAATGGTTTTGTATATTTATGTTGAAAATGCTGACATTTCTCGATAGATATCAGGACTATGGTGCAAGTGATATTAGACAAATATGAAATCTACAGTCAGTCTGGTAGAGTAGAGCCGCACCGTATCAAACTCGTCACGTGCAAGATAAGAATTTACATAAGACAAGTACGAGATTAGATAGGCAACGGGGTTAAGGGTGCTTTGGACCAGGCTCTCAGCTTGGTAAGTTAGAGTCAGGTTGTAGAGATCATGATTAGAATTGCATTCAGGAGCTAAGAATAGTTTGATGAGCTACGTTCAACTTGAGGAAGTCTGTATTGAGTATTTATCTCTAGCCGAATGTTAGCTATTGCAATACTCTAGTATATCAAAAAGACAACTACTCTACGAAGGGAGACAATGACGTTTGCCAAAGGTTGGAATAGTGGTGTATTATTCTAAAGGAGAGTTTTTAATGATTTTTCGCAACCATTGAACAAAAAGTTAAACCCCTATTCTTGACAACCAGCTGGCATGCGACTAATATGTTCTCGTGGTGGTTAGATTGGCACAATTATATCAGCCAATAACGACAGCAAAAGGAACCAAGCATGACAATCTACATGTTTTCTCTCCATTTTTTTAGACGAAAGATATAACAGTTTCTCACATATGCTTGGCTCATTCATGGGTCAACTTGCCGTGCATATATATTTCTCCAGTAGTAGCATATTGTCACGTGAGCTCAAATTGTGCTGCGCTACCAACCGTATTTTTCACCAACAAGCACAAGCTATGACGTCGAGTATCACCAAGGTAACCTGGAAACAACGGTCATGCAACAGACAAAGAGCAGAAGGAAGAACGGCTCGGCTCCGAAGAGCACTTCTAGTTGACTAAAGCTGAGTTGATCACTATCACAATTCACTAAATAGCGAAACTTGAAGAACGCAAATTGTCCACAACCTTGTCACACTTTGAAACAATCTCGGAAACTTCTCGGATTCTCGTTTACAAGTGAGGCCCGGTGCCACGTGAAGAATCAACACGACATGGCTCGATTGTAAGCCATTTAGCAGTGGGCCGATGAAAAATTTTTGTTGCAGTTGATTTTGCACCAAAACAAGAAATTTGTGTGCGTGCCGGGTTCGGGACCGAAAGGATGTATCCAATAAAAGTTGCGTCAATTAGCTTAATCACAGGAGAAACTTCGGAGTTGAGACGTAAGAAGTCCAAAAAATCTGGAGAAAAAAGGCAAATGTGCAGGACTCGATGAAATCCGAGGTCTGATGACCCGGTACCGAGCAAGGGATGAGGTTGAGATCAGACAGGAAGATATGAGGAGAAGGGAGATAACCATTGAGCCAGGGCCAGCGTGAAATACAGATAATTGAGAGTCAACATGTACATTTGACAAGATAATGGATCGTAACCAACTTATACGATCATGGTCAAACTCTTAAAACGCAGATCCGAGGTTCAATTGAAGCGAAAGGCACTTCCACTCCGTGCTAAATTACTATTATTTTGATATCTCATATCTAATATTAAGCCAAAGATTGAGCTAATACAGAAGAGACGACCGAAACTGTGTCCATCCACCACCGGAAGGGGAGAGAATAGCCACCGGAAGTGACATCACATTGCCCTTCGCAGTCTTCTGTATTAGAAATTTCCCTGTTGTCATTGGTTGCACGCTTGTCAACCTGCAAGTGCGCCTGCTAGTTCCGGGGACATATTATTGATTCGGAGGGTGCAAAGCTGCAAAACACTCCTCAGTTTTACATCTTACCAGTATAACCCGCATCGACATTTTCTTCGATCAGATTTCCACTAACAGTTATAAAAACAACCTTTCTCCCGAATGAGCGGAAATTTTGCGAAGAACTTTCTTTCTGCTGAATCTCTTTTTTGTTGATTTTCTTCAGAAAAGACTCTTGTTTCGTCAATTGTAGATTGCAAACATGTTATCTAGAACTGCTGTCAGAGCCCCACGCTCTATCCGTGGGTTGGCCACTGCTGGCTTGACCAGAGACTCCCAAGTGAACCAGAACTTGTTGGAATCTCACTCTTTCATCCAATACAAGAAGCAACTCGAGAACCTCGACATCGTCAAGGCCAGATTGAACAGACCTTTGACTTATGCCGAAAAGCTTCTCTACGGTCACTTGGACGACCCTCACGGACAAGACATCCAGAGAGGTGTCTCCTACTTGAAGTTGAGACCAGATCGTGTCGCTTGTCAAGATGCCACCGCTCAAATGGCCATTTTGCAATTCATGTCTGCCGGTTTGCCTCAAGTTGCCACTCCTTCCACTGTCCACTGTGACCATTTGATCCAGGCCCAAATTGGTGGTGCTAAGGATTTGGCCAGAGCTATTGACTTGAACAAGGAAGTGTACGACTTCTTGTCGACTGCCTGTGCCAAATACAACTTGGGTTTCTGGAAGCCCGGTTCCGGTATCATCCATCAGATCGTATTGGAAAACTACGCCTTCCCAGGTGCTTTGTTGATCGGTACCGATTCGCACACTCCTAATGCTGGTGGTTTGGGTCAATTGGCTATTGGTGTAGGTGGTGCTGATGCCGTCGACGTCATGGCCGACTTGGCCTGGGAATTGAAGGCTCCAAAGATCATTGGTGTCAAGTTGACCGGTAGAATGTCCGGCTGGACCTCGCCAAAGGATATCATCTTGAAGTTGGCTGGTATCACCACTGTCAAGGGTGGTACCGGTTCCATTGTTGAATACTTCGGTTCTGGTGTTGAAACCTTCTCCTGTACCGGTATGGGTACCATCTGTAACATGGGTGCCGAAATTGGTGCTACCACCTCTGTCTTCCCATTCAACAACTCCATGGTTGACTATTTGAATGCCACTGGTAGATCCAACATTGCCGAGTTTGCCAACTTGTACAAGAAGGACTACTTGTCTGCCGACGAAGGCTGTGAATACGACCAAGTCATTGAAATCGACTTGAACACCTTGGAACCACACATTAACGGTCCTTTCACCCCAGATTTGGCTACTCCAGTCTCCAAGATGAAGGAAACTGCCATCAAGAACGGCTGGCCATTGGAAGTCAAGGTTGGTTTGATTGGTTCTTGTACCAACTCTTCTTACGAAGATATGACCAGAGCTGCTTCTATTATTGAAGACGCTGCCACCCATGGCTTGAAGTCCAAGGCTATCTACACTGTTTCTCCTGGTTCTGAACAAGTCAGAGCCACCATTGCCAGAGACGGTCAATTGAAGACCTTCGAAGACTTTGGCGGTGTTGTCATGGCCAACGCCTGTGGTCCATGTATCGGTCAATGGGACAGACAAGACATTAAGAAGGGTGACAAGAACACCATTGTGTCTTCTTTCAACAGAAATTTCACTGCTAGAAACGACGGTAATCCAGCCACTCACGCTTTCGTCGCTTCTCCAGAAATGACCACTGCTTTCGCCATCTCCGGTGACTTGGGTTTCAACCCAATTACCGACACCTTGAAGGACGCTAACGGAAACGAGTTCAAGTTGAAGGAACCAGTTGGTGTTGGTTTACCAGTTAACGGCTACGACCCTGGTGAAAACACCTACCAAGCTCCACCTGAAGACAGATCAACAGTCCAAGTGCAAATTGCCCCAACCTCCGACAGATTACAAAAGTTGACTCCTTTCAAGCCATGGGACGGTAAGGATGCCGAAAGATTACCAATCTTAATCAAGGCCGTTGGTAAGACCACAACCGATCATATTTCTATGGCCGGTCCATGGTTGAAGTACCGTGGTCACTTGGAAAACATCTCCAACAACTACATGATTGGTGCTATCAACGCTGAAAACGGTGAAGCCAACAACGTCAAGAACCACTACACTGGTGTATACTCTGGTGTTCCAGACACTGGTGCTGCTTACAGAGATGCTGGCCACAAGTGGGTTGTTATTGGTGACGAAAACTTCGGTGAAGGTTCTTCCAGAGAACACGCTGCCTTGGAACCAAGATTCTTGGGTGGTTTCGCTATCATCACCAAGTCCTTCGCTCGTATTCACGAAACCAACTTGAAGAAGCAAGGTTTGTTACCATTGAACTTCACTGACGTTGCTGCCTACGACAAAATCCAACCAGAAGACGAAGTAGACTTGCTCGGTTTGACTGAATTGGCCCCTGGCAAGAACGTTATTCTCAGAGTCCACCCAGCTGACGGTTCTGCCACCTGGGAAACCGAATTGTCTCACACTTACAACATTGAACAAATTGAATGGTTCAAGTACGGTTCCGCTTTGAACAAGATGGCTGCCGTTGCTGCTGAAAAGAAGTAAGTGATGTCTTGAGAGGAAATAGTTAAGTATCATTTCTTTTTGTTTACCTATTAACATTCATTCGTATTTATTTATTCATTATTATAATATGTACTTTGTTTAAATGACGAGCATTGATCAGAACACATGTAGAATGTCAATAGTCTTAGAGCAGTGTCGCCATGGTCTAATGCTATGATGACAATGTGACAACACACTCTTGGTATCGTTAATGACTACTCTCTCGCACTTATCTGCTTACATCAAGCAGTCGATCGTACTTTTCAGGTATATACTTCATTTCCTGTTCATCATCCTGAACTTCAACATCCAGAGAACTATCTACATCGATGATCTTGTCCTCATCGTTTATAAGTTCTAGTTCATTATCATATTTGTCTGAATCGCTTTCAACGATATCCCAATCGGAACCGTCTGAAGTGTAATCGGAGTCGTTATTGTACCTGGACAAAATATCGCTAGCTTTAGTTGGTAAATTGTTTGTTGACTTACTGGTACCGGAATTTTCAGTCTTCCTCTTCGGTATCTTCTTCTCTTGCTTGTATATCTCTTGCATCACGAAATCTGGAAAGTCTTCGAATTCACCTCCTTCAAAGCCGAAATCGAGCGTCTTCTTACTATTGTCTATAATTTCATCCTGCTCAGTATATTCATTTTCATAATCTGCTTCATTCTCATTCTCTCCATCCTCTAAATCAAACTCGTTTCCGTTCTCTCCATCAAACTCATTTCCACCTAATCCATCTAACTCAGTTTTAACTTGTTCTGTGATAGCCAGGAGAAGGGATTCCAATTCGTCTACCGAGGGATCATCATCCTGAAGAGTGTCTTCTACAGCATGCATCGAATGCCAACAAGCCAAAAGATAGTTGCATTTTCTGTTGTGCTACTAACTGCAAGTTATTCAGAAGTTTGGTAGAGATCGAAGCCTGCATATGTCATCGAAACTCCCATCAGGTTGGTAACTTTTCATTCTGAATCGACGTGATTAAGTAAAGATACATTTTCATATAGAAAACATTCGTGAAAGCTGTTGTTTATTGGTAATGTGTTTGATGAAATGAACAGATCGCTTCATAACTGAGAGTCAGCTTACGCATTGTATTTGCTGTCTTAAAGCATTTACTCCCGAGCATCAGCCAGTTCCACTTCTCACAAATATATTCCCACAATATCAAATTTACCCAATGATCTCTTATTCAACACACACGTCAAGACTACTATAGTTTCAGCTTTCTTCTATATTTATATCATCTCCGCAGTAGTTCGACTTCTTCCTTTCCATATCTCGAAATTTGTGTTGCTTTTCGCAGCTAGTAGATATTGCGCTACCATTATTTACCTTTTGCCCAAATAGGAATAGATATTGGAGAATCGTATAATGAATAAATTCAATTAACTAGATTATTACAGAAACAGACTAGAAGAAAGTAGGAAAGGGACCTCCTGAGCATCTTCTCTCCCTATAAAATGCTGAATTTCAGACCTTATGGGTCTCACGAAGCCAGAGTCATAAGCGATCTTTCTCGTTTTGACTATGAGTCGATTTCAGCCAGAAATAGATCTAGAAATCCCACCCCTACTTCAATAGATGACGAAAAGTCCAGTGTTCTAACATTGGATACAATTATTCCTTTATATTCCTCAAGAATCAACAAGGAGCCCTACCATCCTCCGAAGACACTTCTTGAGATAGCTGAAAATCTGTCGCCTCTACCAAAAGCCAGACCTCCCCCGTTACCAGAAAAGGATGGCAACCTACTTAGATCTCAATCAGCCAAAGAGTTTGCACCATATCCTGAATCGGTTTATGATGAATCTCTTCCCCCAATGATGGAAACGAGCCAATTTGTGGAAGTGCCCAAAACTTCACAAGAATCAGTATCGTTAGAGACTCTCAACTCCAAACAGAAAGCGCTAGAAGAAGATTTGGTACGAAGAGTGATGAACAGGCCCTTATTCACAATATCAGGCAGAGACCTTGGAGTACCCAAATATGAGGATAAATCATACACAATATCTGCCAACTCCTTCATCTATCTTTTTGAAATCATTATTGACATAATCATAATTGTGCTAAGTTCAGTTCTAGTGAACAAAGATAGAAATGTAGGCGTCGGCATATACAGATATTTCATTGCCGATGGGTCAATTTCGCTAATAATCTCACTTCTATTTATTTCCACAATCATCAACTTCGAGAAGAGAAACGGAAGTTTCTACTGTCTCGCGGCTACTATCTTGAAGCTTGTTTCTTTCATCATGGTGGTTTCGCATTTGCTTCCCAAAGGCAACTGTAAAACAAGAGATATTTGTGACACAAGAAAGGCCACTTCTGCATTCATCATTATATCCACATTTATATGGATCGGCAACTTGGTGATGTTTTTGACTACACTCTACATTTCTAGACTAAACTTGTTGAACGATATCAACTTTGATTTCAGCAACCAGGGATTAAACAAAAAATACAACATGTCTCAAGACACCTTACATGAACAGGGTTCCCCTAATAACCACACAGATAAGCCCTTGAAAGAATACTATCTAACAGAGTCTGGCGAAATGTATGAGATCACCGACGAATGGCAGAGATTGAATCACCAGGGAAAAAATAAAATCTTAGTGTATACATTTTGATTTTCGCAACCATTTTGGCTGCGAAATGGCGGCAATTATATTTAATATTTCAAGAGTTATATTATATATATTCTTATGCTATTAGTATTTGCAAATCAACAATCAGTTTGTATTCATCTGGATCAAGTCATTTCTTACCATCATGAAAGTCTTATGCTTCTTGTTCTTTTTTGCATTTGCAAGGTCCCTCCTCATTAAGCTGGCTGAAGATATTATACCTTCCAAATTATCATTGCTGGCTCTCAGAGAGGGCAAGATAAAACTTGAAGGAGAACTACAATCATTAATTTCAAAAGTCAACGAAAGGATTGCAGAGGCTAGCATTAGAGATGAAGATGAAGAACTCCTTGTACTTCCGCGTCAGTTATTAAACTCTAAGGTATTGAACAAGCTCGGACTTAATAGTTTGGTTGAAGGTGGTTCTCTCTTCAACCTCTCAATCCACAAAAATCTTAACCATGACAACATTTTGGTTCCTCCAGGGACCAAGAGCTTGTTCATTTTCAATTCGTCAGACTCTTTGAAGATCCCCAAAAGAGTGCACCACAACTTTTCTCGTTTCATAGATTCTTCTCCACCATTTAACCTCCCTGAAGTTATGAACTTTGTCGACTACTACATGGTACTTCCTAGATCTTATTTGAAGAATATCAGTTGGGAGGATACAGACTCAGTTTATTACCGTAGTTTACTCAAGGTGAGAACAACTAAGCTTCCAATTTTCAGAAAGTGCATCAGTGAAAACAAGCCATTATTGGTGTTCATGTTCAACAGAGTATCTGACAAAGCTCAAGCAATGAAGGAAGAGGGATTGAGCACTGTTATGACTGTGAAGAATTTCTTAAAGTCCAAAATTAGTAGCGATTCAGTTTCATCCTTCTTTGATAAGTTTGCAAGTACATGGGTTAATAATGTTGCTTATGATTCATTATTACATTCTGTGTTTTGCAGCACTAACACTGAACTAATGGAAGACAGTTACTGTTTGAAAATAGGCGAAACAATGAAAACCGTATTTCTCTACCCAGCATTCTTTGATATAAATAGGCTCCTGAGAAGAAATGACAACGAACAGATGGAGGTAACTGCTGATGCTCAAGCAATCAGACAAGCCCATGACAAGTTGTCCGTGGCAGCAGACAGATTGGATGAAATCACTTACGAATTGGCTACTGACCCCAAGAAGTTGATAAAGGAATACGACGAAAAGGTTGATACCAAAGTCGCTGACCTCGTTGACCGCACCAAGCTTGCTATTGAAAGGTTAGAAGAAAAGAAGGAGGTGCTCAAAGAAGAAGTGAAGAACAAGTTGAACAAGGCTAGAAAACTCAGGAAGGCGTCTACTTCTCAGCAATATGATCTTGATAACGAACAAGATGAGGACAACGAATCGTACGACTATATTGATTCTGAAGATAACATGTATAGCACGAAGAAAAAGAGATCAGAGATCTTTGATGAAGATACATGGGATAAGGAAGATGTCGAAAGAGGATTGGAGTTGCCGTTGTCTCTTATTAACCTAAAGAAGCCCGGTAGGTATGCTAGAACTA
Organism: Scheffersomyces stipitis CBS 6054; assembly: GCF_000209165.1. Classification (NCBI taxonomy): domain Eukaryota; kingdom Fungi; phylum Ascomycota; class Pichiomycetes; order Serinales; family Debaryomycetaceae; genus Scheffersomyces; species Scheffersomyces stipitis. The sequence continues at coordinate 346,596 of NC_009047.1, forward strand.
ACGAATACAGTCAAATTATCTTTGACTATGGAACTGAAACCATTCCTAGTTTAGTCAAGCGTGCCGAGGAAGAAAACTCAGAGGAGTGTACACCCATTACGTGGTACAATATCTTCCACCACAGTATCTTTGGCAAGACCAAGTTCTGTGAAGACCAGAGTTCGATTCGAAACTGATTGAATTGGTAATATATCGTTAAGCTAAAATACATAAATAAGAATAAGATAAGAATTGAAAAGATAAATTGATACAAGTAGTCCTCTGATCTTTACTTCTATCATATGAAGTTGACACGACTGCCACTTTGACTTGTGTTGTAAGATGTCGATTGTGAATATGGATTGACAGGTGGACCTCTGCTTGAGCCACCAACATATGCACTATTATGATACCCTGTTATGGCACCAGGATTACCAACAATCGTGGAACCGGGTTGGGTAGGTTCCATTGTCTCTAAGTAAGAATCATGCTTAGAGTCATTGGCATCGTGGGAGAAATTGAAGTTGGAGTTGGAGTTCAGCTCGTTTCTGGAATCCTTGTTAGGAAACATGGAATCTTCTTCATACATCGATTCATCTTCATCGTACAAGTTGGCAGGTTTGCCTCCGTGTTCGTGACCCTTTCTGGCAGTAGCACCCAAGGCCATCAACTCCAAATCTTCTTCACCGTTTTGTGCTTGCTTCGGGTTGTCAAATCTAGGAAGGAACGAGACTCTGTCATCCTTCATTGGTTGGTATCTCGCATCAGGGTTCTTATAAAGTAAGGCCAAAACACAGGTGACAACGGTGAAGATTAAACAGAACAAGGCAAATACGGCATTAATGACAAAGTAAACGACACCCATGACCGAAGCCACAACATGCGGTTGCCTAAAGACGAAGGAGAAGAACATGAAGAAAAGGGCATTGAGAGTGCTGATGACAGCAATGGTGATATTGAACGCATTAGTTCTCTTGTCCATAAATGGTCTAATCCAACTAACAAGTACACAGTAGGCCAATTCAATGACGAAGACAATGACAGATTGTACTTTTCCGTGGGTTTGTAAGACTGCCACAAACAATGACTTAGCAAGCATGTATACCAAACTGACGAGAATAAAGTAGTAGCAATCAGCTCTGAATTGAACGTAGAGGAAACCGAATTTGTTCAAAAAGGCACCGTCGCCATACAACAAATAGGCTGGGTTCTTGTATTGCAGCACAGACTTTCTACCAAACATGAATACTCTGATGGCTGCTTGAAACAATAAAACTACGGATAAGACAAACAAGAAGACAGCAATCACGGTAGTACCCACTGAGTCTCTCGTAGTCAATTCCCAGAGGCATAACACGGCGATTTGCGGAAGAGCCAATACAAACAATCTGTAGAGGGTACCTTTGATGACAAGAGACCACTGCAGTCTGTATTCGTTGAACTTTCCTTCATTCATCAACTTGGCTCTGATCAAGATTTCGATGATTGCCTTGAACAACATTAGACACACCACCATGACAAAAGCAAAGAACAAGAGGAAAATGATACCGGTCATGAAGAGGTCAGTGATTTCTATTCTGGTCAAGAAAGCAACTCTCTGGATACCACGAAGAACTAAGATCTTGGAAGACAAGTCTTTGTCCTTTTCGTTTAAAGAGTACAACGTGGAGTTGAGAGAGTCGCTGTAGCCAAAGTCGTCGGAATCAAGCGTGATCGAGGCACGCTTGGATAAGCCTGAAACCACACTTTCTTGAGGCTTGTAGAAGGACTCGAACAATTCGTAGGCTCTTTTCTTTAGCTTCTTTTGGACGGAAATAGAGAGATACTGCGATCCCAAGATATCCGTAGGGGTACCCCCAGTAGCCTGGAGGTACCAATTTGCAATGTTTTGGACAAATCCGACCCTGACGATACCGAGCGACCACTGGAAGTTCTGGGCCCAGGCTGCGGCAATAGGAGGCACTTTAGCCACGGCCATCATGGCTGTAATGGCCAAAGACTGGAAATAAACGAAAAGCGACATCGAGTTCGAGGCAATGTGTGCTGCTGTGTTGGAGTGGCCAATCACTGAGACGACTCCCGATGTAATAACACCGAGACCAGCAATGGCAGCAATGGGCCAGGCAGCGTATTTTGTCTGGACAGTTTTCCCGTTGGTCAATACTGCTTCAACACAAGCTAACTGGTCTGACTTACCATCTTCTGTGATTGTGACACGGACTCTGGCGTCGAGGTCCGGGATTGTGAAGGCAATTCCAGGGATCTGGTCAGTGATGCTTCTCGACACATTGTACAGGGATGTCAAATCCAAGTGGCCGGAAGTCAAGGGGCAGATCTCGGGGTAGTTAAGATTACAGAGCGAGACGTTACGCGAAAGAATATTGAGTCCGTAGGCAATCAACGTGATTTGAGCAGTCACATTTGTGTCGAGTGACGAGATCGCATTCACTTGAAAGTAGACACTTGTGTTGTGGGGAAAGTATCTGACATCGAAGAAGGAGGCAGTGAACTTCGAGTTGTCCATACATGTCAACAAGGACGAGGTCTTAAGAACCGACTGAGCCAAAGCTGCCTGGAGCAAGCTGAAAATCCAGATGTATATGAGGTTCAACCGCATTGTGAAAATTGGAAGAACTGTAGACGGAGTACTAGCAGTAGAAGATTCAGCAGATTGGAAGAAAGAAAAGTAGTGGGAATAAGTAGAGGAAAATGGAAATACGAGTGTATACTAATGTGTGGAAAAAAGATATCTGTAGATGATCTGTTCAGATGATCTCAGTCGCGGAAAAAATGGCTGGGGAGTGCGAGGCAATAATAAGGCGCTTTTTATAGCAGCTACCACAGGTCAGATGGTGAAATGGAATTATTTCTAGAAGAGAATATCAGCTGTGAAGATACGGAGATCTATGGCAAGATACAATCGTGGGACAAGCGGGTCTACGAGATGCAAGTTGGCCAGGATGAGGTCTATGATAACGGTCTAAGATAGATAACGGTCTAAGATAGATACTGACACGCGGATAGCTCCTTCTCTAATCAATGCGTGGGATGGTTTTGTAAGTTGAAGATTTGGTTGGCTTGATTTGTTTGGCTTGATTTTGTGGTCGAGACTTTTTCTTGTCTTTTGAGGCTATGGGACGCGAAGCGAGAGTTGAGCACAGAGTGCACTATGAATCTGGGAATACGGAATACTAAAAGCTGAATGCTTCAAACTTTGAACGGCCAGAACAGCCAATAACCGTGGCAGAATCCCTTCTACTTATATATATATAATAATATATAATAATACAGCTTGTATTGCTACATGCATTCGTCATAGACCGGGCTAGTTCTACACACTATAAATAGCTTCAAAAAAGAAAAACCAAACACCAACTACAAGAACCGGTTTGCGTACAGGAAGATCTCCCGATGACGCTTGTTGGGCAGCAGGGGCAGAACTTTAACACAACTGTAATAGCTGTAGAAAGACTAGGATTGCAGCCACCTGAGATCCATTCCATATCTACTGTAGATCCATGCTGGACAGAGCACCAAAGGATATACCAGTTTATTGCTTTCTGTCTTTCTCCTCTTGGTTGGATGTCTCTATGATGTCGGTGCAATAATCTCCAGATTCTCAGCCTTGGGCTCCCACCTCCGTACACTTGGCTCATGGCCAATCCGTGCAGGTTTAATTTCTGTCTTGTCACGGCTATGCCAGAGTAATGACGTCGATTATCGTATATTTTGCTAACGGTCTTTCCTAATAATGCTATTTGGACAATGATCAGTACGCCCTATTGTGCCTATATATTAGAATAGTTAGCAGAGAGCCAGTAAATCTTCATTGTCTAGAAATAGCCTCTCAGATTCAAGAACCGTATTTCGCTACTTGCTCCATGCATTTATTTTTTCTCTTTGCACTTCACATTTGGGTGCAAAATTTCACACGCATACAACATCGCTAGTGTGCAACAGAATACAGAGTCACATTTAAAATAGAACAGTTGTACATTAGTATTGTATAGTATGTAGTAAAGAACACAGTGAAGTATAAGAGCGGACTAGTATGGAATACCGTTGGTAATTCTCTGGAACTCGTCGTAACCTTTGGTGTAGAAACTCTCCATCGACTTCTTTATCAAGCCTCTGAAGTACAAACTAGCCTCCTTCTCCGACTTCCCAGGCACGAATCTCGATCTCAACTTCTTAATAGTGTTTTCTTTGAAACATGGCAACCCACTTTCCAACATAGGATTGACACATCTCACAATTGTCTCCATGTATGGTCTACAGGCCAAGTAACCCTTGACACACAATTCTTCGAACCACTTGAAAGCCTGTGTATCGATCCGTCCTCCCAACACAGCAATCATTTCATGAGTCAACTTGAATGGAGCCACTTCGAACTTAACACCACCAGGAACGATATCGAAACAGAAACCGAAATCAATGTGCAACACATGCCCTTGGTCGTCGTACATGATGTTACCGTTGTGTCTGTCTTTGAATTGTAAAAGATACGAAATAATAGAGTACGCAGCCAACGACTTGATCAAGTTGTTACGAGCTGTCTGGAACTCAGGTGAAGTCTCGGGTCCAAATTTAGTCGTGAAATACTCATATAATCCGTTGACTGCTTCTCTTCCTAACATATCACGCGAAGTAGCATTAGGCAACACATCAATAACACCACAACCAGGAGCAGTGGCAGTAACTCTGTTTGGAAAAACATACAAATCCAAACCAGCATTTGTCCAAATTGTTCTAAACACAGAAATTAATTGCAATGCAAGAACATCCTGTCTACAATCGTCACCAACCTTGAAAATAGCACTCTGCCACTTTTCAATAGTAACGGTCTTGATTTCTCCAGACTCTTGAACTTCTTCAACATCTTTCTTGACTCTGAAAGTAGCCATAAAGGGAGCCTTTGCATGCGATTGCAAGGGTCTACCGGACTTACGGTTGATATCAATAACTACACCATCAGGATTACATGGCAAGTAAACACCGGGCTTGACTTCGATCTTGGCCATCTCTTCATCGATCTTGACCTTCTTCTCGGCCTTGGTTTTCTTGATGTATGGCTTCAACTTACCTGAGATACCTGTGACTTCGTTAAAGAAACCAAACTCTTTCTCGTAGAATGCCAAATCTTCCTGACTGTAGGAGGCAAGCATCTTTGTTTGGATTTTATCAAGAACTGGCTTGATCGAGTCTGGTTCACTTGATTCTTCGTCCTTATAACTATTTGCCAACATATTCCAGATGATTTGATGTGCAAACAACTGAGAAACCTTTGCTGTTTCAAGAATGAATCTTTCAACATATCCCTTTTGATCATAACGCAAACATTGCACGATTTGTGGAACATAGAAGAAAGTCAAATTGACATCGTGGTGTTCCAACGATCTCATGGTGTATTGCAAAATGTACGGGTTGTTACTAAAAGGTGGCAAGAAAAGAGTAATCGAATCAATTGGAGCCAAAGCTTCCCAGAACAACAAGTGATGAGAAGGCATGTTGGTACCTGCGTTGAGACCAATGAAGAATTGAACAGCATCGGGATATGAAATAGCCGGTAATGGGTTTTTTACAATCAACGATTGCAACACGTCATCCAAGTTCTTAGACTTATATCTGAACGCCAAATTCACCGCCAAAATAGGATCAATATTGAATGCCTTGGTGATATGAGACGAAGAAATCTGTTGCGAGACATAGGAACCCGTGGTTTCCAGTGGATTTAATGGGTCTAACCAAACAGAAATCTTAGAAATCTCATCATCCAAGAAGAAGGATAAAAGAGTCCTTCTAGATTCCAAATCCTCCAGGCGATGAACAGGAATGTTGTTGACCAAACGGGCAACTTCCTTCAACAAAGTGTAATCGGCTCTAAATTTAAGAATGTTGGAACCAAATGGATAAGCCGATCTTTGCTTGAACCAAGACAAAGAACCATTCAAGATCAACTTGGTCAAGTTTGCAGTACTTCTAGAACCCAACTTGTGATGGTAGTTCAACACATCAAAAGAAAACCTGATCAATTCAAATCTACCGATTCTGGCAAAAGGATGAAGACTGGCCGTTTCCAAACTCTTCAAACCAACTTCGACAAACCTGGTGTATAACTTCAACAAATGGTCACTCTGATTCAAGGTTGCTTGGAAACTGGAAGAGAACAATTCAATAATAAGTAAGTGAGGTTCAAAGCTACGGGCAGTCTTGAAAGCAGTACGGTTAACAGTCTTACGGTCACTTGGACTGTACTCCATTTTGCTGAATTCGGGATCCTCGATATCTTGTTCTTTGCTAAAGAGACCCTTGCCCAATTCAATAGTAGTTTCCCACTTCTTTGCTACTTCACTGAGCAACAACATTGCCAGATTTGGTCGGTCTTTCATAACTGCAAACCAAATGCCAATAGCAGCGTCCATAATGCTTGGTTCAAAAAATTGGAATGGAACATCTACCAAATAGCGGACCAATTCAGATTGGTCACTTTCGGTAATCAACGTAAATCCAGCAATCTCTGTAAGCAAATCAATAACCTCATGATTGTTGACAGTGTCTGCACCTGACTTGACACCAAGCTCAATGACTTTGGCTCTAATAGCAGCAAGAGCTTCGTCCGAATCCAACGTGCGAGTATTCTTGGGTATTTGATCTACCAAATCATCTACAAAGCCACTTCTCCAGTTTAATTGTGAAACCAAAGTGGGCAATGTGTTCAAGTTCTTGACAGGGTAGCGTGAAATGTGAGTCAACTCCCTGTCATTGGCAAGAATACTACCAGCCATTTCAAGAGCAAAGGAGACACCAAAATCAAGCCTCTTTGCACTCTGGAAACGCTCGCCTTCGGTGACATACGACTGGATCAAACTTTTCACATCAACACTACTCTTGTGCAAAACCAATTTGAGCCAGTGCTTTGATTTCTCGTGCAAACGATTGAAGGTTTCATTTCTCCACTTATAGGAGTCTGATAACGATATTCTGATACCAGTTCTCTTGGCACGATAAGATGTAGTTGGCTCATACTGATGGGTTTCAGCATCGACAATGCTATCGAAGAGTATCGTCAATAAGTCAAATAACGTGTACAAACTTCTGTGGTGGCACAAAGAAGAAGGAACCTTGTTGATTAACAAATCAGCACATTGAACAGCGGCATCTTGCAAATCTTCGAGTCTGTGACAACAGAAAACCAAGATGTTTGTCAATTGCAGAGCAATGTGTTCTGCGGTGAACTGTTTGTTGGCGCCGCAGCTGACTAAGTAGATATAATCCTTAACAATCTTGAAAGAAATGAAGCCAATATACTTCTCAACGCCACTAGTTTTGATCGAGGGGTCAGAATAGTATTGCAAGATGGTTGCACAATCGCCCGACTTGACTCTTAACGATTCAACAAATACAGTGGCAGACAAAAAGATCAACTTGGGGTAAGACAAATTTCTGTGAACTTCAAAGATATCACCTATAATATGTCTGTGATCTTTGATATTGTGATTGGAAGATCCTCTTCTCAAAACAGTGTTCATTTCCAAAGATGTCTCTGTTCTATCCCATGACAATTCGGATGCCAATGGTGGCGTGTTGTAAGCTATTCTCTCTAATTCCTTAGAATAGGCCTTGGAATTTTTAGAATTGATAGAATACCCATGCACAACCATGTTGAACCAAATGTTGCGAAAGAGATTGATAGTCTCAGTTTCCTTAATAACTAAAGGATCATCACCCTTCCGAACATCTGGCAACATCTCAGCCAATGGCTTCAAGTAAATTGCGATCTGATCACCAATTTCGCTGATCTCATTGTGAGATCTGTGGTGTTCCAATACTTGAACATCACCTTTACTGATGATCGCTTGTAACATCTCTTTCAAATAGATCAAATACAAGGGGTTATCCTTCTTCAACTTGCGCGAGAGAGAAACTCTGGTAGCAATAAGATCATCTAACAATACCACATTCTTGGCATCGTTGGCATCAACAGACAATCTGTTCAATAATCTCACTAAAATAGTGAACTCTCTTTCTGGCAAGAAAGGGGCACAAGCTGCCAATCCCTTAAGCAACAAGCCACCGATTGGTGTCTCCAATTTTGTAATCTTTTGCGACAAGATGGTGACAGCCAAAGTAGGGATTGTTTCGTCATTGCAAGCTTGAGAGATCTCAATGATGGAAGTGACAGCATTTTCGCATACCTTGTTGTAGTCGTTCTCGTCATACTCTCCAGCCACACTTCTAATAGAAAGATTTGTTCTACTAGTGTTTGTTGGCAATGAAGAAATAGAGGCTCTTCTAGACAACGGTACGTCGCGGAGAGACAAGCCATCAAGAGCACGAGAAATCGGACCATTTGTACGTCTAACTGAATTTCTGTTCAGCAACTGTAGACCGTCGTTACCAACAAACAACAAATTTGTCAATGCGTAGATAGTGGTGATAACAGCATCTTGAGACATGACTTTACTGGCAAACCCTACGCACTTAGAAGCTTCAATACAGTAGTCAGTATTGAATTTAGGATTGGCCACTAAGGAAGTGAAGGTTCGCGTCAAAGAGGAACCTACCAGATCGTCCTTAAACACCAAGAGCGAGCCAAGTTGTAGTGTGCTGATCCCCAAATCTGGGTCCAACATCACGTCCTTAATTTCCAGACAAATCTTGAAGAATCGTTTGGCAATCTTGAGGTCAACATTGTCAGTGAACATACCACAACTAATCACTTCAATGTTGTGGCTCTTTGCCAAGTACCCATGCTTCAATCTCTTGTAGGTAGAGTATACAATATAGGTCTCACCTCTATCTAAAAATTCCATCTTGTGGATGGCAAGATCGGACAACGTTTTGATTATCTGCATGTGAGATTGGGAGATGTCCAAGTTGTCCTTGGACAAATCCTGGCCGTTAGGCAATTTCTCCGAATCGCTGTACTTGCTGGCGACCTTGTCCAAAACGTACTCCAACAACGACTTGTCCTTGTTCCCGACAATAGAGTTCAAGATAGAAGCCATCAACTTACTGAGCTTTTCAAGGTAGAGGATTGGCGAGAAGTCTACGATATACTCGTTTTCCAACAACATAGAATAGTCGCTAGTTTCAGTGAAAATAGCATCGGAGTACCATTCGATATCGTTCAAGAAATCAAAAGTGTCGATACATGTGTCCACAGTGAGGAAAATCTTGAAAGCCTTAGGAGATTCAGTCAATATCTTTGAGTTCTTGCTCAAAGCGTCGATGTAGCCCAACAACGTGAAGTAGTTGGAGATTTCGGGCTCTTCGAAGCTGAAGAAGCGTTCATTGAACTCCAGAAAGATATCCAATACATTTTCAAGATATTTCTTGTCGAATTTGTAGGCGATGTTGATCAAAGCTGTAGTCAACTTTTCACCAAGTACAGCCCACGGAGGAGACTCGCGTGCGGATGCTACAAGCAGATGGTTGAATTTCTGGTTGGGCAACTCCAAAAGATAAACCCTGAACTTGTCCAACAACAACTTCACTTGAGGAGGAAACTTGACGGCAAATCCGGTCGAATCACACAAGGCAATGAGAACCTCGTACTCCTTGGTGGTGATGGGAATCTCAGACAAGTCTTCTTCCTCGTCAGTAGTCTCTTCCTTGGGAGCCAATGACATCAATGTGCCAAACTCGTCGAGACTATTGCCTTGTTCGCTGATTCCAGTAGGAGGCAAAGAGGCAGGAGCATGTTCCACCGAAAGTTTGGCCAACTTTTGGAGAGCTTCTCCACGTATAGAACCTCGGGATATTCCTGTAAAATCCATACTGATTCAACGAAAATGAATTCTAATGAAAAATGAAAAAACTTCCCGGCTTATGAGTTGCTACAAACAAAGCAATAAAGATTGATATGACAACAGATATATAGCAATTTTCTAAAGGAAGCGGATGTCAATTTCAAGATTGAAGTGTTGAAAGCGTAAAAATCAGCTGAAAATCTCCAACTTTTCAGTGCTGGTAGTTCGATTTCCCTGCACATGCCCCAAAATAGATTTTGAAGATTGCGCTCACGCTAAACATTGTTGGCGGGGGTTGGAATTTTCACAACCATTTCCTCATTCAGTAATGTTCCTATCTCTGAACTACGTTTTGTTTCCCATTATTGATGTTTATTGAATGCTAATATACAATCTACAGACGGTTGTCCGCAGAGCAAAATACCGTACAAGAGAAAATCCCGCCACCTGACCAGTCGAATTACTTCCTGACTTTATAATCTAGAAATATGGTAGCGCCGCTAGGTCAAGTGTAGTGACCAGAGTTGAATGCAACTTTTAAAAGAGCAGAATGGACAGAACCCATTCAAATGCAAATGAACCGACCTTGATTAACGTATTTACGAGTAGGTTTCGATCAAGGTGTCCCTCAAGTTACCAGAAATGGATTCTGGCTGAGCATCTTGCAATCTGAAGATAGATTCAATAACAGACAATTCAGGAGCAGTGGTGTCCAAACCGGTGACAGCCAACCAATCATTCACAACCATACCAGCACCGACAACTGACGAACCTCTATTAACAGTACCAGCGACCAAAGGAACTTGTAACAAAGAAGACAATTCTTCTTGGTCCTGGATAGAAGTTTGAGGATGGACTATACCACCTTGGTTAGACAACGAACAGTAGGAACCTACCAAGACGTTACCGGCGATAGTTTGACGGAAAACTTCGACACCCAACACATCAGCAATCAACTCTTCGGTTTCTCTCTCGATATCTGGGTGTACCAACGCCACGTAATCATTGCAACAGATCACGTTACCCAAAGCAGACAATCTTTCTTCAACTCTCTGGATCTTAACAGCATCAGGTAACGAGTTTCTTAAATGCATTAATTCTTGGTCAGTGGTCTGAGTGGGCACCAATAAACCACGTCTATTACCGGCAGTCATTCTACCGACAATACGGGTTCCAGCAATGGTGGTGTGGACAATAGGAATGACATCTCCTAATTCAGCTTCAAAAGCTGAGTAGAAGTTTTCCGATCCTCCTACGGCAACTAAGTTGTAGGAATTGGTTAACTTGGAAAAAACACCGACTTCGTTGGAGTTTTCAAATTGAGTTCTCGTAGCCATGATGGTAAATACGTAGTTTTGATAATAAGAATAGAATATTGATGGCTCTGAAAATTCGAGATGAGTAATACTTTATAGTAGAAGAATTTTTCAGACGATGACATGTGAGAGGTCACGTGCTTAAAAATGAGATGCAACAGCTAAAGATAATGAGGAGTACATACAGGTCCAAGGTTATATATACGGCTTCCCTGGACGAAACTTATGCCAGCTACAGCATAAAAGAAGAGTTAATATATAAATTGTATATTGGAAATAGTTGATCCTAACAGGATGTGGCCTTTGGTATACCGTGGTTTTTGTACGAAATGTAGAACTTTGCGCCAAACTCAGTTAAAACGGTTTGAGATATCTGCATACTTTCCATCGTAAGAGTTTGTTCACGTGATGACACCAAGTGTGGGGTGCCAGTATCACCTTAGATTCTAGGTATTGTGCCTTTTACCTTTAGGAAGCCAGGCATATATTGTGTATAAATAATACATATTACAAGCTGTATACATTCTATATTCCTGTTTTATTGTAGACGTAATCCCCCTTTCCTCTTTTTCATTAGTTTTTTTGTCTACAATCATGAAATATAAGGTTCCGGATCTCTCTGATCTCGAAACACGGCTATCGGCGTCAATAGTAGGACAGCCTCAGGCTGTCAAAAAAGTTTCAGAATGTCTTCGAAGAAGTCTTGCTCAATCGTCGAGCCGCCATTTCAGATCAATGCTTGTTCTTGTTGGCTCTCCCGGATCCGGAAAATCTGAATTGGTAAGAAGATTGGCCGAGTATCTTTATGGGAGCGAAAAGGCTGTAATCCGTTTACCCCGGGAAATTTCAGTATCTAGCCTATTGGGGTCTTCTATAGATGGTGAAGGTATCCAGGAGGGACTATTGGTGACGGCACTATTGGCGAATCCGACTTGTGTAATCTTGGTTGAGGAGGCCGAGAATGTTCCACCCGAGACGTTGGCCTTATTACTGAGAATTGTAGCCACTGGTTCTATTACTTCGTCTAGAGGACGAGTTGTTCCTTGTACACATACGGTAGTTGTTTTAAAGAGCAGATTGGCGCAGCCAAAATTGCTAACAGAAGAAGAGATCCTTGATAGAGTGTCAAATCACCTAAAAACTCACTTCGAAGACCTTGACGACGACTTAACCTCCACAATAGTTTTCAATCCTCTTGGCCCGAAATCCATTTATGACATTATCAGTCTTCAATTAGGGCAGGTGCAAGACAGATTTGCTAGATTCGGCTATGGTAAGTCCATAAGCTTTGAACTTGACGATAATGCTCTTAAGTTTCTATATGAAAACGGCTATTCTCCAACTTTGGGTGCAAAAGAGCTCGAGCGAGTGTTGCAGGCAGAACTCCTAAGCAGAGTCGCTATATACTTATTAACTGGACAAGTGAGAGACCAGGAGACGGCCAGAGTGACATCAGGAAAGAGTGGCTTGCAAGTATTCCCAAACCATGAGCCCATAGAAGTTGTCACCGTCGACAGTGAAGAAGAATGGGATGAGACCTACTACGAAGATTTCTAGCTAAATGACTTATGATTCTACAATAAATGAATAAATTTATATTATGTATTATTATTACCCTAATTTATAACCTTGGAACAAAAATCAAACAATTAACAAAATATCGTAATTTAAGTTAGGAGCTAGTCGAGTCCAGCGCCAAACTCTTCAGAGTCTTCATCGCCGTCATCAGAGTCCTCCCAGTCTTCAACATCGTAGTCTCCCATTTCAACGTCATCAGGCTCGTGGTTTGGTAACACTTCAATTCCCTTTTCACCCATGGTAACATGAGCTGTTTCTTTGTCCTTGACTTGTCCCTTCAACAACAATACGGCAAGACGGTTCAAAATCTTGGTTTGGATAAGACGGTTCAAAGGTCTGGCACCCAAGTCGCGAGAATATCCCTTTTTGCACAAGTATTCCAAGGCCGAATCGTCTACATCTAATGTCAAAGTCTTTCCATTAGCAGCAAACCTGTCTTGGATTTCTTTCAATCTGATTTGCACAATCTTGGCTATAGCCTTCTTGGACAATCTGTTGAAAATGACTGTGGAAGATATACGATTTAAGAATTCTGGTCTGAAGTGTGCTCTGACTGAGCCCATAACCAAATCCTTCGTTTCGGCAGTGATTTTGGAGCCCTTGGAGGCATTGATGTACTCAGCACCCAAGTTGGAAGTCATGATGATGATACAGTTAGAACAGTTGACTACCTTACCTTGTGAGGAGGTGACTCTACCATCGTCCAAGATCTGAAGCAACACGGTCAACACTTCTGGAGCTGCCTTTTCGACCTCATCGAATAAAACGACAGAGTATGGACGTCTTAATAATGCTTCAGTCAAGATACCACCTTCTTCGTAGCCAACATAACCGGGAGCAGCACCAAGCAATTTGGATGCTGACCACTTGTCACCAAGTTCAGAGCAATCTATTCTTACCATTGCTCTTTCATCAGCAAACAAGAAACCAGCAACCTTCTTGGCTAATTCTGTTTTACCCGAACCGGACAAACCCAAGAAAAGGAATGAAGATGGCTGGTTAGGGTTGGCCAAACCAGATCTGGTCAATCTGATGGCATTGGACACAGCCTTAACAGCGTCTGATTGTCCAACTACACCACTAGATAACTCCTTTTCCATATTAATCAACTTGGAATTTTCTGCTTGGGTCAATTTGGTGACTGGGATACCAGTTAATCTGGCTGCCGTTTCAGCTACTTGTTCGGCACCCACAACATGTTTCAACAAGGCATCTGGACCAATAGAAGCCTCCTCTTCAGCAACTTTAACTTCCAATTCTTCGATTTGCTTCTGTACATCAGGAATGGCAAAGTACCTTAAATCTGCTGCAGTGCTGGTGTCGTGTCTTCTTTCAGCGTCCTGGGCCTTGATTTCCAATTCGTCCAACTTACGCTTTGCAGAAATTAATTGTTCATGACCAGCACGTTCGGCGGAGAATCTTTCTCTTAAAGGAGCCAAAGTTTCTTCCAATTCCGCCTGCTTCTTCTTGGCCAATTCTAAGCGATCCTTAGAATCGGCATCGGCATCGACATCTCTTTCCAAAGCATTGATTTCAACTTCTACAAGATGTAACTGTCTTTCTAAGTTGTCCAATTCTTCGGGCTTAGAGTCTCTAGCTACAGCAACGGTAGCAGCAGCTTCGTCAATAAGATCAACGGCAGAATCTGGTAAGTTTCTGTATGTTAAGTATCTGGATGCTAGTTGAGAAGCAGCTACCAAGGCACTATCCAAGATACGGACCCCATGGTGGATTTCATATTTGGGCTGAAGTCCTCTTAATATGGCTACCGTCTCATTGACTGTGGCAGCAGGAACATCTATCTTTTGGAATCTTCTTTCAAATGCACCATCCTTAGAGACAAACTTACGATACTCTACGAATGTCGTAGCTCCAATACAATGCAAAGTACCTCTGGCCAACATTGGCTTCAACAAGTTAGCAGCGTCAGATTTTCCATCGCCCATCAACATGTGGATTTCGTCAATGAACAAGATGATGAACTCCTTCGACTTTTCGATTTCGTTTAAAACACCCTTGATTCTTTCTTCGAATTCACCTTTGTACTTGGCACCAGCAGTCAATGCTCCCAAGTCCAAGGCAAACAATCTTGAGTTTTGTAACACTCCAGGAACATCTCCATCGATGATTCTTTGTGCTACCCCTTCCACAATGGAAGTCTTACCTACACCGGCTTCACCAACCAAGACCGAGTTCGACTTGGTTCTTCTGGCTAAAACACGGATGACTCGTCTGATTTCTTCTTCTCTGCCGATAACCGGATCGATTCTTCCTTCTCTGGCTTTTTCAGTCAAATCCTCACAGTACTTGTTGAGGAATTCGTAGGTAGAAGACGAGTCAGCCTGTCTTGAGTCGATTCTCTGGTTTCCTCTCAACTCTATAGCAGCAGCTTTGACAGCATCTACTTTGATTCCAGCTTCTTTGAAGATATCCTTGATAGACTGATCTTCGAGCAAAGCTAGCAAAATATGATCCTGAGCAACGTAGCTGTCTTTCTGTTGAGCCTTGATGTTATTGGCTCTGGTCAAAACTTGGCCAGCAGCATAGGAAGGCCTGACTTCATCTGGAGCCGGGGTTTGAGAAGGCAATCTGACCAAATGTTTGTTAACGGTCCTTTCGAAAGTGGGCCATTCAAATCTGCCCTTTTGGATCAACGTCTTTAAGTACACAGTAGACTCGGGATCATCGCTGGGAACCATGGCAGCAAGCATATGTAATGGGAGTAACTGTGCATGCGCATTGTCCTTAGCTAACTGTTGTGCCGAGGTGATGATCTTCAAGGCGTTGTCAGTAAATTGAGTTTCGTCCATTTTGATAATGTATTAAATCTGAAGAATCAGACCGCAAAATAAGATTAAATTCAGGAAACAGTGTCTACTTATATAACCAAAAGCAGGTGATCTTTTATAAGCATATTTTTCACTAAGCTTGCAAACTGTTCCGGAAAATTCTGGGTGTGCACAGAACCATCTGGAACATTCTAGAAATTTTTGACAGGTTGCAAAATTTCCATAATTCCTATGGATCGTAACCAGATAGAGCTAGAGTAGGTAATGGTTGGTGGATCGGATGCGATCGACTTATGGGCACCACGATTCCAAAACGTCCCTGGTGATGTTTTCCTTTCTCGTTGTTCTCAGCTCGTTTTAGCTACTGATGCTAATGCGCCGTCATCTTTTTTGTGGGGTACCAACCTGTAGATAACAGAAGTATACGAAGTCACATTTCTTTATTTCTTTATTTACTTGGTGACTCCCACGCTGAATACTGAAGACCAACTCCTTGTTTCACATAAACATAATAATTCCGTGATTTTTGAAGTGATCAAATCTAGAATATAGTATTGGGTTTAGGAATAAAAGCTAAGTTGGATCTCGAAAGCAAACTGTAGATTTTCACTCTGAGTGACGTCAGAAGCTTTAACAATAGCCTACAATGATTGTGAAGTAGTACTAGTCACAACTTCAACAATCTACAATGTATTTGGTAGGTAATTCTTCTACTAGCTAATCACCTCTGAAAGCTTTTTCAGTGGCTTGGTTCTCATTAATGTCGCCAAAGCAAAGACGGTGATCTCGACCAATTCAATCATGCAAGTTCTACTACGGGACCACTATATTCTTCCTCGCGTGCATTTACTAATAGAATTCTTATATTGAACTTCATTTGTATTTCATCCAATTTTTTGAATTGTGGGGCTGGCAATTTGTCTTCAAGTTAAAGTACAAATTAACCACAGCATACATAAGTGAAGCGTATAAGGGGTTACAATTTATGAACTAATATCACTGATTTGTTGAAACAATTCAAGGAACTATTCGAAAATGGGAACTGATTTTACGCACATTAGGCGGAAGTCCAATAATGAATAATGTAGATCCTCAATAGATAACTGTTAGACTAGCCGCCAAGTAGGTTCTTAATACAAGGGACAAAACTCGAGGAGGAAACCATTAATCCAACATACTCACTTTTCTTCTTGAACGTTTATTCTGACCCTTTCATCAAATTCCTCGATGTTTCTAATGAAGTATTTCATTGTAACGAAAATCTAGATAATATGACAATTAAGATTGGTTGTGTCGAAGTTATGGTTGTAATCCAACAAGTCGTCATTCAAACACGAAATCTTCCCTGGATCTGCCAGAATTATATCATACTTGAATGTATCCACTGATGTTAAAATTAGCCTCTAATGCCTATTGCAGGACAGGATGGCTACATTATTAGAAGACATGGTTCTGTAGGAATTGACGAGACAAGAATATTGCCTATCCAGCAAGGATGTAGGGTACTGGGAGGACTGAGGAACCCAACATCATCGTGAAGAGTTATTAAAATACACAATGTCTAATTTTCAACTTAGTCTTCCTCCCTGGTTTCCCCACTGATTCCTTTGTTTCTGGTATCTTTATAGGAACAACTGTATTCTTGTTGTTCTCGAATAAACTACTTCAATTTTTGAGAAGTTGTAACGATTTGATGTTATTGCAATTGCAATTTCTTGCTTTTCCACTGTTTTCAGTAAATCTGGTCTTCAAACTGGCAATTCTTCATTTGTCCATCTAGCTGCAAACAGTTTTTGCTCCTCTCCCAATTCTCTGAAGTCCTGCAGGTCGGTGAATACTGTACATAATGTTTATTGAATACCTATGTAGAACTCAATTTTTCAGTTTCTAGAATTCATTGCACTTTGGCAAGAAACCGATGGACTTGCTACAGGAATATTCTTCGGGTGCAAGTGACAGCAGCAGCCCAGAAGAAGACGAAGAAGAGGTCATTGGCAAGCAGCCTCGTCTCCAGGTTCCAGATCCATCCACTCAACCTCCATTATCTGTACCAGAATTGATCATATATCTGCAGAACTATTCAGACACGCAAATGAACCGAAAGTCGATATTTCTATACGTACCTTGGAAACCTACACGTGATGCTGTTTCCAAGTTGAATGCTGCAACTAGCAAAGTTTTGGCCGCAAAAAACATCCTTTTGGCGGAGTACAAATGGACTCCTATTCACCAGCAGAGATCCAATTTGGGCTACCATATCACGTTACATCCCAATATTTATGGTGAGGAGTACAAGATGAAAGTGCTACTGGACAACATCAGAAATGCTCTAATCACTGATGTAAAGTATCCTAAAAATTCCATAGGATATGACGAGGAAAGACTCGAGCGAAATAACCGTCTCAGTAAGCTATTAGGAAAGTCAAAGGATGATGGGCCAGACCAAAAATCAATAAATTTGCGATTTCAGCCAAAGCTCCGAGTATTCCAGAGTCCCAACAGTAATAAATTGTTTCTTTCTGGGCTCATAGAGTACAGTGATGAAGTTCAGCAGTTTTTTACTCTGGTGAACGAAGTGATAGAGAACTCCGTTGACTCATTGCAATTGGAAAAGTCTCCCTTTTACAGCCTCGACCATCATCACATAACGTTCTCGACTGGTTCTCCCAATACAGTGGGACAGCAATATGAAGAATTGGACGCCCTTAATCAGGAATTAGAAAGCGTAGACGTAGGTGATATAATTGGCGATGTCAATGTCAGCATCAGTGAAATCGTGATGTCGCAGCTTGGCCAGTCCCAGCAAGTGGACTCGTTCCCCTTTGATATATAGATATTGTACTAGTATTAATATTATGATAATGATTATAATTTGACGTAATTACGATTTTGAAGATTGGCTGCGAAAAATGGAAATATGAAGAGAAAGTGAGAATGAATTAGATAATTGGGTTAAGTGAAATAGGGAAACGTAAACAAACAAGATAATGATTCGTAGAAAGTTGCATGTACTAGAATTCAGTTATGATTATTTTGACTTGTCTAGTAAAGCAAAGGAAATAAGGCGTACTGATACAATTTTTTCCCACACACATAAAAACCACCTAGTTAAAAACCATATTAAGAATTCGTATAGGAATAATAATGAGGTTATTATCCTATGGAATAATGCTATATGGAAACAATTATCTGCTATTCTCAACTGTCCTTTCTAACACTTCTCTACTAGTTTAGCACGAAGTAACCACAAACCATGAAAATTCCATACAAAATTTTCCCCATAATTTTCGCTGGACATGATTCCAGGCGCGTTTTCGTTCAGCCACTAATCCTCAGCCTGGGAGTTTGTCAGATTCTTCTTTTAGTAAAGTCACACATCGGAGTCAAGACGTTAGCAATTCAACGGCGGAAAGACATCATCAAGGGCCAATTATACTACGAGGTAGTTAGAATAAGAAAGCAAAGGAGAAATACTGATCTATAGACTATTCCGGTACTTCCATCTGATATTCTTACGACTATAGACTTTAACTGAATTATTGAGTATCAATTTTTCACTAGCACGTTTGGCACAAGAATTTCCGATAACTGCTTTTAAAATTTACTACGTTTGCTTTGAATACTCTTGATAAGCTTTACATATCTTTCAACACTTTTGCTATTTCATCAGTTTGATAAGTTCGTCAAATAAGTAGGATCACAATTTCTAGCAATGTCCAGAAAACAACAGCAGGAGATTGAAAAACAGCTCATTGAAATCGTCAACAGTAGCAAGAACGAAAACAAGTGCGGAGAGTGCGGCTCGAGCTACCCAACATGGGCATCGTATAACTTGGGAATCTTTCTATGTGGAAGATGTGCTTCGGTCCACAAGAAAATCTTGGGACCTCCCAACAATAACATATCCAAGGTGAAGTCCCTTACATTAGACAAATGGAACCACGAACAGCTTGACCATTTACGTCGTGTGGGCAATAAAAAGGCGAAAAAGAGGTGGAACCCAAAGAGAGTACCATTTCCTTATGATGGAGCTGACGATGTTGCAGCCGTAGAACAGTACATAAGAGACAAGTACGTCATTGGAAAGTTCAGGGATGACAATATCGAGGCAGCTGACTACGAAGAAGGCAGAGGCAGTAGGTACTCAGATGAGAGTGACTCTGCTTCACGTGTTAGCATTAGAAACGGAAGATCCAGAGCCAATTCAAGAGCCACCTCGAATTTAACTCCAGGAGGAGGAAGACTGAGATCTGGCTCTAAGAACTTTGAGATTCCTCGTTTGTCTCATAGAAAGTTGACTACTTTCGAAAATACCCAGTATTCGCAACAATTGCACAAGATTTTGAACTATGGTTATACCAACCGTGACTCAGTATTGGAGAGTTTGTTGTTGAGTGGAGGAGAAATCGAATTGGCTCTTGATATCTTGGATCAGGACTCTAAATTAAACCCCAACCAGGACGAAATTCCACCAGAGCTTCCCAGAAGAAGACCTGGAGCACCCCCTACAACTTCTTTGATAGACACAGCTCCAACTACATCCGCCTCTACTCAACAGGTCCAACCACTGGAAGAATGGTGGTCTACAAATTCAGGAGCTGCACAGTCTCAAGTTACGGGTATTGCACAACCTCAGATCTACCAATATACTGATCCTATAACAGGACAGGTTTCATATGTCGATGCCAATGGTCAACAGTATCTTGATCCTACCAATCCACAGCACCAGCAGCAGTTGTTACAACAGTCAAACCCGCAGTTGATAGCACAACAGACCAACAAGCAGAATATCTTGTCGTTGTACAACCAACCCAATCTGTTCACTACTCCAGTTGCTGTACCAGTTTCCCAACAACATGCGCAACAGGCCCAAACGCAACAAGTCCAACCAACACAACAAGCCCAAGTTCAAGCTCAGCAACAATATATACAACAGCCACAACAGATTGTACAGCAGACTGGATATATGCAACAGCAGCCAACGTTTGTGCAACAACAGCAGCCGCAACAAAACCAGCAGTTTGCTCCACAGTTTACTGGATTCGGACAGCCTCAACAACAGTCTTATAATCCATACAATCAGACTCAGCAGCAAAACCAGTTCAACTGGAGATAAGAGACCAGCCAGACATTTTTGTGACGACGCATTTAGAATCTATATTGTTGAAATAAAAGTTACGCGAAAACTATACAGTTGTAGGCTTAATCATTGCTTCCAAGCCTTTTATTTTGGCTTAGCTAAGGAAAGCATTTGTTCAAGGACAATCCAAGAACTGAAAAATACGGGCATATTTTCAGTGATGTGATGCGATGAGATAGACTAACAGGAAAGATAGGTGACAAGAGAGAAACGTTTACTATGATGGGTCTATTGGAAAAGATCTCATCGTGCGCTTACGAGAAGAATACGACCTAATATATCTGTCTAATTAACGCTCACCCCATTCGGTAAGATTGCATTCACACAGTAGTGCTTTGGAAGTCTGAGAAGGAAATCCGAAAATTTTCTCAGAAATCGACAATCCCAGTCAGCTAAATGAGACAGATTTTTTGTCTAAAACAAGACTGAGAAAAAACCTGGACACCAAAGAGAAACTGATAAACAAAAAAACAAAATGTAGATTATGTGGTATACGTGTAGAATTCAAAATAATTGTGATTCACTTCGAGCTCGGATATGCTCCCTAAATCCCGAGTTACACCTTCCTTGTTCCTGATAGCGACCACGTAATATGCTAAGAGGTCACGTTGAGTTGGGAGGTTGAAAAATCCGAAGAGTAAAAAATTCCCCCACATTCAGTTACGTCTGCCGCAGAAATAATCCTGTACATGTCCCTGCGTCTTTCTCTTTTAGCGCTGGGGATTTCATAGATAAGAAGCTGGAGAACGCTTTGGGAAACCCCCCAAAAATAGAATGGTCATTGAATCTCCACACAAAACTACACGCGTGGTTTGTTCTCGGTGATAGTGCCGAGAAATTGAAGGCTATGAAATTCTCAAAAGAAGAAAAATCGCCATATTGTGGAAGCTGGGCCAAACATCAAATAAGAGGACAGAAAGATAGTGAGAAAGCACAAAATCTGAATCAGCCGCTCCTATCATCAGCAAATCAACTGATGGCTGCCCCTCATATGAAATCATCGCAGAGTATGCATCGGTCTTGAATAAGCCATGCCGTCACAACGGGGTATTTATTTATTTTGTGTAGAAAAGTGGAGCTGGAAATTTCCAGGAAATGCCAAAATTTAAATGAAAAATACGAAGGGTTGACTCACGCAAATTTTCCGTCGGCATAACATTTTGTTTGTTCGAGGATTGGGGGATCTGATTCAGAGAGTATTTATATAGAAGGGATTCCCAACGCGTTTTGCTTGCTGGGCAGCTTTAGTTCTTTTGCTTGTATCTACGTTCATTTCATACTCGACGTTATTTTGGTGTTTCCAACAGGATCAGTTCCTTTGTCAAGATTATCTGGATTGCTATTTGGTTGGCTCCGCATTTTGCAATAATATATTTTTTGTTCCTTATACTTTCCTTGGATTTACTTTTGTTACCACTAAAAGAAATACATTGCTTAATCAAAAGATCAGTGAATTCAATTCAAGATAATTGTACGGATTTCAACATAAGATGGCAGAAATGAAAGAAAATGCTATCAAAGAGGCCGAGGCCGGTTCTCTCAGATCAACGAGTGATGAACTGAGCGATGCAGTGGCCATACCAGACGAAATCTATAACTGGAGAATGGTTGTTGTAGCACTTACAGCTGCGTTTGCAGCCGTTATTATTGGCTATGATGCTGGATTTGTTGGAGGTACAGTTGCTTTGGAGTCTTTCCAGGACGAGTTCAACATGCCCAGCATGACTGCGAAAGAAAGGTCCAATATAAGTGCGAATGTAGTCTCTGTATTTCAAGCTGGTGCCTTCTGGGGTGCCATTTTTTTCTACCCTATCGGAGAGCTCCTTGGTCGTAAGATTGGATTGTGTTTGTCTGGGTTCTTTTTGACTTTTGGTGCAGCCATTTCACTCTACTCCAAGAGCTCGACTGGTTTGGGTGCAATTTACGCAGGTAGAGTCTTGACAGGCATTGGAATTGGTGGATGTTCCGGTTTAGCGCCTATCTACATTAGTGAAAGTTCTCCAGCATTGATTAGAGGAAAATTGGTAGGAATGTGGGAAATGTCGTGGCAAGTAGGTGGAGTCGTAGGCTACTGGATCAATTATGGAGTGTTACAAAACATCCCTGATTCCAGAAAACAATGGCTAATTCCTTTTGCCATACAGTTGGTTCCTTCAGGTATGTTTTGGGCCGGATCTTTCTTGATTCCCGAGTCACCTCGTTATTTGGTTCACAGGGGACAAATGGAGCAGGCAAGAAAGAACCTTTCTTTCCTTAGAAATCTCCCTGTAGATCACCCTTATTCCATACACGAAATGGAAAACATAGTCAAGGATATCAACGACAAAAAGGCCAAGCTCGGGAGCGATGGATTCTTTGCTCCATTCAAGAAGGTTTTGAGTTCCAAGAAAATTCTCTACCGTTTGCTTTTGACGACCTCCCTTTTCCCCATGCAAAATGGGTCTGGTATCAATGCCATAACGTATTACTCTCCAACTGTATTCAAATCTTTTGGTATCGACGCAACCAAAGCTGGTTTGCAATCTACAGGGGTCTTTGGCTTGCTTAAGGCTTTTGCTTCTTTGGTCTGGTTATTCCTTGTCGTCGACAGATTCGGCAGAAAGACGGCCCTTGTGTGGGGATCTGTTCCGTGCTCTCTTTGTATGTGGTATATTGGTGCTTATGTTAAAATTGCCAACCCTTCGCAGAGAGTGGCCAATGGTAACACTACCCAAGATGCTGGTGGAAAGGCAGCTCAAGCCATGTTGTACATCTGGACGTTGTTTTACGGAGCTTCTTGGAACGGTACTCCCTGGGTGTTCAACTCAGAAGTATTTTCCCAGGAAGTGAGAACTTTGACTCAAGCTATCAATGCTTCTGCTAACTGGTTCTGGGCCTTCGTTATGGGCAGATGGTCAGGCCAAGCATTGGATGCAATTGGATACAAATTCTACTTCATTTTTGCTACATGTATGATAGTATTCCCTGTTGTAATTCTCTTGTTGTATCCTGAGACTAAGGAGGTTCCATTGGAAGCCATTGACTACTTGTTTGAAGTTCCCGCTTGGAGAGCAAGAAAGCATGCCATGGAGCAATACAGAATCGAATACGAAAATGGTGCCAAGGTAAACGAGATGTTTGCCATTGATTCGGATTCTTCAGAAAAGGAGCGGGGGCGTTCTCGAGAAGAATCAAATGAGTAGTTAGATTACGAAGTTAATGATAAACGATCTAGAATCAAGTAAAGACTGCAAGTAAAAAAATAGAGGCTTAAGAAAGTATAGAAACACCAATATTGCCCCGCGAAAAGTAAGCACTAACTAAAGATATTTCATGTTCTCCTGATTACAACCCCATAGTTCGTCCGGTCGTAAGAAAACTCCGTATCTTTCGGGTGTATCTCCACATATTATGGTGCCACCTCTGAGAAAACCTCTGGCCATCTTCTTCCCCACCTCACATGCAAAAAGATTTATAGAGAGTCGCAGACTTCCTAAAGGGTGCATGATTTGAAAATTTTATTGGAGTATAATAGAATTTATACGAAATTGACTCGATTTTAATTGAGCGGTTCAACAAATCAAACGGAGGTGATTGTGGTGGTTTGAACTTCCAGGAAACGAATGATACGGAAACCAAAGCGAACCAATCATCAAGCACTGAATGCTAAGATTCCTCTTGGTGTGGTAGTCTCTATCTCAAGAACACAAGATGCGCTTACAATCAGTAGCAGGATAAATTCGCACGTGAATAGTTGAATTTTTCACAAGATGCTCCCCATCTTTATTGTCGTCTAGTCGAAGGCTATTGAATCGGATAATTAGCTGTCGTCCTTCATGGTCATCTCTTGCGTGTCTGAAAATGAGTTCATTTCTGCATAACGTATTCTGCATGGAAATTAGTATATATAATAGTTGATAATCTGAACTCACCTTTGCTACTTAACGGAATAATAGCTACAACTCGTTATATTTACTAATAATATGAGTTCGGTTAGTGAGAGTCATATAGAGATTTTGGTGGCATTGGCCGATGGGATCATCCATGACACAACGGCCGATGTCGTCAGACCCTACTTGGACCCCGGATTTCCAATTGACAGGCTTGAAGAATACTTGAAGAACTACACCAGACCCTCAGAAACAGAAGGGTTTAAGCAATTCGTCACTAACGTGATCAATTCGAATCCGACCCATTCCAGGAGAATGTTCACTGTGCTTATGACGGTGTTAGACTCCCGGATCTTAGCACCAACTCTCACGGGCTCGCTTACATTGATCAGAGATATGACGGTAGAACAGCGTGAGCAGCTATTACAATCGTGGAGAGATTCTCCTATAGTG